>NC_088377.1:48425000-48795000 GCF_037993035.2 Macaca fascicularis
ACCAAATCAATAAAGGTAATCCATCATATAAACAGAACCAATGACAAAAACCACATAATTTTCTCAACAGATGCAGAAAAGGCCTTTGACAAAATTCAACAGCCTTTCATTCTAAAAACTCTCAATAAACTAGGTATCGATGAAACATATCTCAAAATAGTAAGAGCTATTTATGACAAACCCACAGCCAATATTATACTGAATGGGCAAAAACTGGAAGCATTCCCTTTGAAAACTGGCACAAGACAAGGATGCCCTCTCTCACCACTCCTATTCAACACAGTGTTGGAAGTTCTGAATAGGGCAATCAGGCAAGAGAAAGAAATAAAGGATATTCAATTAGGAAAATTAGATGACATGATTGTATATTTAGAAAACCCCATCATCTCAGCCCCAAAACTCCTTAAGCTGATAAGCAACTTCAGGAAAGTCTCAAGATACAAAATCAATGTGCAAAAATCACAAACATTCCTATACACAAACAATAGACAAACAGAGAGCCAAATCATGAGTGAACTCCCATTCACAATTACTACAAAGAGAAGAAAATATCTAGGAATCCAACTTACAAGGGAAGTGAAGGACCTCTTCAAGGAGAACTACAAACCACTGCTTAACGAAATAAAGAGGACACAAACAAACGGAAGAACATTCCATGCTCATGGATAGGAAGACACCATATCATGAAAATGGCCATACTGCCCAAGGTAATTTATAGTTTCAATGCTATGCCAATTAAGCTACCACTGACTTTCCTGACAGAATTGGAAAAAGCTACTTTAAAGTTCATATGAAACCAAAAAAGAGCCCACATAGCCAAGACAATCCTAAGCAAAAACAACAAAACTGGAGGCATCACGCTACCTGACTTCAAACTATACTTCAAGGATACAGTAACCAGAACAGCATGGTACAGGTACCAACACAGATATATATACCAATGGAACATAGCAGAGGCCTCAGAAATAACACCACGCATCTACCACCACCTGATGTTTGACAAACCTGACACACACAAGCAATGGGGAAAAGATTTCCTATTTAATAAATGGTGTTGGTGAAACTGCCTAGCCATATGCAGAAAATTGAAACTGGACCCCTTCCTTACACCTTATACAAAAATTAACTCAAGATGGATTAAAGACTTAAGTGTAACACCTAGGACCATAAAAATCCTAGAAGAAAACCTAGGCAATACCATTCAGGACATAGGCATGGGCAAAGACTTCATGAATATAACACCAAAAGCAATGACAACAAAAACTAAAATTGACTAATGGGATCTGATTAAACTAAAGAGCTTCTACACAGTGAAAGAAACTATCATCAGAGGGAACAGGCAACCTATAGAATGGGAGAAAATTTTTGCAATCTATTCATCTGACAAAGGGCTAATATCCAGAATTTACAAAGAACTTAAACAAATTTACAAGAAAAAAAGCAAACAACCCCATCAAAAAATGGGCAAAGGATATGAACAGACACTTCTCAAAAGAAGACTTTTATGCAGCCAACAGACATGTGAAAAAATGCTCATCATCACTGGTCATTAGAGAAATGCAAATCAAAACCACAATGAGAAAGCATCTCATGCCAGTTATTATGGTGATCATTAAAAAGTCAGGAAACAACAGATGCTGGACAGGTTGTGGAAAAATAGGAACACTTTTACACTGTTGGTGGGAGTGTAAATTAGTTCAACCATTGCGGAAAACAGCGTGGCGATTCCTCAAGTATCTAGAACTAGAAATACCATTTGACCCAGCAATCCCATTACCAGGAATATACCCAAAGCATTATAAAATATTCTACAATAAAGACACATGCACACGTATGTTTATTGCGGAACTATTCACAATAGCAAAGACTTGGAACCAACCCAAATGTCCATCAGTGACAGACTGGATAAAGAAAATGTGGCATGTATACACCATGGAATACTATGCAGCCATAAAAAAGGATGAGTTCATGTCCTTTGCGGGGACATGGATTAAGCTGGAAACCATCATTCTCAGCAAACTATCACAAGATCAGAAAACCAAACACCGCATGTTCTCACTCATAAGTGGGAGTTGAATGATGAGAACACATGGACACAGGGGAACTTCACACATTGGGGCCTGTTGTTGGGTGGGGAGCTAGGGGAGGGATAACATTAGGAGAAATACCTAATGTGGGTGAAGGGTTGATGGGTGCAGCAAATCACCATGGCACGTATATACCTATGTAACAAAACTACACATTCTATGCATGTAACCCAGAACTTAAAGTATAATTTAAAAAATAAAAATAAAAAATAAAATCACAGTCCATCAGCCTGCCAGGGAACACAGTGATTAAGAATATTCAGCATTTCTTCAAATTCAGCAGAAAGGTATAGACAAAGAAATGCTTATATACCCTTCTATTAAAAAGTCTTGACTTAAATTTAATAACAAAACAGAATGAAATTTCCACACTTGCAGAGAAAATTACAAAAACAACAACAGCAGAGCATAAGTGATTTGCCAATCTGTTTCTCTATTGTCTCTCACCCTTCATTCAAAAGCACTTTAAATCCAAAGTGTAAATGAAAGGGTTTTGCTTTTTAATTGAAAGTGAATCGATGTGGGAAGGAGATGATGCCATGCACTTATGAGCACGTATTAGAAGTATTTGAGAGAATGCATGTAATAAAAGGGCACCTAAGGAAGAAAAAAAGAAGAGGGAAATAGGCAGACACTGGACAGAGCGTGATGCTGTGAGTCCCTGGGCCACCAAAGTCTGGAGAAAAGTGGTAACCACAATGCTCCCAGCCTAGTTCAGACTGTAGAACTCGACACCTGGTGACACATGGGATCCTTGGTAGGACAAGCTTTGAAAAGTTTTACAATAGCGAGTGTGAATGTTGTCAGAAGCAAAATGATGGTGTGTGTGTGTGTGTGTGTGTGTGTTTTTAAAAACCCTGACAAATAAATCAAAGAAGGCTATGAAGAGAGGATTCTCATGCTTGTATGCCTGATAACAAAACTATCACAAAAGACTTTGCAAAACTACAAGCTTGCACAAAGGCCATCCCAACATTAAACAAAAATATTTCTACAAGGGCACCTAATCAGCAACTGCCTGTTCAACCTTGGTATGGTGTCACCCTTGCTATTGATCTTTGTAGCGAAGGATAATTATTTCAAAACTGATATGAAATCCTCCTCATATTTTCCTTGGAGACTCTTTGTCTTGCTTTACTTCCGTGAGTTTGCACATAGTTTATAATGGCATGCAGATTCCCATTGCAATACTCTACTCCCAAGTAAATATCCTGTTCTTTCAGAGAACTCGCTTTGTAGTTAGGTTGACAAGAGCTTCATCCCAAGAGGCTTTGGGCTGAGACTGTCCTCTGTGCAGTGGGGTAACCTCATCATATGAGCAAGTCTATCCAATGGAAGTTTCCAGAATACTCACCCCCACACTTTTCCATACTTTTTATAACATTCCATATCAAACGTCCAAAAGCCCTGGGAGGAGAAACAAAATGATATTTGATTATTATTTTAAATGTACTTAACCCTGCCTCTAATTGAGATGAAAACAGTTGAATCCAAAGAAATCAGACTTGCTGGCAGTTACAGGAAGCTTATTTAGAGACATCAAAAAGGAAATAAGAGAAAACAGAGGAAGTATTTGAAATGGGAAACTTAAAATCACTCTTGAATTTTCTCCAAGTGTTGTGGATACTGAATGACTTATCCTTGTGTATAAATACTAAGTACCTCCTTGCCTTTCTGATGTCTTTTTGCTTTTTCATGTGTTGTCTCTAAAATCTCATGAATCCCTGAATGATCACCTCCAGGGGCATGTGGGGAAACTGAGGCTGAGGGAAAGTGAATGAGCATCAGAAGAGAATGCGCAGTCTTTCATCTCCTTGTTCGTCATCCTTTTCTTTTATTTCATGAGCTCACTCTAGAGTTCTAGCAGAATTAGAAAGTTACAGACACCAGGGACCTCTTTTAGTCTAGTAGATTTAGATAAATATGAGGCATGTTGTTGAATGAGAAATGAGTGAGTGACAGAATGACAAAGTGGACTTGCTTTCCAGTTTTCCAGCTTAACATGGAAGTTCTGAGAAAATGTCCCCTGTACACATCGTACACAGCCAATTACAACACTTGCTCAGAGTTTTCACTGAAACTTAAAAACAAATCTTCCTGTATCTACATTTCAGGGGTGACATTTTCACTGTGCAAACAAAGGTCCCAGGAATGTGTAACTTGGGGGTACGTCTACTAAAGAGCTGACCTGGAGAAGGTGGTGGGGAAATTATTTTTTTGCACAGGGAAAAAATATGAAATTCCTGGGTAGTAATTAGACAACAAAGCCCTCACCTGAGAGAATTAGAATCTGAGAAACAAGTCTCAGGTATGCAGGAAAGATGATGTAAGCCAGAGAGCTGACTGCTGCTGCTGGCCATGTGGACATGGGCTCCTAATTTTCCATCCAGGGCCCAGGCCCTGGGCAGAACATCAGACCAGGTTAGGCACAAAGGCTCGGCCAAAGTTCACGGTCCACATGGCACATAAGATATTCTATTCAGCAAAATTAAATATTTAATAATTTCATCAAATCATCCCCTTTCTAGTGATTTTGAATGTGATTCCATCTTCATGTAAAACAAAACCCCACACATTCATTTTGTGCTTAAATATCTGAGTTTCATAGACAACCACCATCTCATCTCAGTTATATCCACTCCTTGATCAGACCTACCCATAGGGTGCAGCCTTTGAAGGAAAAGAAGTAAAGCAGAACCCCTTTGTTCTGACCCTCAAAGCTGCAAAAGATGTCATGGGGAGTAAGAGCTGGGGTAGAGCCATGGAGATACCCTTGGGGAATTTAGCATTTTTTGGAGAGGATTGAAGCAGGTGCAAATGACCAGTGGTAAATACTTGGGCTCCCTAACAAACTGAGTTTCAAACCTGTCCAGAAGGAAGGGAAAAAAGGTTACTCAAGAGCTCTTGCTACAGAGAGGAAAGTTTGACTCTCATGTACACAGATTACAAGCCACAATCAGGAGGTCCTTTTCCTACTTTTAATACTAACTAAGTATGACTGTACCTGCCTGGGAACCTGCATGGAGCAAAAAGAAAATCTTCTTTATGGTGCTCACAAAGTCTGCACATCAAGTTCTCAACATCAGGTTGCTGATCTACCTGAGATTTGGGCTGCTCAACTGAAGCAAACCTGAGGTTCCTGAGAGTTAGCAAGAGAGTCCCGGCGTAAACCTTGCCATGCTCTGGGTGATGCCTACACACTGTTCTGAAAGTGTAAAACCTCAGACTTTCCTCCTGAGGAGAAGCATTTTCACTGATGGAACTAAGCTGCTCTTTGCAATCATGAGAAGCAAAAGACGAAGCTCAAAAACACTCACCTTACGGTAGGACAAAATATTTCCCAATAAAGGCAAAGGTGTGGGCCCTGGAATTCCAAGCTTCTTAAAAAGTCCATGTGAATGGGTTCCATATCTACAAAGTGAAACAGAAATCAGGTCTCAGGGATTGTGACTTTATAGATATAGGGGTTGATGAGTCACTGACAGAGGAACTGGAATGCTCAAGAGAAGGAGGTAACATTAAGGCAATAAATAATAACAGTAACTCTGATGGCAATAATTATATTTCTTCATCAGGTCCTTTCCCACCCCCACTGTGAGATCCCAAAAAGTCACAATTGATTAGCTAAAAGCAGCTGAAGCCTTCAAGGTCCCAATCCTGAAGCAAATACTTGAAAAATGTCCTCAAACGTGAGTGCTCCTGAAAGGTTCAGGCAGGAATTCTTCCAGGTCTCTTTATTCCCTTATGTCTGTTTAGTAAGTGGCCTCTTCCCAAATTTGGGGAGTCTCATCCTAGGTAGAAAGGGTGACTTTTCTTTTGTGTTCGGCCGTGATGATGAGATTTTGCATCACTGCATCCACTCAGTCACAGAGGGTCACTGAGAGCCTATGGTGACCCTGTCTTTAGAATTTGCCTAGAGGCTTTTATGCTTTCCCTTCCCTCAAAGTTCTGACCCTGTTTTAGGATCTGGCCCTTCTTAAACCGTAATTCACAGAGAGGTCTTGGAGGAGTCACAGAGTCCTTATTTCTACAGACTGACAACTGTGCTCAAGGCCTCCATTGGCCTCATAGAAATGTGAGCAGCTTTCAGCTACAACTCAGTCTCTGTGGTCAGATGATCTGGTTGATTTGACCTATTGGTAAAGATGATTGACTCATAGTTCCCTGAATGACAGTGTGCAGAAGAATCACAACTAAAGAACCAATTTCCAGGTCATTCCTCCTCTTGTGGAATCTAGCCTTCCAACTGGTGATATTTATCTGACAAGCACAGTGTCAGTGACATGGTCTGAATCTGTACCCCTACCCAAATCTCATGTTGAAGTGTAGTCCCCAGTGCTGGAGGTTGGGCCTGGTAGAAGGTGATTGGATCCTAGGGGCAGTTTCTCATGATTTCGCACCATCCTGCCTTGGGTGTTGTCCTCACGACAATGAGTTTTTATGAGATCTGGTGGTTTAAATGTGTGTGGCACCTCCTCCCCACTCTCTCTTGCTTCTGCTCCAGCCGTATAAAGATCTGCCTGCTTCTCCTTCACCTTCTGTCATGATTGTAAATTTCCTGAGGCCTCCCTAGAGGCAGAAGTCACTATGCTTCTTGTACAGCCTGCAGAACCATGAGACAATTAAATCTCTTTTCTTTATAAATACCCAGCCTCAGGTATTTCTTTATAGCAATGCAAGAAAGGACTAATACAGCCAGACATGCTCATTTTTCTCAAGGTGATCAATCACAAAGCAGTCAGTTTATTGCCTCTGCACATCAACTGTCTCTGTAGGAAAACCCGTTAATGCTGCTGCTCCCTATGGCAGGCCTGCTTGCAACTCATCTTTGATGGGTCATGTATGGACTCCCCCAACCAGGGGTTCTGGATGTCTGAAGACCTTCCCCGTCTGACGTAACTGAAGAGTGGAAACTGGAGGAAGAAGAAAAGCTGATGGAGGCCGGGTGTCGTGGCTCACGCCTGTAATCCCAGCACTTTGGGAGGCCGAGGTGGGCAGATCACAAGGTCTGGAGATTGAGACCATCCTGGCTAACATGGTGAAACCCCGTTTCTACTAAAAATACAAAAAATCAGCTGGGTGTGGTGGCGGGCGCCTGTAATCCCAGCTTCTTGGGAGGCTGAGACAGGAGAATGGCGTGAACCCGGGAGACGGAGCTTGCAGTGAGCCCAAATCGTGCCACTGCACTCCAGCCTAGGTGGCAGAGCAAGACTCTGCCTCAAAAAAGAAAAAGAAAAGCTGATGGAAGAGGTCACCATCCATCAATTCAACCATGAATCCGCTAGTCCCACAACGTTGACCCCAGAGAGACAAATTAGGAAAATGTGGCTGAAAAGCATAGTGTGTATAAATGGATCCGTATGCCCCATATGTGCTTTCAGCTGAAAGGCAGGGGCCTTCTAATGTCCACGTACCCTCCTGATGATAGCAAAAGATGTAGTATTCCACATAAGTAAACATAAAATGTTCCAGACAGTTGAATTAAGACCTTGCTTTCTCTTATTTAAAGGGTAGCCCTTAAGACAGTATAGATTCCAAACATTCTGTGCAAACCCAGTGACTCTGATGATATACGGTAAAATACAACTGAGAAATGGCATGGAGGCTTATGTTTGGAGGACCCAGCAGAGGCAGCATAGCCAGGCCCAATAGTGCATTTGGATCCTTGCCCCCAGAACAGTTAGTGGAAGTGTGTGCACCATCTGCCAAAACCAGGGTGGCCTTTGGTTTTCCCACTCCAGTTCCTTCCTTTGTTGTCACAGCCATGACAAATCAGTAACACTAATGTCTGCTTCTAAACTTTCTACAAGTTACATGGTCTCTCAGGCCAGGACAAATTATTGAGTTAATGTGTCAGCAGCACTGGCCCCCAAGGAAAGATCTAGGTGAATGTCTAGACTCACATGGTTCCATGTCAAGGCAGAGGCTACGCTGGGCAAACTGTTTAGTTTCTTTCCAGCTCCCTCTGTTTGGTAGAGTAATGCTGCTTTTGGTTCCAATGAAGAGGCTAACAGAAAAGCCAGTCATCTAGTGCACTTAATTGTGTTGGCCTAAGGAGGGCATGGTCTACACTACAGCTTCTGACTCCTGGGCTGTACCAGCATCATCTAAGGCTAAGGTATTGTCTGCCTGGCTGCCCGAATCTGTAGAGACAGCCCCACAACATGGCCGACCACACACAGATTGACACAGATGGTGCCCCTGTGTCCAGGCTTGAAGCAGATGAGATGCAAACATGTTTGAGTGACCTCCACTAGGGGGCCAGGACCCATGAATATCTCTTTGGAGTTCTACCCTGAAGGATGAGGAATATTTTCTCACTTCACCTTGATCCTACCTGGATGCTTTTGCTGTCATCACTGGCTCACAGTCTTGCTTACTCCCCTGCCCTGACAGTTTAAGATAACCTGCTAAGCAGGTTTATTTGAAATAGGGGTATTAAAGCAAACTGTTGGGAAGATATATTTTAAAAGACATATGCAATCTGGTCATAGAGTTACACATTTGTGCATTAGATTCATATTCCTGACATTATTCTGGAAAGGTGAGGTTATTTTACACACATTTATTGTAACAAATACTGAACTAACAGCCCTCATTTATCACCTAGGAGGAATATGCTGGAAATAGGCTATCTCCAAAAAAATCTGATTTTAAACAGAATGAATTTAAGCCATATCAATTTGTGTTAAAATGTCAGAAGATCGAAAATACGTTGCCACAACTCACTGAATTTCTAACGTTTCTGTGAAAGAATTAAAATGACGTCTATATTTTCTATTTTCCTGTCATCATGATTCCCAAATCTTGGTAAGTGTGAAATTGAGGTATAAGTGAAATGTGACAGGCAAGAAGCCTCACTACCCACAGTGGGGAGTGAATCTTCCCTCCACCTGCTCTAGGATGCCAGGATCCCACCCGTGAGAGGATTCATCCTCTTCTACTGCAGTGTAAAGGGGAAAATGTAAAACCCAAATTCTGGTTTAGTAAGGAGAAGTCAGGTTTCCATGGCCAAGTTTGGGATGAGATCCATCACTCTTTCCTTCCTTATCCTTCCTTGGGTCCAAACTATTGTCAGGTAGATCATCCTTAATCAATGCTGTCCCTAAACCCTTCTTGCCACTAAAGATGGACAGGGGAGATGCTTATTTATTCCTTTATACATCTGCATAAGATCTATAATAACCTCTATGTGTTTGTAGCATCCAACACTTAAGCTACTTCTCCTGGAACATCTTTTTTTTCTTTCTTTTTTTTTTTTTTTTTTTTTTTTTTTTGAGATAGAGTCTCACTCCGTCACCCAGGCTGAAGTGCAGTGGCATGATCTCAGCTCACTGCAACCTCCGCCTCCTGGGTTCAAGTGATTCTCCTGCCTCAGCCTCCCAAGTAGCTGGGAATATAGGCATGCACCATCACGCCCCAGCTAATTTTTGTATTGTTAGTAGAGACACGGTTTCACCATGTTAGACAGCCTGGTCTTGAACTCCTGACCTCAGGCATTCCACCTGCCTCAGCCTCCTGAAGTGCTCGGATTACAGGTGTGAGCCACCGCGCCCGGCCTGACCATCTTTTTTGATCTTCAAAACAGATAAGGGAAATAGAAGCCTGATTAGCACCCCAAGTCCAAGAAAACAGAGGTGAAGAACCTGGACAGTTACTCACAAATAGAGGAGCACCAGGGTGACAGCCAAGAGAAGCCAGGTTTCCACAGCCAAGTCTGGGATGAGATCCATCACTACTTTCCTTCCTTATCTCTCTCCTCTGAGTCTTCCTTTCAGTTGTGTGCTGCTGTTTGCTGGGCTGTGTGCGTGGAGCTTTCCTTCCCTGCACAGGAGTGAATCACTGAGGCTGCTGGATTGTTTATATGCTGGAGAAGGAGGCAGGGCTGGAGTGGCAGCCAGTAGCAGGGCCACCTGTGCTCCGCCTGCAGTTGGAAGAGGCTTCTCCACCTTGGCAGTTGGCAAAGAATCACACACACCCCTCACTGACCTCCTTTGAGTTCATATTCTATGAGGAATCATAAACAACTCAATCAATGTTACTGGGGAGTCCAAGGGTTCTGGGTCCTTATCAGAAACTCAGGTGGAGCCATTGGCATGAAATCTATTAAATCTCCTCTCTCCTGCCTTTGTCTCCATGGCTGTCCTCATTCCATAATACTTGAAATCCATCCCAACAAGCCACACCTACAGATCTTTACCTATGCCTAGAGTGTGCCTGCACCCCCTAGAAGACGCCTACGCATCCTTCCAAACCCAGCCAGACAATGCCTTCTCTTAGAGTCTTTCCTCACCAACTTCCTCACACACATTTAACTGTTTCCTCCCCTGGGTACTTTCCATCCCCTTCATGCAGTCCTATTGTCCTCTCTTCTCTTTACCACCATTGTGTGTTTTCACGCCTGTTTCCCTTAGCAGAGGTGAGTTCCTCAAGGGCATAGTCTGGTCTTATTCACTGTCATGGCTACGGTCCCTGTCAGGGTGCTGTACACACAGTGGGCGACCAGAAAGACTGGTGGAGTTGACTTGGCTGAGATTGCTGTGCCCCTGTGTGTCATCCCCTCTGACTTCCAGTGACCACTCCATCTTCTTAGGTCATTAATGCAGCCAGATCTCTTAGCTGTGACTCAGCTGCTGTCTCTGCACTTTCAGGCTTGCCCTCTGTGATTCTGTTGGCAAGAGGACCCCTAAAAAAGAGACAGGGCATGGATGAGATGGAGCTGATGGCTTCGTGGAACAGTATCAATTTGTGCTGCTTCCTGTGAAGCTTTCAAAAGTCCTGCATAGACAGCAATCAGACAGGTTCTTTACCAAAGAGTGGTCCCTACTCTCTGGATATGCTGCATGTCTGGAAACAGTAGGAGAGAAAGGAGAGAAGAGAACAGCTGCCCAGATGGTCAAGTGAACCCCAACCACCTCAGCCAGCAATGATGGGGCAGCGGTCACTGCAGCCTCACAAAGCATCAAGGACTCCAATAAGATGGTCCCAGCCTCTTGCGGGTGGAATTGGAATTCAAAGCAAATGGCTTCCTTTTTAACAAGCGGGGGTTTTCCTAATGGGAGGAGAGCAGGCCCCAGGAGCTGCTAGAGATGAGGCCTGTAATAGCAGTTGCTGCCACCTGTGAGCACCCTGACCCATTCCTGATGGGAGAGATCTCAGTGATGAGGGTGTGAAAATCATATCAGCTCATTATCATCACTCAGACCCAAGTTCTGTGTCTGCTTGGCCTGATGAGTGGATTACATGACAAACAAAATCTCAGAGTTCTTATAACTCAGTAGAAATAGATGATGTTTAAGCTGTGCTTGTGCACTTTCTCCTCTCTTTATTCTTTCTCACGTTCAGCCGTCCTGCAGAAACTGATACCCTAGAAAGGCATCTTTTCCCATCCCTGTGGCCCCTAAGCCTCCAGGGCTGCTCAGCACCTGGCCTGAGTGTGTGAACATCATGCCAGATTCCATGTCAGACTCAAGGCGAAGTGGGTGAATGTCATGTGCAGTGTTGTGCCAGGTGTGTTGTGGGAGCCACATCTTCCTTGGGGACAGCCTAGTGAAGCAGGAGACACATAAACATGTTTGGATGGAGATATGCATGTGCCATAACTCTGGAATCCCTGGAATAATGGAGCCCTACAGAGAAGTACCTAAGAAAAGAAGTGACAGCAAGTGTCAAGCCAACAAAGGACAGACATGGGAAGGTGGGTGACAATCCCCAGGAGAAGTAGGATAAAAGTTCAGGGAATTCTGATACATATCTGTCTCTTTTCAGTGGCTTCGCTGAGCACATGACATAGGGCCATGCTACTATCCCCAGTTTACAGATGTAGAAACTGAGGCTCAGTGATTGCAAGTAGCTTCCCAGCTGCTACTGATCACAATAAAACATTATAAAAAGCTAACAGGAAGGGAGATAGAAGGTCCTCTGCTGCTCTGGTGCATCTGCCATTCCCTGCTAAGCGTCACCATGGGAAATAGTGAGACTCAAGGCTGCAACCACAAATTGGTTGAGATTTGTGTTCCTGTCTCAAGGGTTACTCCCAGCGGCACCCCCATGGGTCTTCTAGAACAAAGGACTCTATCTCATCTCAGCAGGGAGGAGGAAAGATACATTTTCTGACCATATCAGTAGCATTGCTGGAGGATCTCCCTATGTTCCCACACTGAGAGGTGCACAGAACACACTCAGACAAGTAAAGATTCCAGTGTCATCTGATGATTATCAACAACTTCATTAGCTCACCTAAACCCAGAGCCTTTCTTATTTGATTTTTTAGAAACAAAACTCTTATGGAAATGAATATGTTTTCTTCTTTCCTCTAAAACACATACTTGGCTAAGATGATTCTTATTCTAAGATGAAAATTTACCTGCCTTACAAACTTCAGGAGGTGGTCTGACTGGTTGGAATCTACACCAATGGTGATAGACTAATCATTGCTTGGGACTCAAATGCAACCGGCACTGTGTCCTAACTAATGCAATTGGTGTTGCTCTGCAAAGGAAGATAATCGAAGGCATGTTCTGCCACTTAATTCCACAGAAGGTAACATCTTCTAACATGTAGGAACTTGACTACCGACAGCTGCACTGAATGTGTCAAGGAAGATACACCCAACCACCACATGCCTCTCCCCTTCTCTTTTCCTGTATTAAAGCATTCATCATGTTTTTTAAAGCTCTCAGTACTGTGCTCTCAGTACTGTGCTCCCAACCAAAGTTGGTCTTGGTCAACTTTGTACCCTAAGCACATAGAGCAGAGACAAACAAGCAGATAATTATAGTACAGCTAAGGAAAAATCATACAATTATAAGAAATACAAGGTCCTTATCAACAATGAAAGACTTATCTTCTTTCTCAGTCTGGTTTCATTGGATCAAAGTTTAATCTCAACATTCAGAGAAGCATTAGTCTCAGATATCAGCATCAGTGATGATGCAAGGAACACCATCACTCCAATGTTTTCATCCTTTTATATTGGTAGCCCAAGTGGTACCTCTCTTCTGGGAAGCTTGTCCTGACCTCCAGTGGCCAAGTGAATTGCTAGTGGTAAGGGGAGGCAACACTGCTCTGGAATTATATGTGTATTATATTCAAATTTCACAGGTCATGACCTTGAGGATGTAAACCAAAAAAAAAAAAAATGGAAGAATTCTCTCCCTGGTACTCAGCTCTCAGGTCCCCATTCTTCTCAGTCGGGGAAAACTTGATTTTGCAGGTCGCGGTGACCAGGTGGTATCTAAGTTTTGTTTTTATTTATTTATTTTTAAAATTGTTTTGAGGCAGGGTCTCACTCTGTTGCTCAGGCTGGAGTTCAGTGCTGTGATTATAGCTCACTGTAGCTTCCACGTCCTGGGCACAAGTGATCCTCCCACCTCAGCCTCCTTAGTAGTTGGGAATACAGACATGCAACCATGGCCAGCTAATTTGTAGTACAGATGGGGTCTAGCTATGTTGCCCAGGCTGGTCTCAAACTCCTGGTCTCAAGTGACCTCCTGCTGCTGTCTCCTAAAGTTCTGAGATTTCAGATGGGAGCCACCACACCTGGCCTTTAAATTTTGGTGGCTGGAAGAGGGGCATAGCTAATGCTTTTGGGCCTCATGCTTGGAGGTGGTGTTGAGGAGAGTGACAGGTGCATGGACATGCTCTCTTGGCACTGGAGGAGGTAGGTGTCTCACTTTGATGCTGCTGTATGTTGGTTAGCCTGTATGCCTACTGTGTTCAGAGCATGTGGCAAGCACTAAATATTAAAGAATCGGAATCTTTGCCCTTATGAAGCTAGCACTCATATAGGAGAAAGAGACACCAAACAGCCACACAAATAATACTGAATTACAAATTAGGATAAATGCTATGAAGTAAAAGAATCCTTTACTTAAGCTCCCAGCGGTATCAGACACAGTTGATCCTTCTTTCTTTCCCTAAACTCCATCTCTCTTTGAAAGATATGAACGCAACAGAATCAACAGGACTTGACAGATGGGAAGTGTGAGACCTTGGATATTCCTGGGCCTGTTTCCTCATCTTTCCATGGGGGAAACTGACCAGAATTGGCTTATGAAGACCAAGGTTCTCCTTGTCCAAATTAGAAGACCCTTGCAGGACTGCCTGCCTCTCAGCCTCTTGTCCCTCTAGGATTTTCGAAGGCATTCCCTGTCCTCTATTCTCCTTCTCTTATCGATCGCTTAGGCTCCACCTATGGGCAGGAGAAAGAGCAAAGGTGGGGTAGCATGGAACTGGGAGAAGATAACCACCCACTTAGGCCCTGAACTTTAAATTCTGGATTGGTTTCTTAACTGAGATTGCAGAGAAAGGGTTTCACACATGCTCACACCCACTCACACACAGCTCTTACTCCAGGAAACAATAATGAATATGTGTCGTGCTAAGTACTTGCCCTGCATTAACTGATTCAATCTGTCCAACAACCCCATGGTATTGATATTTTTATGATCCCTGTTTTACAGATGAGCAAACTAAGCCACAGGAAGGTTAACGGACCCATCCAAAGTTACATCACTAATTGCTCTAGCAGAGCCAGGATTCATATTTAGATCCTCTAGCCTGAGAGCCCAGGGTCATAATCTTTTGACACAGGCCCAGCCTTGCCCAAGGTCACACAGAGTTAGTGGGGAACTAGCAATGCAGTCCCGGCCTTCTGAACAGGTAGTGGCCAGAGCTCTGCCCATACGCTGGAACAAAGTGAGGTGCCTTAGCAAACTCATCAGTGAGGGCTGCAGTGAAGCAATGTCCTTCCTTCTCTCTTCCCGCCCTTCCCTGAAGCATAAGCACGTCTGTAGACTTTATGACAAAAAAGAAGAGGGGCTCTCTCTCTCCTGCCGCCTTGTGAAGAAGGTGCCTTCTTCCCCTTTGCCTCCTGCCATGATTGAGAGTTTCCTGAGGCCTCCCCAAACATATGGAACTGTGAGTCAATTAAATGTCTTTTCTTCTTAATAAAAAGAAGAAGAGGACGAGGACTTAATCATGACTGTTTGCTTTCTACTCCATTCTAGAGTCTCTATTTCTTGATAAAGTAACAACTAACATCTCCATGGAAATTCACAATTTACACAGTTCTTTCCCAACTCTTTTAATGATCAGCAAGAAAACTGTAAGATGGGTAGTGTTAGGATGATTTAACTCACACTTTATAGATGTGGAAACAGACAGTTAGAAAGAGACTTCAGAAGTGACTAAGCCATGAAGCCAGGGCATGGAGAAGGACATTGGGATTACAAATTGTGCCAGTGGCATTCTTGCTGGGATTCCAAGGAGGCTCCTAAAACAACATGGCAGGTTGTGTCAGCCACACATGAGATAAATATTTCCCTCTACACCTCCCAGTACACTGCCAATGTAGTTATAAAATGCTACAGAGCTGGTCATGACCATGAAAACAACATGTGCATCCTACCAAATTGTGTATTCAGTGAACTCATGGTTTCAGCAGAAAGGGTAATGTTGCAAATAATTCCGACATGTCGCAATCAGAATCATTTGTGTTTCCAGGACAGCAAAAAGTAAAAGGTGATGAAACCAACATGTAAAAGAGAATTCAAAGATTGTGAGGCAAATTTCAGAAGAGCACGTGAAAGGGAATTAATGAAACAGGAAATTGGTGAAGGAAATGAAGATCATCACGAGATGTGTTACAAAACGTCAGCAAAACCTACACCGCTTCTCATACTCCTTATTTCAGTAACCTCCTAACTTGTTTTGCCTGACCCTGGGCAGGCCTTATCCAGGGAATTTGCTATTCAGTCACCAGACAGCATCTCAAAAAACATAGATCTTGAAACATGTTTCCTTGGCTTCAGTCCCTCCAACTGCTCCTTTCACCCACAGGATAAAATCTTTCCTTGGCTTCAGTCCCTCCAACTGCTCCTATCACCCACAGGATAAAATCTAAGTATCTCTAGGAAGTAACACAAGACCCTTTCTCATCTGGCCACTGTTAGCTTCTTCAGTCTGTCTCAGTCCACTTCTCCAAATGTACATGATGTTTTAAGCAAATGGTGTGATTGGCCAGTCCCCAGGCTCTACAAATATGACATGTCCGTGTCTCCTTGTGTCCACACAAGCTGTTCTTCAGCATAGAGTGGGTCCAACCCAGCTTCCATCTGGTGCATTCCTAACCATCCTTCAGGAGTCAACCAGCGCATCATCTCCCCAACAAGCCTCTTCCATGACCTCAGCAGGCAAGTGCTGGAGAGGATCCCACTGGTGCTTTCTCACAGTTTTAACAGCCGAACTCAAAGTGGCTGTCATCCTGGGATGCTCACAACATTCACATGCCTGGGGAGCTTCTAAAAACCACAGGTCCACTGGGTGTGGTGGCTCATGCCTGTAATCTCAGCACTTTGGGAGGCCAAGGTGGGCAGATCATGAGGTCAGGAGTTTGAGACCAGCCTGGCCAAGAGACAAGCCTGGCCAATATTGTAAAACTCCATCTCTACTAAAAATACAAAAATTAGCCAGGCATGTTGGTGGGTGCCTGTAATCCCAGCTACTCAGGAGGCTGAGGCAGGAGAATCGCTTGAACCCAGGAGGTGGAGGTTGCAGTGAGCCGAGATCGGGCCATTGCACTCCAACTCCAGCCTGGGTGACAGAGCAAGACTCCAACTCAAAAACAAACAAACAAACAAAACCCCCACAGGTTCCTGGGCCTACCAGAAATGAGAAGGGGTTGCCCAGGGGCCTAACAATGAGGAGGCAGGGACCATTGAGGGCCATCTGGAGAGAATCCAAAGTGTCCCATCAATCCAGAGACATGAAAAAGAAGGCATCATGCCCAACTCATTCCATGAGGGCCACATGATCCAAATCAGAAAAAAATCAGGACCACAAAGGAAGATGGCATGCCAGTCTCATTCATGAGCATCAGTGCAAAAATCCTGAACAAAATAGTAGCAAGCCAGAGACAGCAGTGATCAAAGATGATGCACCATGACCAAGTTGTTTCAACCACTCAAGATTCTTGAGTTAACGACTCAAGAATCATTAACACAGAAAAAGTATAAATACCAATGATCTCGTCAACACGTTAAAGGAGAACGGTTATAAGACCATCTCAATGGTTTTAGGGAAAGCCTTCGATAGTTCAATAATAATATATTAATGATATATGATAATAATATTCAACTCTCATTTATGATATAAAAAACCTTCAACAACTAATAGCTGGAAATTTTCTTAATCTGATGAAAGCATCCAGAAAAAAACAAAAAAACTTAGAGAAAACATTATTCTTACTAGTATAAAAGAAATATCCTGTTATACCTTCTTAATGTTTACCATGTGCACATATTACCTTTTCAAAACTAATAACTTTTTTTAAACAAAAAAAACCTATCAATTAACTTACTTTTTTCTGTAATTGAAAAGAATATGACAGCTTGTCCTTGTCAGAAGTCCAGCTTGTGATTCACCTGGGGTCAACACAGGACAAGGTTTAATAATCACTGAAATAATTAAACATTGTAATGACTCATGAGACTGCTTGAACTGACATGATTTCAAGGGCACCGAGAGGCTGGGGGAAAGCAGAGGGTCACCAAATTCATTTAGCTGAGATAACCTCAGTTTACAAACTGAGTTTATGACCTTTAGTTGGGACATGAGTTTCTTTGATAATCAAATGAAAGGAATGAACCGTGTGCCCAGGATAAACCAGCATCCAGCATTTTTGCATGCAGTTCCGAGGGGACCCCAGAGAGACATGTTACTAGGAAGTTTGCCAAACCTTCAGTGACTTTCCAGGGGGCCTACCCACCCAAGTGCAGCCCGTGCCTGACACCCAGCCCTCAATGCCCTATTCTGATCGGTTACATGGTTATCTCCAGAACCATGGGCCCTCTCTATCAGTGTGAATGGGTCTCCACTCTGCCCAGTGCTATGACACAACACCGGGGAACAGAACCGTAAGGGAAGGTGTGAACAAGACCTTTGCAGACAGAGCCATACGAAAACCCTAGGTGGGGGTACTTCACCACACGGAGGGAACTGGAGAGACACCAGGAGTTCTGCGAAGGCAGAGACAAGGGGACCTGGAACAACCTGGGGTGAAGTCTTCCTAAAGGAGTGACTGTTTGCATTATCATAGACAGAGAAGTGTTTGGACAGAAGAAGGGAAGGTGAGAAGCATTTCAGGCTGTGAGAATGCTCCAGCTTTTTTTAGTAATAAAAAAATAGAAAAAGTAGAAATTGCTTTTAACTTTGTGTATTGAATAAGCAAGAAATGGCATCCCAACCTTTTTTCTTTATTATTATTATTGTTGTTTAGACAGAGTCTTGCTGCATTGCCTAGGCTGGATTGCAATGGCACAATCTTGGCTCACTACCACCTCAACCTCCCAGGCTCAAGCAATCCTCCTGCTTCAGCCTCCTACGATGGGCATGTATCACCATGTGTGGCTAATTTTTTGATGTTTTGTAGACATGAAGTCTGATCTTGAACTGACTTGGTAGAATGGTCTTGAATTTCTGGCCTCAAATGATCCTCCTGTCTCAACCTTGCAAAGCACGGGGATTACAGGCATGAACTGCTGAGCTCAGCCACTTTATTATTAACAAGGTTGAATATTTCTGTATTTTTGATAGCTGTGTTCCTTCTTTGATAAAATGTTCATGTCCTTTGCCCTTGTGATACCCGTTGGAGTTGCTTTGTTTTTCATGTCAAGCTATAATAAATATAATTTAACTGGCAAAGAGAGAATGGCCCAGCTTAACCCTTATTATCATTGTTGTCATTTCTTGGTTGCAAGGTACAGTGTCTGTATTGAGGCAATTTTAATTACTGCTAATAAAGAAGCCATTTGGCCAGGCATCATGCCAGCATGTGGATCTTATACTTGCAAGGCAAAGGTTCTGCCCTCCACCGGTCAGCAAGAGGCTTGAGGCTGAGCGGAGACCCCAGACAACATTGCTGGGTTTGGCAGGCACCATAGTGACCTGTCCCATGCCTGTTAGTGTATATTTCTGAGATGTAAAACATGTTTAGAGGTGAAATTCACATAACATAAAATTAACCATTTTTTAATGATTATCCAATCTGAGGACTGAAAATTAACCATTTTAAGGTGAACAAATCAGTGGGATTCAGTACATTCTGTGTTCTGCAATCACTACCTTTATCTAGTTGCAAAACGTTCCCATCATTCCAAAATAAAGCCTGTACCAGTTGAGCAGTTTCTCCCCAGTCTCGCCTCTCCCCAGACCCTGGCATCCACGGTGGCACATTCTGTCTCTCTGGGCTTCCCTCTTCTGGATATTTTATATGATGCAATATATGGACTTTTGTTTCCGGCCTTCACTTCATAGAATATTTTTGAGGTTCATCTGTTCTGTAGCATGTGTCAATATTTCATTGTGTTTATGGTTGAATAATATTCCATTGAATGGATAGACCACAATTTATTTATCCATCCATCGATGGACATGTGGACTATCTGCACCTTTTGGCTATTGTGAATTGGACTGTTAGGAATATGTGAGTCCATATATTTAAGTAACCGTTTTTAATCCTCTTAGATGTATAACTTGGAGAGGAATTGCTGGGTCACACAGAAATTCTGTTTAACTTTTTGAGAACCCTCCAAGCTGTTTTCCATAGTGGCAGCACCATATTACATTCTCATCCGCAGTAGGTGAGAATTCCAGTTTTTCCACGTTCTTGCCAACACTTCCTATCTTCCTTTTTTAAAAAAAATAGCCATCTGAGTGGCTGTGAAGTGGTAACTTTTCTGGGATTTTGACTTTGTGCAACCACAAAGAACTAAGAACCTGCGAGAAGATGCCAGAGACAGAGGAGGACAAGAAAAAGGCGTGGCTGGGAAGCTGACAAAGGTGGCCCCTGAGCTTTCTATTTTTGTTTGTTTGTGTTTGTTTCTGTTTTCGAGATGGAGTCTTGCTCTGTTGCCCAGGCTGGAGTGCGCCAGCACAATCTCAGCTCACTGCAACCTCTGCCTCTTGGGCTCAAGCAGTTCTTGTGCCTCAGCCTCCCAAGTAGCTGGGATTAGAGGCATGCACCACCATGCCTAGCTAATTTTTTGTATTTTCAGAAGCAATGGGATTTTGCCATGTTGCCCAGACTGATCTTGAACTCCTGAGCTCAGGTGATCTCCCTGCCTCAGCCTCCCAAAGTGCTGGGATTACAGGCATGGACCACCACGCCCAGCCAGGTTCCTGGACTTTCTATGGACTCCAGAGACATCTCGTTCTGTAGAGAGAAGACAGCGAGTAGGGATCCTTGGAATATAACTGACTTGCAGGCCCTGTATGAGTTATTTAAACTTCCTCAGCCTCAGTTGCCTAATCTATAAAATGGGTGTTAATGATTCTGTCTTTCCCTCCCAAAGGAGCCCAGAGGAGACCAGACCCTGGCCTGTGATCTGCACTGGGCTTGGGACCTATCTGTGAGTCTGGCTGGTGCTGGCTTTGACTAGAGAAAATGGAGGATATTACCAAGCCTGGTACCTGACTCTTGGCAGTCCTTCCATAAACGTTTGCTCAATATGAAAACAGTTAGTTCAGTAGTTGCCGAGAGAGAGGACAAAAGTTATAGAGTAACCCTACATTACACAATGTATTTTCTTTTTATCAGAAGGGGAGACATGAGTTCAAGTTTTATTGAACAAATAATTAAAAGGTTGGGCATTTGTTAAGCAGGGTCTCTGAGCCACAGAGTGACCTATGGAAGGGAGCATTGGAGAAGGCAGGAATTGGAAGGTGGGAAACAGCCAGATCAGACCAGACATGTAGGATTAGGAGGAAATGAAGGGACAACCAAAACAGTATTGTCAGAATGAAGTCATCACAGGAGTCCAGACCCCTCCAAATCTGTTGTTTACTCACTTGACCATGGGCAAAATCCTTTTACTCTCATTCCCTATCTAGCCATTAGAACCACATGTTCTTGATGTCCAAGATTCTGTGAGCTAAGTTCAAAGCTTCCAAGGCTGCAGATCACGAGACAGAAATAAAATGCAGTCATTGTGGCTGAAATCAGCAGCCAGCTAAAATATGTTGCAATTTAAGTAATACCACCAGTGATGACACATATCTGATATTTTCCTACAGCACTGTCTTACTGGCGTAATCTTTGTTGACTATTAAACAATGAACTCAACTTTGCACATGAACCTTAGGAGGTTCAGATTATAATGACTACTGCAGACAGGTTGAGAATATGAAGTAGGCTTACCCCAAAACACATTATTAGGGTCAATTCCAGTTACTGCCATTGAAAGTCAAGGTTTATTTGACAGGTTTAATTCTCTCAGAATATGTACATAGAAGTAGAACCTGAAAGACAGCCACTTCCATGCCCAGAAATTATTATTATTATTAATTATACTTTAAGTTCTGGGGTACACGTGCAGAAAGTGCAGTTTTATTACGTAGGTATACACGTGCCATGGTCGTTTGCTGCACCCATCAACCCATCACCTACATTAGGTATTTCTCCTAATGCTATCCCTCCCCTAGGCCCCCACTCCCCAACACGCCCCAGTGTGTGACATTCCCCTCCCTGTGTCCATGTGTTCTCATTGTTCAACTCCCACTTATGAGTGACAACACGCAGTGTTTGGTTTTCTGCTGTTGTGTTAGTTTGCTGAGAATGGTGGTTTCCAGCTTCATCCATGTCCCTGCAAAGGATGTGAACTCATCCTTTTTTATGGCTGCATAGTATTCCACAGTGTATATGTGCCACATTTTCTTTATCCAGTCTATCATTGATGGGCTTTTGGGTTGGTTCCAGGTCTTTGCTATTGTAAATAGTGCTACAATAAACATACGTGTGCGTGTGTCTTTATAGTAGAATGATTTATAATCCTATGGGTATATACCCAGTAATGGAACGGCTGGGTCAAATGATATTTCTAGTTCTAAATCCGTGAGGAATTGCCACACTGCACAACGGTGGAAGCCACCTCTTCCCTGAGGAGCTCTGTCCCAGGGAGACAGGGGTTTTATCTATAAGTCCCTGACTGGGGCTGCTGCCTTTTTTCAGAGATGTCCTGCCCAGAGAGGAGAAATCTAGAGAGGCAGTATGGCGACAGTGGCCTTACTGAGCTGTGGTGAGCTCCACCCAGTGCAAACTTCCCAGCCGCTTTGTTTACACTGTGAGGGTAAAATCGCCTACTCAAGCCTCAGCAATGGAAGATGCCCCTCCCCCCACCAAGCTCCAGTGTCCCAGGTCAATCTCAGACTGCTGCTGTGCTGGCAGCCAGAATTTCAAGCCCAGTGGATCTTTGTTTGCTGGGTTCCAAGGGAGTGGCGCCCGCTGAACCAGACCACTTGGCTCCCTGGCTTCAGCCCCCTTTCCAGGAGAGTGAATGGTTCTATCTCACTGGCATTCCAGGTGCCAATGGAGTATGGAAAAAAAAACACTCCTGCAGCTAGTTCAGTGTCTGCCCAAATGGCTGCCCAGTTTTGTGCTTGAAACCCAGGGCCCTGGTGGCATGGGCACCAGAGGGAATCTCCTGGTCTGTGGGTTGCGAAGACCATGGGAAAAGCGCAGTATCTGGGCCAGAGAGCACGGTTCCTCAGGCTTAGTCCCTTATGCTTCCTGGGTGAGGCGACACCCCACCCTGCTTCGGCTCACGCTCCGTGAGCTGCACCCTCTGTCCAACCAGTCCCAATGAGATAAACCAGGTACCTCAGTTGGAACCAGGTACCTCAGGTGCAGAAATCACCTGCCTTCTGTGTCAATCTCACTGGGAGTTGCAGACTGGAGCTGTTTCTATTCGTCCATCTTGCCAGCAGTCCAGAAATTATGTTCTCCAAAGAAAAGGCCCCATGCAAACTGGCTGAAACAAAATGGGTTTATACCCATGAAATAATCCAGGGGACTTTAGTCAATAAAACTCAATGCTGGTAAAGTTACTTTAAATAATTTTGGTAAAGTTATAACAACAAAAGCCAAAATTTAAAAAATATTTTTAGGAAAGAGGCAGGGACCGTGTGGTATTCTTTTAGTACTGTGACAACCTGGTAGAGATGGATTCTCCTTTTTTTATTTTTCATTTTTTTTGCTAGAAAGTGACTTGAAACCATATGAAAATATGAAAATATAAAGTTCTTTGGTAAAAGTAAATATATGTACAAATGTAAAACCTGGATTATTGAAACTTAGGCTTGCAGCTCCTCTTCTAATACTTTTATAGGATATAAAAGACCAAAGCATAACAAAAAACTATGTCTATGTAAATGGGTACATGATATATAAAGATGTAATTTGTGACATAAATAACATAAAGGAGGGAGTGCAGAGCTGTAAAGGAGTAGTGGTTTTTAATGAAATTGAAGTTAAATTGTTATCAATTTAAAATACATTGTTATGACCTTAAGAAGTTTTATGTAATCACCATGGTAACCACAAAGAAAGTATCTACAGAATATACACAATAGAAAATGAGAAGGTAATCAAAACATGTCACTGTAAAATATCAACCAAACACAAAGAAAGGCAATAAGAAAATGAGGGACAAAAAAGCTGTAAGATATGCAGAGGACAAACAACAAAATCACAATAGTAAGTCCTTCTATCAGTATGTTTTAAATGTAAATATATTAAATATATTAGACCCCTCTAAAGACACAGATTGCCAGAGGGAATAAAACAAATGGGATCCAACTATATTCTGTCTACAAGTGACTCACTTTAGATCTAAAAACATGCATAGGTTGAAAGTGAAAGAATAGAAAAAGATATTCCCTGCAAATAATAATCAAAAGATAGAAGGAGTGGCTATACTAACACTAATATCATACAAGATTGACTTTAGTTCAAAAACTGTTACAAGAAACAAAGAACATTGCATAATGACAAAAGGGTGAATTAACCTAAAAGATACAATAATTATAAACATATATGTACTGAACATCAGAGCTCCTAAGTATATGACACAAACATTGATAGAATTGAATGAGAAAATAAATAGCTCTACAATAATAGTAAGAGACTTCAATAGTCAACTTTCAATATTAAACAGAACAACTAGACAGAGAATAATAGGGAAATAGGGGACAAGAACAATACTATAGGCCAATTAGACCCAACAGACATATACAGAACATTCCACCCAACAATAGTAGAAGACACATTTTTCTCAAGTGCATATAAAACATTGTTCAGGATATACCATGCATTAGGCCACAAAACAAGCCTTAATAAATTTAAAAAGATTGAAATCATGTAATGTATCTTTTCCAATCACAATTAAGTAAACCTAGACAGCAACAGCAGAAGGAAAACTGGAAAATTCACAAATATATGAAAATTAAACAACACACTCTTAAACAACCAATGGGTCAAAGAATAAATCACAAGAGAAATTAGAAAATATCTCGAGACAAATTATTATGAAAACAAAAAAAACCAACTGATGAGATGCAGCAAAACAATGCTAAAAGGGAAACTTGTAGTTATAAACATTTCCATTAAAAAAGAAGTTCCCCAATGAATATATTGTGTGCGTGTGTCTTTATGGCAGAATATTTACATTCCTTTGGGTAAATACCCAATAATGTGATTGCTGAGTCAAATGGCAATTCTGTTTTAAGTTATTTCAGAAATTGCCAAACTCCTTTCCATAGTGGCTTTACTTACAATAGAAAAGACATGGAATCAACCTAAATGCCCATCAATGACAGACTGGGTAAAAAAAAAAATGTGGCACACATACACCATGGAATACTATGCAGCCATTAAAAAAGAATGTGATCATGTCCTTTGCAGGAACATGGGTGGAGCTGGAAGCCATTATTCTAAGTTAACTAACACAGGAACAGAAAACTAAATACCACATGTTCTCACTTATGAGTGATAGCTAAACATCAAGTATATATGGACACAAAGAAGAAAACAACAGACACTGGGGCCTACTTGGGGGTAGAGGGTAGGAGAAGGGTCAGGGTAAAAAAAAACTACCTATCCTATGCTATGTTTATTGTCCCAGTGACAAAATTGTCTGCACAACAAACACCTGGGACATGTAATTTACCTATATAACAAATCTGTTATATAATTTACCTATATAACAAACTTTAGGCTCATGTACCCCTGAATCTAAGCTAAAACTTAAGAAACCAGTGCTCCCAGATGGCCATATGTAGCTGTGCTGCAGAGAGGCATAGAGGAGCACCCCCACCCTCACCCACTGCCCCGGACCCTTGTAATCACCCCACTTCTCTGTGCCTGGGGCAAGACCCAGCCAGCCCCAGGCACCATGCTGCCCTAGGACCAGACCTTCTGACAGCTCCTGGCACCCAAGACCCCCTCCCCTGCTGTAAGTTGATGCACACAGTTCTTCCAGTCCTATTTTTTAATGGATTATGATCCACACCCATTGAAGATACCAACACAAAGCAGTGTGTCCCAGATGGTAGAGCAGCCTGGCTAGGTGTTTTGTAGACAACAGGGCAAGAAGAGTTTGGAGCCATGAAGGAACAGTGTATGAGGACTGGTGAGGGTTTCCTATTGATCTTTTCAGGCACAGATGAGGCGGTTTTGAAGAAACCTATAAATTCCAAAGACAGATTCTCCTCAGAGTGAAGGAGCATGGTGAGTTTCCAATGATTTTTATGGGTAATAAAGCAGCTCTGCATCATGAAAGACAAGAAACACAGGAAAAACAACATTTAGCACAGCAAGGTAAGGTAATATACATGGAGGTATCAGCAAAGATTAGGATGAATGCAGAGGGTGCCTTTTTTTTTTTTTTTTTTTTTTTTTTGAGACAAGATCTTGCTCTGACAGCCAGGCTGGAGTGCAGTGCAGTGGTGTGATCACAGCTCACTGCAGCTTTGAATTTTTGGGCTTAAGTGATCCTCTCGCCTCAGCTTCTGGTGTAGCTGGAACCACAGACCACCAGGCCCAACTTATTTGTCTTTCTAAGGGATGGAGTCTTTCTATGTTGCCCTGGCTGGTCTTGAACTCCTGGGCACAAGTGATCTTCCTGTCTTGGTCTCCCAAGGTGCTGAGATTACAGGCATGAGCCACCATGACCGGTCTCAAGCTTTCTATGAACATGTCTGGATTATAAGGAAATTTCAAGAGCAAAATGTCTTCTTTCACTGGAACCAACATGGGAAGAAAAAGGCAAGAAGGGCTGACATCATGTCATTTTTCTAGAATCTCTTGAGTTTTATCTACCAAATGCCAGGGAAAGGCCTCATCTCCTCCTTCTCTCCCTACAGTTTACATCTTGTGGGTACTTTTCTAGCCTTAGACAAATGATGACCCTGTTAGCTTTACAACAAGAAGCTGGCTAGTTCTTTCCATGAAGCTAATGCAATGGTCATTTTCAAGCAAATTTAAAGGAAGCACCAAGGAGGCTTCATAGATTATCCAATTTCTTTAAAAGATATGTCTGTGTATACACAGACACATTCTTTTTATTGGTACTTACATTTTGATAGAATCAAAACAGTCTTGGAACCTAGGCCACTTGCCAAGCTGAAGCCACAGGCTGTGAAATAATTTTTAATTTCTGGAATCAGGTTGTCTACTGTTACTCCATATAAAAATATGTAGGTTTTTATTGTGATTTTTTGGCCTATTTTTAAAATTTCAATGTCAACTTTAGGTAACCTTAAATACATTGAATTGAATCTACAGAAGTGAGACATCTCAGTATCAAAATGCCTATTGTACTTATGGATTAAAAACTGCTTATAAAAGCCTGTGTTGCAGAATTGGAAAAAAAAAATTTAAAGTTCATATGAAACCAAAAAAAAAGCCTGCATTGCCAAGACAATCCTAAGCAAAAAGAGCAAAGCTGGAGGTATCATGCTACCTGACTTCAAACCATACTACAAGTCTACAGTAACCAAAACAGCATGGTACTGGTACCAAAACAGAGATATAGACCAATGGAACAGAACAGAGGCCTCAGAAATAACACCACACATCTACAACTATCTGATCTTTGATGAACCTGACAAAAACAAAAAATGGGGAAAGGATTCCCTATTTGATAAATGGTACTGGGAAAACTTGCTAGCCATATGTAGAAAGCTGAAACTGGATCCCTTCCTCACACCTTATACAAAAATTAATTCAAGATGGATTAAAGACTTAAATATTAGACCTAAAACCATAAAAACCCCTGAAGAAAACCTAGGCAATACCATTCAACACAAAGGCATGGGCAAGGACTTCATGACTAAAACACCAAAAGCAATGGCAATAAAAGCCGAAATAAACAAATGGGATATAATTAAACTAAAGAGCTTCTGCACAGCAAAATAAACTACCATCAGAGTGAACAAACAATCTACAGAATGGAGGAAAATTTTTGCAATCTACCCTTCTGACAAAGGGCTAATATCCAGAATCTACAAAGAATTTAAACAAATTTATGAGAAAAAAATCAAACAACCCCATCAAAAAGTAGGCAAAGGATATGAACAGACACTTCTCAAAAGAAGACATTTTTGCAGCCAACAGACACAAGAGAAAATGTTCATCATCACTGGTCATCAGAGAAATACAAATCAAAATCACAATGAGATACCATCTCACACCAATTAGAATAGCAATCATTAAAAAGTCAGGAAAAAAAGGGCACTGGAGAGGATGTGGAGAAATAGGAAATCTTTTACACTGTTGGTGGGAGTGCAAACTAGTTCAACCATTATGGAAGACAGTGTGGCGATTCCTCAAGGATCTAGAACTAGAAATACCATTTGACCCAGCCATCCCATTACTAGGTATACACCCAAAGGATTATAAATCATGCCACTATAAAGACACATGCACACGTATGTTTATTGCAGCACTATTCACAATAGCAAAGACTTGGAACCAATGCAAATGTCCATCAATGATAGATTGGATTAAGAAAATGTGACACATATATACCAGGGAATACTATGCAGCCATTAAAAAGTTCGTGTCCTTTGTAGGGACATGGATGAAGGTGGAAACCATCATTCTGAGCAAACTAATGAGATTTACTCCTGGAACGCAACGGCGATTCAGCAGATGACAATCAACCAATGTATACCATATTAACAGAATGAAGAGGAAAAAAAAGACTACATCATTGATGATTTCAATTGATGCAGAAAAAAGTATTTGACAAAATTTAACACCATTCCATGATGAAAACACTCAATAAATTAAGAATAGAAGGAAATTAGCTCAACATAATAAAAGCCACATATGAAAAAGCCACATATAACATCATTTCCATTGATGAAAGACTGAAAACTTTTTCTGCTTGATCAGGCACAAGACAAGGATATCTACTTTACCACTTCTATTCAACATAATACTGGAAGCACTAGCCAAATCATTTAACTAAGAAACATAAATAAAACGCATCCAAGTTAGAGTGGAAGAAGTAAAAGTATCCCTGTTCACAAATGGCATTATTTTATATGTAACAACCACTGAAGATTCCACAAGAAAAGCTGCTAGAACTAATAAGCAAATTTGGCATGGCTGAGCATGGTGGCTCATGCCTATAATCCCAAGCACTTTGGGAGGCTGAGCTGGGAGGATTGCCTGAGATTAGGAGTTCAAGACAAGTTTAGCAAAGTTGCAAGATGCAAAATCAACACACAAAAATCAGTTGTGTTTCTATACACTAACCATGAGCAGTCTGAAAAGGAAATTAAGAAAAAAAATCCATTTACTATAACATCGAAAAGAATAAAATACTTAGGAATAAACTTAACCAAGAAGGGAAGAGACATACATTGAAAACTACAAAACATTGCTTAAAGAAATTAAAGACACCAATAAATGGAAAGGCATTTCATGTTTATGAATTGGAAGACTTAATATACTTACAATGTCAATACTACTCAAAGATATTTGTAAATTTAATGCAGTTTCTGTCCAAATCCAAATGGTGGGTTTTTTGTTAGAAATAAAAAAATTCATGTGGAATCTCGAGGAACCCCAAATAGCCAAAATAATCTTGAAAAAAGAACAAAGCTGGAGGTCTTATAGTTCCTGACTTCAAAACTTACTACAAAGCTACAGTAATCAAAATAGTATGGTGCTGGCATAAAGACAGATGCAGAGATCAATGGATCAAAACAGAGAGCCCAGAAATCAACTTTGTATACATGGTCAAATGCTTTTTGACAACGGTGCCAAGACCAATTGGGAATGGACAGTCTTTTCAACAAATAGTGTTGGGAAAACTGACATCTACTTGCAAAGGAATGAAACTTAGTTTACACCATATACAAAAAAACACTGAAATGGACCAAAGACCTAAGTAAAAGAACTAAAGCTATAAAACTCTTAGAAAGAAACATAGGGGAAAATGTTTATGACATTGGATATGGCAATGAGTTATTGAATATGACACCAAAAGAACAGGCGACAAAAGAAAATATAGATAATGTGGACTACACTGAAATTAAAATCTGTGTGACAAAAGACACAATCAACCAAGTGAAAAAGCAATCTATAGAATATAAGAAAATATTTTCAAGTTAAATATCTGAAAAAAGGTTAATATCAAGAATATATAAAGAATTCCTGTAATTCAGCAACAACAAAAACAAATAACCTGACATTAAAAATAGGCAAAGGACTTCAACAAAGATTTCTCCAATGAAGATATACAAATAGCCAAAAAGCACATGAAGAAAATGCTTAGTATCACAAATCATTAGGGAAATGCTAATCAAAACCATGATGAGATAT
The DNA here is from genome assembly GCF_037993035.2 of Macaca fascicularis. Taxonomy (NCBI): domain Eukaryota; kingdom Metazoa; phylum Chordata; class Mammalia; order Primates; family Cercopithecidae; genus Macaca; species Macaca fascicularis. The sequence goes on from NC_088377.1 coordinate 48,454,758, forward strand.
TTCCTCACACCCATTAGGATAGCTACTATTTAAAAACAACAACTAAAAAATAGCAAATGTTGGTGAAGATATGGAAGAATAAGAACATTTGTGGCTTCTTGTTGGGAATATAAAATGGTGCAGCAACTATGGAAAGGTGTAGTGGTTCCTCAGAAAATTAAGAATATAATTACTGTATAATCCAGTGATATTATTTCTGGATATATATCTAAAATAACTGAAACTGGGATCCAAAAAGATATTTTTAAAGCCATGTTCATAGTAGCATTATTCACAACATCCAAGAGGTGGACACAGCCCAAGTGTCCATTGACATATGAATGGGTAAAAGAAATGTGATACATACACACAAAGGAAGGTTACTCAGCCTTAAAAGAAAGACAAGTCTGATATCTGATACAAATTGATGAATTTTGAGGACATTATGTTAAGTGAAATAAGCCAGACACAAAAGGACAAATACTGTATGATTCCACTCATATGAGGTACATAGAGAAGTCAAAATTATAGAGATAGAACACAATGCACAACAATGTGAATGTACTTAACAGCGTTTACTGTCCCACTTAAAAATGGTTAAGATGGTGAATTTTATGCTTTGTGTATTTTTACCTCAATTTAAAAAGGGGCCATCAACATGAACTTTGGAGTTCTGATCTCATACAATCAACAAGATGAATTCCCAGGACTGAAGAAAAAAGCAGGAAATTGTGGAGATTTCCCCTGGAGTAGCAAATCAAACCTCTGAAGGCTGTAGATGGGGGAAAACCTAAGAGGATGGTATGTCTGGAGCCCAGGAGAAACGGTCCCAGCAGGACCCCAAGCAATTACTGCACGGTTATTTCTAATGATGCCCACTGGAGGTTACTCCATAGAGTCCAAGAGCAGCCCTGCAAATAAGCCGAGGGTGAGCCCAGTCACCTCTCCTTGGCCTGCCCACTAGGGAATGAGGCTCTGCTGTCCCCAGCCACCTTCCTCTCCCTGCCTCCCACAACCTTCTTTCTCATCTTGCTTTCCATGGAGCCCAGGCTTATGTCCCAGGTCCCAGGCTGCTTGTGATCTTTCCACCCTCTTAAGAGAGAAGCCACTCAAGAGGAGGCAGAGGCCTCATGTAGGGTTAACAGAAATCAAATCAACTGGACAGGACACTGCCCATATAGGAGAAGGAAGAGACACTCCTTCCCAAAGTCCCTAAATGCCTTAGGCAAAGACATCTCTTTCTCCTTCACTTCTCAAAGGCTAGCGGAACCTGACCCTGAAGGGACCCTGGAAACCATCCAGGGATCCAACCTCATTATTTTAGCAGAGTACAGACTTGCCACACCACACAGGATTAAATTCCTGGACAACCTCTCTCAGTCCCTGACCTCATCCCTATAATGACGTATTCTCCAGCAATTTCATTGCCCATCAATTCCAGCCCCTTCTAATGTTTAATCTGTGCAGAGACATCAGAAAATGTTTGCTGGTGCAAAGACAGGCCCAGAAGCAGAGCAGGTGACTACCGCGATGGCCTCATTGTCACATCGTGAAGAATGTAAGCCACTTATCAGGGAAAAGTCTGGTGGAAGTTAAACTTCAAAGTGTTCTCATCATCCTCCAAATTAACATATTATGTTTGTTGACATGTGCACAAACATTCTGACAAATATGTCATCTGTAAGTAAAGGCTATTACGCATTCTGTTGTGAAAATCTACATCCTAGGCACATATCTAGACATCGACACGGTATTTCATTTTTACTCTCTGTATAGTGTTCCATATCATTGATATGTCATAGTTTGCAAGCAGTTCTCCCATTATTTTGGACACTTGGGTGTCTCAACCTTTTTTAAATTTAAAGATGGTGTCTCAATAAACAACTTTGAACCAATTATCTTTTTCCATATGATTTGTTTCCTTCTGTGTGATTTCAAACATAACATTCCTACATTTGTATAAATTTATTTCATCTCTGTAAGCCTTTCTAAGTGAGATGAGAGTACCCACCTATATGGTTTGGGGTAGAATTTTATAACTAATACTGAAATAGCACAGTGTCTGTTCTAATGTGTACATTTATTAAAAGTAAAAGCAATCAAACCCATAGAGATAGAGAGTAGAAAGATGATAAACAGAGACTCAGAAACATAGTTCAGAGTAAAGTAGGAATAGTTACTGTGCACAAAAAAATTGATAGCACACAGGGTGATTATAATCAATATTAATTCAATCACACATTTAAAAATAACTAAAACCATATTATTGGATAATTTGTAACACAAAGGATAAATGCTTAAGGGGGTAGATGCCCCATTTTCCATGATGCGATTATTATGCATTGCATCCCCATACTGAAACATCTCATTTATGCCATAAGTATTTACCCAACGTATGTGCCCCAAAAAATTAAAAATTAAAACGTATTTTATGTTTTAAAATTGAAACTAAAATTTAAATTTTAATTAGAATGTTTTACATATCAACCAAGAACTCCATATCCAGCCAAACTAAGCTTCACAAGTGAAGGAGAAATAAAATCCTTTATAGACAAGGAAATGCTGAGGGATTTTGTCACCACCAGGCCTGCCTTACAAGAGCTCCTGAAGGAAGCACTAAATATGGAAAGGAAAAACTGGTACCAGCCACTGAAAAACAAACCAAAATGTAAAGAACATCAACAGTATGAAAAAACCACATCAACTAATGGGGAAAATAACCAGCTAGAATCATAATAATAGGATCAAATTCACACATAACAATATTGATATTAAATGTAAATGGGCTAAATCTCCCAATTAAAAGACACAGACTGGTACATTGGATAAAGAGTCAAGATCCATCAGTGTGCTGTATTCAGGAGACCCATCTCACGTGCAAAGACACACAAAGGCTCAAAATAAAGGAATGGAAGATTTACCAAGTAAATGGAAAACAAAAAAAAAGCAGGGGTTGCAATCCTAGTCTCTGATAAAACAGACTTGAAACCAAAAAAGATCAAAAAAGACAAGGAAGGGCATTACATAATGGTAAAGGGATCAATGCAACAAGAAGAGCTAACTACCCTAAATATATATGCACCCAATACAGGAGCACTCACATTCATAAAGCAAGTTCTTAGAGACCTACAAAGAGACTTAAACTCCAAAACAATAATAGTGGGAGACTTTTACACCCCACTGTCAATATTAGACAGATCAATGAGACAGAAAATAAATAAAGATATTCATGACTTGAACTCCGCTCTGGACCAAGAGATTTTAATAAATATCTACAGAACTCTCCACCCCAAATCAATAGAATATACATTCTTCTCAGCACCTCATCACACTTATTCAAAAATTGACCGCATAAATGGAAGTAAAACATTCCTCAGCAAAAGCAAAAGAACAGAAATCATAATAAACAGTCTCTCAGACCACAGTGCAATCAAATTAGAACTCAGGATTAAGAAACTCACTCAAAACCACACAACTACATGGAAAGTGAACAACCAGCTCCTGAATGACTACTGGGTAAATAACAAAATGAAGGCAGAAACAAAGATGTTCTTTGAAACTTATGAGAACAAAGATACAACGTACCAGGATCTCTGGGACACAGCTAAGCAGTGTTTAGAGGGAAATGTATAACACTAAATGCCCATGGTAGAAAACAGGAAAGATCTAAAATTGACACCCTAACATCATGATTAAAAGAACTAGAGAAGCAAGAGCAAATAACTCAGATCAAAGCAGAAATGAAGGAGATAGAGACACAAAAAAACTCATCAAAAACATCAATGAATCCAGGAGCTGGTTTTTTGAAAGGATTAACAAAATAGACAGACTGCTAGCCAGAATAATAAAGAAAAAAAGAGCAAAGAATCAAACAGACACAATAAAAAATGATAAAAGGGATATCACCACTGATCCCACAGAAAAACAAGCTACCATTAGAGAATACTATAAACACCTCTATGCAAATAAACTAGAAAATATAGAAGAAATAGACAAATTCCTGGACACATACACCCTCCCAAGACTAAACCAGGAAGAACTCAAATCCCTGAATAGACCAATAACAAGTTCTGAAATTGAGGCAGTAATTAATAGCCTACCAACAACAAAAAAAGAGTCCAGGACCAGACAAATTCACAGCTGATTTCTACCAGAGGTACAAAGAAGAGCTGGTATTATTCCTTCTGAAACTATTCCAAAAAATAGAAAAAGAGGGACTCCTCCCTAACTCATTTTATGAGGCCAGCATCATCATGATACCAAAACCTGGCAGAGACACAACAAAAAAAGAAAATTTCAGGCCAATATCCCTGATGAACACCAATGCGAAAATCCTCAATAAAATACTGCCAAACCAAATCCAGCAGCACATTAAAAAGCTTATCCACCACAATCAAGTCGGCTTCATCCCTGGGATGCAAGGCTGGTTCAATATATGCAAATCAATAAACATAATCCATCACATAAACAGAACCAATGACAAAAACCACATGATTATCTCAATAGATGCAGAAAAGGCCTTTGATAAAATTCAACACTGCTTCATGCTAAAACACTCAATAAACTAGGTATTGATGGAACATATCTCAAAATAATAAGAGCTCTTTATAACAAATCCACAGCTAATATGATACTGAACAGGCAAAAGCTGGAAGCACTCCCTTTGAAAACCAGCACATGACTCTCTCATCACTCCTATTCAACATAGTATTGGAAGTTCTGGCTGGGGCAATCAGGCAAGAGAAAGAAAGAAAGGGTATTCAAACAGGAAGAGAGGAAGTCAAATTGTTTCTATTTGCAGATGACATAATTATGAATTTAGAAAACCCCATCTCTCAGCCCAAAACTCCTTAAGCTGATATGCAACTTCAGCATAGTCTCAGGATAAAAATCAATGTACAAAAATCACAAGCATTCCTATACACCAATAATAGACAAACGGAGCCAAATCATGAGCAAACTCTCATTCACAATTGCTACAAGAAGAATAAAATACCTAGGAATTCAACTTACAGGGAATGTGAAGGACCTCTTCAAGGAGAACTACAAACTGCTGCTCAAGGAAATAAGAGAGGACACAAACAAATGGAAACACATTCCATGCTCATGGATAGGAAGAATCAATATCGTGAAAATGGCCATACTGCCAAAAGTAATTTATAGATTCAACGCTCTTCCCATCAAGTTACCATTGACTTTCTTCAAAGAATTAGAAAAAACTACTTTAAATGTAATATGGAACCAAAAAAGAGCCCATATAGCTAAGACAATCCGAAGCAAAAAGAACAAAGCTGGAGCCATCACGCTACCTGACTTAAAACTATTCTACAGGGCTACAGCAACCAAAACAGCATGGTACTGGTAGCAAAACAGATATATAGACCAGTGGAACAGATCAGAGGCCTCAGAAATAACACCACACATCTACAACCATTTGATCTTTGACAAACCTGACAAAAACAAGCAATGGGGAAAGGATTCCCTACTTAATAAATGGTGTTGGGAAAACTGGCTAGCCATAAGCGGAAAACTGAAATGACTCTTCCTTACACCTTATACAAAAATTAACTCAAGATGAATTAAAGACTTAAATGTAAGACCTAAAACCATAAAAACCCTAGAAGTAAACCTAGGCAATACCATTCAGGACATAGGTATGGGCAACGACTTTATGAATAAAGCAACAAAAGCCAAAATTGACAAATTGGATCTTAAACTAAACAGCTTCTGCAAAGAAAAAAAAATCACAGTGAACAAGCATCCTACAGAATGGGAGAAAATTTTTACAGTCTATTCATCTGACAAAGGGGTAATATCAATATCCAGAATCTACAAGGAACTTAAACAAATTTACAAAAGACAGACAACCCCATCAAAAAGTGGGCAAAGGATACAAACAGACACTTTGCAAAAGAAGACATGTATATGGCCAACAAACATATGAACAAAACCTCATCATCACTGGTCATTAAAGAAATGAAAATCAAAACCACAATGAGATATCATCTCATGCCAGTTAGAATGGCAATCATCAAAAAGTCAGGAAGCAATAGATGCTGGAGAAGATGTGGAGAAATAGAAATGCTTTTACACTATTGGTGGGAGTGTCAATTAGTTCAACCATTGTGGAAAACAGTGTGGTGATTCCTCAAGGATCTAGAACCAGAAATAACATTTGACCCAGCAATCCCATTACTGGGTATACCCAAAGGATTATAAATCATGCTACTATAAAGACACATGCACACATATGTTTATTGCAGCACTCTTCACAATAGAAAAGACTTGGAACCAATCCAAATGCCCATCAATAATAGACTGGATAAAGAAAATGTGGCACATATACACCATGGAATACTATGCAGCCATAAGAAAGGATGAGTTTGTGTCTTTTGCAGGGACATGGATGAAGCTGGAAACAATCATTCTCAGCAAATTAACACAGGAACAGAAAATGAAACACCGCATGTTCTCACTCATAAGTGGGAGTTGAAAAATGAGGACACATAGACACAGGGATGGGAACATCACACACCGGGGCCTGTCAGGGGTGGGAACTAGGGGAGGGATAGCATTAGGAGAAATACCTAATATAGATGATGGTTTGATGGGTGCAGCAAGCTACCATGGCACATGTATACCTATGCAACAAATCTGGACATTCTGCACATGTATCCCAGAACTTAGGGTATAAAAAAAAATCTAGAGATAAAAAATTCATTGAAGCAAATACAAAATAAGTTGAAAACTCTAACAATAGACTAGACCAGGCAGAAGAAAGAATCTCAGAGCATGAAGACAGATTTTTTGAATTTATCAAGTCAGGCAAAAATAAAGCAAAATAATTTTTATAACTGGACAAAGCCGTTGAGAAGTATGGTGTTATGTACAATGTCCAAACCTGTCACTCATAAGTGTTCCTGAGAGACAATTAAAAATTGAAAGTTTGGAAAACCTATTTGATTTGAGGAAATAATTAGGGAAAATGTCTCTAGTCTTCCTAGAGACTTAGAAATCCAGATGCAATAGAATCACAGAACTCAAGGGAGATATAATGCAGAACAAATGTCACTAAGACCTATGGTCATCTGACTACCTGAAGTCACTATAAAGGATAAGTCTTAAAATCACCAACAGAAGAATGCCTAATTACCTATAAAGGAAGTCCCTCCAGACTAACCGTGAACTTCTCAGGAGAAGCCTTACAAGGCAAAATAGATTAGGGTCCTATTTTCTGATTTCTTAAAGAAAAAAATTTGTCAAAAAATGAATTTAGTATTCTATTAAACTGAGTTCATAAATGAAGAAGTAATGTCTTTCCTAGACATGCAAACACTAAAAGAATTTATCACCACTAGACTTTCCCTACAAGGAATACTCAAAGAAGTTCTAAACATGGACATGTAACGTATATCCTCACCATCATAAAAACACAAAAAAAATATAAATTTCACTGTATTAGTCCATTCTTGTACAGTTATAAAGAAACAACTGAGACTGGGTAATTTATAAAGAAAAGAGGTTTAATTGGCTCACAGTTTTACAAACTTTACAGGAAGCATGATGCAGGCATCTGCTCAGCTTCTGGGGAGGCCTCAGGCAACTTACAATAATGATGGAAGGTAAATTGGAGCTGGCACTTCACCTGACTGGAGCAGGAAAAACAGAGAGAAGGGGGAAGTGTCACACACTTTTAAGCAACCAGATCTCCTGATAACTTACTATTACAATAACAGGACCAAAGCAGATGGTGCTACACCATGAGAAATCACCCCCATGATCAAATCACCTCCCAACAAGCCACACCTCCAACATTGGAGATTATAATTGCACATGAAATTTAAGTGGAACACAGATCCAAACCATATTGCTCAGAGATCTTATAGTTACACAGTTGAGACTAAAAAGCAACTAGGTGAAAACTGCTATTAAATTAGGAACAAAACCTCACATTTCAACATTAACATTTAACGTAAATAGATTAAATGTTCCACTTAAAATACATAGATTGGTGGAATGGATTAAAACATGATCCAACCATATTCTGCCGGGATGCCTAAACAGAGCGGGCCATTTAAATCAGGTGAGATGTGTCTCCTATCTCAGCCAGAGTCCCACTCCACACAGGCACAGAGATACCAGGTGGGCCCACAAGTTTGTGGTAAACACATTCACCTGTCCAAACCCAAAGAATGGACTTGGACACATGAAGAACAGTGAAAGTGAGACTTTTTTTTTTTTTTTTTTTTTTTTTTTTTGAGGCAAAATCTGGCTCTGTTGCTCAGGCTGGAATGTAATGGCGTGATCTCAGCTCACTGTAACCTCTGCCTCCTGGGTCCAAGCCATTCTCCTGCCTCAGCCTTCCAAGTAGCTGGGACTACAGGTGCATGCTACCATGCCTGGATAATTTTTGTATTTTTAGTAGAAGCGGGGTTTCTACTATGTTGGCCAGACTGGTCTCGAACTCCTGGCCTCGGCCTCCCAAAGTGCTGGAATTACAGGAATGAGCTACCACACCTGGCTGGAAGTGAGACTTTTAATGGCAGTCCTGCAAGATCGGGTGTCTGGTAGGTAGGTACGCCCAGGGCAGTTACAGCAGGTAATTTATCTCCTAGCACAGAATTCCTTACCCGAGTTCCCCACTGGTCAAGTACTATAGGGTTACTATCTTCCCAGGCATCGTCTAAGTTTCATTATCCCCCTTATAATGTTATACCCCGGTTCTCTTCCCTGCTTAAGTTTTGATTTCCCAATAATAAAACTTTCTTCCCTTTTATGGACTGACCCCTCCTCTACATTCTGTTCACTTATTGTGACCTTCTAAGTGCATGAGCCGTGCAGTTTGTTACACCCACAGGCTGGCTGCCAGTGCTTAGATTCACCATGCCTCGAAAATGGATAATTTAAAATGTTTCCTCACACCCACCAAAAATAAAAATTTTAAATTTAAATAAATAAAAATGTAAAAGAGAATTTCCAGAAGATTTCTGAGGACAGTCGTTCTCAACCACTAGCTGTACATTGTGACCACTTGGGAGTTTTAAATATTCACAATGCTTGTGTCATCTCAGAGATTCTAAAATACTTTCCCCACGGTGTTGCTCTGAACATCCTCTCCATTGCTTCTCATGTGAAACCAACTTTGAGAATCACTAATTCAAGACATTTCTTCCAGAGTGGAAAATCTCCCACAGGTCAGGGTCATCCCGACTGTTAGAACTCACCTTCCAGGACCCTTCCTGCTGACAAGCCAAGCTAGTTCTCAACCGAGCAATAATTCTATGAATGTTCTTTCCTCTCTCTTCCACATCCTCTTCCCATCCTTCATGTCCTGGTTCAATCCCCAAGCTCCTCCGAAGAGCCTTCCCCATCTAGTCCAGGACCCATTCAGTCCTCTGCTTTGTTATTCATTACTGCAGCCTGTTATCATCACCTAATTTCATATTTGTCATTAAATCATTCATGTTCATTTACTAATTTCTCTCTATATCGAAGTATGTCTGCCCTCACTCCCTTAAAAATATCACTTCATTTTATTTCTTTCATAAAATTCAAATAGTACCTTGCCAGGGACATTGTCCATGGTAAGCATTCAGTAAGTGTTCAAGGAGTGATTTGCAGTTGAATTGAGGTTCTTGGCCACAAATTTTAAGGTATTTAATTTTAAATTTTAATCTGACATTTATGTATGTGTGGGTGTTTGTGGGTGTGTTTGTCTATCTGTCTCTTAGAAAAATATATTCATGTCACTTTAAAATTAAAAATAATGTGGTGTTACCTTTATAGAAAAGTTGGGATCTTTTCCCTGATGAACTTAAAGAACAGTTGTCATTGATTGATGTTAAACAAGACCGTCTAAGTCTTATTTCTAGGACTCATGCATTCAATATGCAACTCCTTCTCTGAAGTAGGATTTCTGCATGGGAATGGAGGAGGGTAGAGATGGTTTTCATCCTATCTGTGACTTAACGGAAGCTTTGTAAGCATTCTGTACATGTGTACAAATAGGGGGCTCAGTGCGGGAGAAAGCAGGCTTGCGGCACATTTGGGAAGGGGAAGATAGTCCCTAGCCCAGCTCCCAGGCATCTACAGGCTGACGCTTCTCAGTCTCTACAGCAATTTGCTTGCCCTCCACTCAACTGAGATTGGAAGTTACAGTGTTGCTGACTTGATAGGATTGAGGCTAAAACTATGGTCAAAATGCTGTGGGACTTGAGAAGCTCCCCATTTGCACTGCTCTTTGTAGCCAAGATGACCTATTAAAAGCAAAAGCATAGGCCAGGATTATAGGCTCACGCCTATAATCACAGCAATTTGGGAGGCCAAGGCAGGCTGATCACTGAGGTCAGGAGTTCAAGACCAGCCTGGCCAACACGGTGAAACCCTGTCTCTACTAAAAATACAAAACTTAGCTGGACTCAGGGGCACGCACCTGTAATCCCAGCTACCAGGGAGGCTGAGGCAGGAGAATTGCTTCAACTCAGGAGGCAGATGTTGTGGTGAGCCAAGATCACACCACTGCACTCCAGCTCAGGGGCCACAGAACAAGACTCTGTCTAAATAAATAAATAAATAAATAAATAAATAAATAATGCTTCCTGAAGGCCTCTTCCCATCATTTCACAGGCTGGGTTCAATTAGGAGGGGTTACAGGACTTTTCAGAAGTCAATGGCTGTTTATATAATTAAAATGTATAGTATCTACTCAAGATTACTTTGCAAGTTTTAACATACATTAATTTAATTGTATATAGCTTTTCAAAAATAGTTTACCATACTGCTTGAGAATCTGGATTTAATATTTAAAAGTCATCCTTTTTACTAAGAATTTCTATCAACGTCAGGCTCGGTGATTCATGCCTGTAGTCCCAGTAATTTGGGAGGCTGAGAGAGAAGGATTGCTTGAGCCCAGGACTTTGAGACCAGCCTAGGCATTATAGCAAGACCCCATATCTACAAAATTAAATATAAAGTCTGGACGTGTTGATGCATGCCTGTAGTTCCAGCTACTTGGGAGTCTGGGGCTGGAGGATCACCTGAGCCCAGGAGTTTAGGGCTGTATTTCTGTTGACTTTTAAGAATATTGAGGTTTTACTTGTCACATAATTCATGATTCCTCAGGGCAAGGAGACACAGAACGTGGGTCAGTGATGATAATGAGCCAATGCCATTTCCCAAGGCTCAGCCTTAGGATCTCTTCCGGCAAGCAGGCATAGAGGGGCTCTCAGATGACAGCACTGCTGTTGCAGGTCTCATCCTTAACAGCTCCTGGGGTAAATATTTCACTCTTCAGAAAGCAGAATTTGTCTGTTCTGACCCCTACTACCCCAAAGAAGAAGCTCAAATCATCTTATTGGAGTCCTTGATGTTGTATGTGCTGCTTGTAGTGACAGCAGCCACATCCCTGGTGGCTAAGGTGGTTGGAGTCCACCTGGCAATCCAGGCAATTGTTCTCCTCCTCCTCTCTCTCCTTTCACACCCATTGTTCCCAGACATGCATTATTTCCAGAAAGAGGGGCATTCTTTGGTCAGGAGCTTCTCTAGCTTTCCACCTTCTGCAGAACCATTTGAGGGAGTGCACAGGAAGCAGCACAATATGCTGCTTCTCACTGAAGCCATCATCTTCATCTTCTCCTTCCCTGTGTCTCCATCACAGGCCATCTTGACAACAGAATCATGGTGGATCATTCTGAATGTACAGGAATGGCAGCCAAGGCCCAGCCAAAAGCTCTTGCTGCATTCAGGAAAGTGGCTTGGTCACCAGAGTCCTAGGGAAAGAGTCCCAGGAAAAGTTTTGCAATATGCAGCAATCTAACCCAACGAAACTCAACAAACCTTTCTGGATGCCCACTCTGTGTAAAGGACTCAGCTAGGGCCTACAGACACAGTGGTAGATAATACCCAAACTGTCCTTAAGAAGCTCATGCTCTGGTAAGGGATCACCACCACTCATGTGTGGAAACCAGCACGGTGCTGGAGAGGAGGAAAGACAATAATAGAACCATGGGAGGGGGAAAGAAGTTGCCCAGAGGAGAAAGCAGTCATGTCTGATTCCTAAATCAGAGAAAGCCTCTAATAGAAGAGGTCTTGGCTTGGTGCAGTGGCTCGCCCCTGTAATCCCAGCACTTTGGGAGTCCAAAGCCAGAGGATCACTTCAAGCCAGGAATTTGAGACCGGCCTCGGAAACATAGTGAGACACACAGTCTCTACAGAAAAAAAAAAAAAAAAGAAAGAAAGAAAAAGAAAAAAAGAAAATTAGAAAATTAGCTAGGTGTGCTGATGCACATACCTGTATCCTCAGTTACTCCAGAGACTAAGGCAGGAGGATCACTTGAGCCTGGGAGTTTGAGGTTACAGTGAGTTATAATTGTGCCACTGCACTCTAGCCTGGGCAACAGAGTGAGACTCTGTCTCAAAAAAATAAATAAAATAAATTATTATATGGGTGTTGATTTGGTTTGGATTTGTGTCCCCACCTACATCTCATGTCGAATTGTAATCCTCAATGTTGGAGGAGGGGTCTGGTGGGAGGTGATTGGGTGTCATGGGGTCAGACTTATCCCTTGCTGTTCTCATGATAGTGAGTGAGTTCTCATGAGATCTGGTTGTTTAAAAGTGTGTAGCGCCTCCCTCTTCTCTCTCTCCCCCCTCCTTCTCTGGTCAATATAAGACGTGCCTTCTTCCTTTTCACCTTGCACCATGATTGTAAGTTTCCTGAGGCCTCCCCAGTCTTACTTCCTGTGTAGCCTGCAGAATCGTGAGCCAATTAAACCTGTTTTCTTTATAAACTACCCAGACTCAGGTACTTCTTTAGAGAAATGCATGAACAGGCTAATATAGATATATTGTATCAAAGAAAAGAAACATAAATAAATAAAAACTTAAAAAGAAATCTATCTGATCTGGGTTTGAAAGGATGAGTAGGAGTCTTCTAGGGAATATAGAGAAATTCTAGGCAGTGGAAACTTCCTGGGTAAAGATGTGTATGTGTGGATTATTTTGATGGATTTGAAGTATTTTGGGATGAAGGCAGCCATGAAGATAAGGGCCGGTTAGAGATTGAATGCCAATGACTTCACATGAGTTTTTCATAAGAATCTATAACTCTTGGGGCTTATCAAATACCAATTAGTTTACTGATATCACACAATATAAAGTCAAAGGAGGTCAAAATAAAGGTGGTCATAATTCTTCTCCAACTGTGAATGTGAGAAGGGCATCCCAATCCCTCCACATGAGGAGGAGCATAGGTGGCTTTTCTACTGGCTACAGCTGTGGACCCACCTCATTCCCCAGCACATAAATATTCCTGTTAACCTTAATTAAATCACCTCTAGGCAGAGAAAGAAAGCTCTACATGCACAGCCCAGCAAAAAGCAGCACACAGCTGAAAGAAAAACTCAGAAGACAGATTTGAAAAAGAAAACTGGCGATGGATCTCATTCCAAACTTTGCCATGGGTATGTGGGTTCTCCCAGCTACCAGCCTGGTGCTCCTCTACCTGTGAATAACTGTCCAGGCCATCTGCTCTGTAACTTTAGACTTTTAGTGCTAATCAGGCCTATTTTTCTTATTTGTTTTGAAGATGAAAGACATAATGGAGGGGAAGTTGCTTAAGCATTGAATGCCACAAACATAAATTATCATTATTGATCTGTTGGGGCTCATAACAAAACACTTGAAAACAGGGCACTGTGGCAAGCTGAGTACTTTGAACTAAAGGAGACTGGAGGATCTCAGAAATGGCCTCAGAACTAAGGTCTCTCTGACCTTCTCCTGCCTCCCCTACTTTCCCTCCAAAAGTACAGAGAGGGGCTTTCTCTGAAGTTCCTTTATCTGACTAAGGAAAGACCTGCCAGAAAGAATGCAGTTGTCTTTAGCACCTCCAAATAATATCATCAAACAGAATATTAACTTACAGGAAAGAAGTAGAAAGCTGATAATACTTATTCTTTGGAGCACTGCTATCTGACACACTTTATCTCCATAATAAAATAACCTTTGTTCATCATGCATTTTCTCCCCTTATCCTTCCACAGCTTGTGTCACCAATTCCCCACCAGAAGCCCTTAAATGTTTAGTAAGTCACAACGCTATTTAAGCTTCAACCACCTGGTCCTTATTTTAGTCTATATATTGTGAGTCTCCAGTGTGTATGCATTTCATACATGTGTATGCACTTTTTTTTTTGAGACACGAGTCTGACTCTGTTACCCAGGCTAGAGTGCAGTGATGCAGTCATAGCTTACTGCAGCCTAGAACACCTGGGCTTAAATCATCCTCCCACCTCAGCCTCCCAAGTAACTGAGATGACAGTTGCTGTTTATCAATCCATTGTCAGGTTCTCAGACTCAAATACTAAGCCTCTAGATGAGGAACTGAAGTTTTCTCTCTCCACCTCCTACAGTTTTGATGAGACAACTAGGAAATAAAGTCACTCTGCCCCTTCTGAAGCTACCGTTGAGAGACCCTGAGACCTGACGAAGCTGGAGAAAGGTAGGAATTCTTACCCAGTCTGTCTCCTGTATCCCTGCCTGTGGAACCAGGTTGAACAAGAGGTAATATCACTACTTGTCTCATGTTTCTTTCCAAACTAGATTAGCAATAGAAAACCTTTTTGTAAACTTGTTCTTGGTATACAACGTCTAGTGTTTTTATTTTTGCTATGAGTGTTCTGCATTTCTGGTCCCTGCCCCTTCAGAGATGGTCTTTGTTTTCCTTCGTCTTTTTGTCATTTGTCAGAAAGAGGAGAATTGTAGGGCAGAACACAGGCATGAGGTCTTTTTATAAGCCTGTCGTTTAAGCCTACCCAACAGACTAGTGAATTCATAATTCTCAGCAGACCAGCAACTTCATAATTCTCAGCAGACCAGCATCTGTTTAGACAAACTTTGCAGTGTATCTCTCAGACAAAAATCAAATGAGATCTTTCTTTTGTCTATTGTATGTCCTGAGAAATTGGCTTTGCTGCCAAGTGAGAACATCTGTCTCTGGTCTCTGTTACCTGGGGGCCTGATTGTTGGTTCACATCTGGCAGCTAGTCAAAAAGGCTAGGGCTTAAGACATGAAGCAGCAAGCAGCATTCTCTGCTTTGTCTGACCATGCCGGCTCACAGGGGAGTTAGTCTTAAGAGGTTCAAGTCCATAAGGGCTTTTGTCATCTCAACCTTCACCAAAATGAGAGACTGAGGCATAACTCTCAGTCACCGAGGATTATTGAGCCAGCTTGAGTGCCTGCCCAAGAAAAATGTAAGTTACACATGCATCTGTGGCCGGTTTTCTTTCCAAAGAGGTTCTCAGAGATTTAATATTGATACATTTTCCTTTAAAAATGGGGAGGGGCTGCTATGAAATGAATGATTACATACTTGTGAGACTTTAGTTAGTGCCTTGTCATATGATAAGGTGAACATTTAAAGAAAAAGTAATGGAGGAAATAGATCTCTCAGGGAATGGTGAGGGAAGGATTAATCTCGTCTTATCTTTACTCTGTACCTGGGAGGATAAGCTCATAACTGACATTATTGGTGTGGAATCTTTTGAAGGGGCTGCTTTCTCTTTCACCTTTGGGAAAGAAAGTCTAATGACAATAAGCAAAGAAGGGAGTATAATGAGGCATGCTGGACCTCCCTTTTCACCATGCCCTGGAATTCAGTTTTTTGGGTTCCTCTGGCGTCCACTTAGCTAACAGGGAGTCTGTTTAGTTGGTGGAGGGGGCTTGGGATTTTGTTTTTGGTTTACATTCTCCTTTATTTGGGCCAAGATTTTCCAGAGCCAACATCAATGGCAAACTTTTATTTGGTCTCATCATTGCTGTGATGGTGTGGCTGTCTGCCCCAAGTCCACCCTGTCCCTCCATGGGGCTCTTATGGCCAAAGGACTTAAAACCAAAAGAGTAATAACTGATTTATATGTTCTAGGCCAGACAGGAATAGAGGTGGGAAGGCATTCATCAATCCTCAAAATCATTTTTAAGTAATAAAAGAGCCAAAAAACAAAAGTCAAAAGACTTGTCATGAAAGGCAAGGTTACAAAATTGACTTATCTGTCAGTTGTATGCATTGAACTACTGTAATCTAGGTTTTAGTTACAGACTGTAGCAATTAACTGTATAAAACTTGAGCATTTTGTTAAAACCATTTAAGCTAAGAAATTTAGAAACTCTGGTTGTCCTGCAAAGTTTTTTGTGGTCTCTCTAATATTTGTCCTAAAGTGGTCAGTACATTTATTTTTATAGATCTATTTGCATAAATTCTATAACTGGGAACAAGTGTACAAAGGTTATTGATGGCAGTGGCTGCTCCAGACAGCCTGCCACTGCCATCATGCCAGCTGCAACAGGGTGGCAGGCGGGGCTGCACACTCCATGGAGCCCTGCCCCTTCCAAGTTGGGGCAGGAGCTCCCTGGGTGCTGCAGCAGCCACCCAAACCACAGCTGCAGACCAGGCCTCCAGCTCCATGGAGCAGGCAGAAGTTCTCCCCAACCCAACCCCTACCACCCACCCCCAACTTTCCTCACCCCCCATCCCCCCTACCCTGAACAGCTGCAGCCACCCACCAGCTGCAGACTCAGGCATCCCTGTACTCTTGGGGGCCGAGGGAGGCCCCCTACCCTCACAGGATCCAAAGTGCCTGCTCCTGCTCCCTGGCTTCTCCCTGCTGTCAGCACCCTCTCAAATCTCAGAGCAAAGTCAGGCTGAGCCCTGGTGCCATGAATGGAAGCAGGAGGCAGACAGATTCCTGGGTAGAAGGAGGTGTGTCCTCGGTGAGGCCCCACCTTCAGGTCAGGGAGGGCCTGAAGGCTGGGGGCTGGGCTGCCAGTCCCACTGACCAGAGTGGGAACTTGTGATTCTTTTTCCAGCCCTCCCATGGCTTCCCAAGGACCAATCAGTGCACACTTCCTCCCCTCTAGGGCCCATAAAAGCCCCAGGCTCAGCTAGAGCTGAACAGACATCAGGAAGAGCAGCTACAGAGATGAACTACTCTCTCTACTGATAGCAGAAGACATTTAGACAACCAGCAGCAGAGAGGGGCTACCCACTCTAGGGCCTCCTCTCTGCTGAGAGCCTCAGAGACCTGCAGAGACATGCAGACTAGCAGCTGCAGAGAGGAGCAACCCACTCCAAAACCTCCTCTCTGCTGAGAGCTGCAGAGATGACAGGATGACCTACCTGCAGAGAGGAGCCTTCCAATCCAGGGTCTCTTCTCTGCCAGGAGCTGAACACTCATCGGGACACCCTGACTGTGGAAAGCAGCTACCCTCTGTTGGTCTCCTGTGAGCTGTTCTATTGCTCAATAATGCTCCTCTTCACCTTGCTTACCCTGCACCTGTCTGCATACCTCATTCTTCCTGGTTGAAGGACAAGAACTCAGGACCCACTGAATGGCAGAGGTAAAAGAGCTATAACACAAACAGGGCTGAAACATGCCCCTTGTTCACCATGTTGCAGGCAAAGAGAAGGAGAAAAGAGCTGCAGTCCCTCGGGAGCCAGACCTGGGAGCTCCCCAAAACAGGGTTGTGACTCTTTGGTATCCTGCAGTGCCTGGTGTCTCCAAGCTTGCAGGCACCACTGCATCCCCCAGTTCTAGCTAGGGAAACTACTTGCTGTGCACCTGGTCCAGCCACAGCCTCACAGAGAGCCAGTGCCCATGCCAGCACCCAGAGTTGCCTGCCACTGCAGCAGCTGCAGTGTCTGCCTGTGCAGTGGCCTGACCCCACATTTGCTCACACACCCCTCTTGGCTCCATTCCTGACTCACCCTTGGCAGGCATGGGATCCAGGCTGGTAGCATGGGCTGAATGCAGCCTGCCAATCCCAGTAGGTAGAACAAGCCCCGTAAGTCCAAGAAAACTTGGGCAGAGGTGCCACTGGCCAGAGGTTTTAGGCCATAAAAGCAACACCCCAAGGATCCGGTAATATTATTGTGATGTCTTCTCCATAATTTTCTTATCTTTTTATGGAAATTTCTTGATTCGATTACTGAATTAAGGATGGAGCTCTCAGATAGGGTGATGAACGTTTTTTTTTGTTTTTTTGTTTTTTTTCTTTTCTTTTTTGAAACAGTCTATTTCTGTCTCCCAGGCTGGAGTGCAGTGGTGTGATATCGGCTCACTGCAACCTCTGCCTCTCAGGCTCAAGTGATCCTCTTGATCACCTCAGCCACCCCAGTAGCTGGGATTACAGGCATGCACCACCACGCCCAGCTAATGTTTGTATTTTTAATAGTCATGGGGTTTCATCATGTTGGCCAGGCTGATATTGAACTCCTGGCCTTAAGTTATTCACCCGCTTCAGCCTCCCAAAGTGCTGGAATTACAGGCGTGAGCGTCCTCACCTAGCCAAAGAAAGCATTTTAATATTTGGCTGTACTATTAATAGTTCTGAAAAAGAAGTCAGTCTATTTTACCTGAGGACCTATCCCTTATAAACACTTTATCTAGGCTTTGATTTTTTTAAAAACTGAAGGTACCCTTTTGAGTGACACCAAAACCAGTAAATCCAGGCCTGTTGATATGTGGCACTGGGTAGGTTCTCCTGGGATTAGACTTTCCCAGGACTGACCAAGCCACAAGGGTTAGGAAAGCAAAATACCCACAGGAATGGGGCTTCTTAAGAGAAACTCCCCCGAGCACTGGACATGTGTAGAACAACAGGTGTGCTCTTCAGAAGCACCAGCTGCTCAGTCTGCAGAGCCAGCTCCAACAAGTGGGTTTATAGGAGTTTCAGGCCCATGTTCTACACTCCTGTAGCCCTTTTTATGACAGAACAACACAGAAATACAGGAACAAAGGAAAAGACTGTTTCTAGAGGAAAAAGGGATCGAACAATGTGATTATTCATAAGAGAAAGTACTAGACAGTACCCTAGAGTTGTTGCACCCAGTACTAGTCACACAAATCCTTTTCTTCTATTTATTAAGATTTTGCAGAGGAGACAAAGAGCAATTCTTGACATCTGCCCAAGTGGATCTCCCAGAATGAAAGGCCAGGAGCCTGACTGGAAAGAAATTCTTACTTTTCTCAGCCAGACATGGTGGCGTGTGCCAGCTACTTGAGAGGCTGAGATAGAAGGACCACTTGAGCCCAGGAGGTGGAGATTGCAGTGAGCTGAGATCATACCACTACACTCCAGCCTGGGTAATAAAGTGAGACTCTGTCAAAAAAAAAAAAAAAAAAAGAAAAAGAAATTCTTACTTTTCTGCTGACTTACCAGTGCTTGGGCTCCCTTCACTGAGGCTTCTGAAAGAACAGAATGGCTTTGATGTCCTGCGCACAGGGACAGAACTGCAGAGGCCAAGAAAAATGTTTGTCCTTTCTCCTCTGCAGGTTTGCTTAAAAAAATCACCCACAAAGGAGATTAATGGGAGAAATAGCGTACATACTCATTCATATGTTCATGGAGGAGAAATACAGAGTGATTCTCCATTCTTAAGAAACAGTAAGTCTCAAAGAAAGAGACTTTCTTTCACTCCCTTTTATCCAGGAGTGAGAACAACTAGTTGAACAAAACTGACAGCTGTCAATCAAGTGGAAAGTCCAAAACTCATGAGAGACCCATCCAGTTTTCAGTCATCATGGAGGAGTGAGAGGGGCTCAATGGCCCCTGCTAGTACCAAGTTGCCAGGTCCCTGCAATGTTCCAGACAAAGACAGTGGTGGTAAAAAGAGAAAAGTGGAGGTAGAACGCAAATGGGGCAGCAGGAAGATATAGGACTCTCCATTTTAGGGTCTTCGAGTTTTTCAGATTTTCTGAGACATGGGTTAAGTCTTCAGGTTAGTCTCCTATTAAAACATAGCTAAAGTCCCAATTGTGTTTGAAACTTTCAAAAATGCAGATTGAAAGAAAGCCTTTTATTGTCTTTGAGACATCCAGACTCCTCTTGTCCTCATTGCATGCTTCAGAGTTCAATTTAGATGTATCTCTCACATCCCTTTCTATCGAGCCTTTACCTTTAAATTTTAAACTTGAAAAACTTCCAGAGTACCTGACAGTGATTGGTCAGAGACAGAGCCACCGGATTACCTGATGGCAGCCCTTAGAGACCATGGCCTTAGAACCTAGGTTATGCATAGCCCTCACCTTAGGAAGGAGTCCCTTCAAGGGCAAATAAAGTGTGATAGTCCTTGCAACACTGAAGCATGGAGTATCCTGCGAAGCATGAGCTTGCTTGATGCAGCATGAATGCACCCCAGGAAACATGAGCATGCCCCTCCAAGTGCAAGCGTACCCCAAAAGTGGGTAGCCATAGAGCCAGAAGGGCAGGTTCCCTGAAAAAAAAATAAAGACCTCAAGACCTTATCCTAAATGGGAGATCTTGGATGTGAGAGGATTTACTGATTTTTCCATAAAACAGCCAGGCCAGGAAGATAACTGAGCTTAGAGCACTCTTGCTGGTGCCAATGCATTGATTAGTCCAGATGGCACAAAGTAGAAGATCTTGGGAGCCAATTTTGATCCCTTCCTCATCACCAAGAAATACTAGCAAAGACTGTGGGATCTGTGGAGGACAGAAGGAGAGCTTCATTTTCTACAAAACACAGTCTGCAGATTGAGAAGATGCAGCCTTGGAGGTGGAGAGCTATAAAGTTAAAAACCACAGGGCAGGGAAGAGGAGTTAAGAACAGAGTCTTGATTGGACAGCCTTTAAGCCCCAAGTCACATGTCTCTTAATTGGCTATTCCAAGGTGGCCAGTTAGTTCTTACCACATGATCTGTTGGTGAGCAGTTGGAAAATTCCCAGGTACAGATTTTTTCAGAAAATGTTATTTGACTTGGCTACAGAAAAATAGGTTTTGCAACACTTACTAAGAACACAGAGAACATGACCATCACCTAAACCTGCCATGGCCTCTTGGGTTTGTTTTTGCTTTTGAGGCACAGGGAGTCCTTCTTGTCTGTTAACCTGGAGGCATAATTTGACAACCTAGATAACAAATAGAGATGGGTTTTCCAAAAATAACTATTTTTATTTGGGAATAAAGCATTGCAATGGGAACATGTGTGCCAGGGTAGACTCTGTGCATATTCAGGTAGGTAAAGTAAGACAAAGTTTAAAAAAGTAATGAGGAGAATTACATATTTGTTTTGGAATGATTATCCTTGGCTATAAAGATCAATAACAAAGCTGACATCAGTTTGAGGTTCGACAGGCAGTTGCTGGGCAGATGTTCTTGCAGAAGTATTTTTCTTTAGGTTTCTGAGAATCTATAACCTTTGGGCTTACCAATAGCAGCGATTGATTTGTTTACTGATTGATTGTTCACAGAATAGGAAATCAAAGGAGGCCAAAATAAGGACAGCCATAATTATTTGCCAATTGTCAGTTTGAAAAGGGTACCCAAATCCCTCCACACGAGGAGTAACATAAGTGGCTTTCCTACTGGCTGCAGCTGTAGACCCACCTCCTTCCCCAGCACATAAATATCCCTGTTAACATTAACTGAATCACCTCTGGGTAGAGAAAGCAAACTGTGTGTGCACAGCCCAGCAAAGAGCAGCACACAGCTGAAAGAAAAACTCAGAAGACAGAGTTGAATAAGAAAACTGGTGATGGATCTCATTCCAAACTTTGCCATGGAAACATGGGTTCTCGTGGCTACCAGCTTGGTACTCCTCTATATGTGAGTAACTATGCAGGCATGTCTGCTCTTAACTCTAAGACCTGAAGTGCTAATTGGGCCCATCTTTTTCTTATTTGTTTTGAAAATAAAAGAGATAATGGAGGGGAGGTTACCTAAGTGCCAAATGCTATGAACACATAAAATATTATTAATCTGTTAGAGCTCTTAATACAACATTTGAAAATATAAAACTTAGGCTGGGCGTCGTGGCTCACGCCTGAAATCTCAGCACTTGGGAGGCGAAGGCAGGCCAATCATGAGGTCAGGAGTTCAAGACCAGCCTGACCAACATGGTGAAACCCCGTCTCTACTAAAAATACAAAATTTAGCTGGGCATGGTGGCACACGCCTGTACTCCCAGCTACTCAGGAGGCTGAGGCAGGAGAATCGCTTGAACCCAGGAGGCAGAGGTTTCAGTGAGCCGAGATCACACCACTGCACTCCAGCCTGGGCAACAGAGCAAGACTCCTTCTCAAAAAAAAAAAAAAAAAAAATGAAACTTTGTCATGCTGAGTACTTTGGACTCAAGAAGACTGAAAGATTTCACAAATTCCTTCAGAACTTCTGACTTTCTTCTGTCGACCCATCCCCCATTCTTTCCCTCCTGAAAGTGCAGGGTTGGGCTTGCTCTGAAGTTCTCTTATCTGACTAAGGGGAGATCTTCCAAAAAGAAAGCAATTGTCTTGAGCCTCTCCAAATAATCTCATCAATCAGAAGACTAACTCACAGGAAAGGAGAAAAAGTTTGATAATACTTATTCTTTGGAGCACTGCTACCTGAGAGACTTTATCTCCATAATAAAATAACATGTGTTCATCATGCGTTTTCTCCCCTCACCCTCCCATAACTTGTGTCAGCAACTCCCTATCAGAAGCTGCTCCCCCGTTTTTAGTTCACAACGCTATTTAAGCTTTAATCATTCAGTCCTTATTTTAGTCTCATATATTGTGGGCCTCCAGTGCATATGCATGTAAAATTGTGTATGGATTTTAATTGTAACCACCCAAAGGATTCACCTTGCCCCCTGCCTAGACAGAGCCCATTCATCAAGTCAGGGGAATTGCAATAGAGAAAGAGTAATTCATGCTGCCAACAAAAAGAGCCAAACTCTGTACAATACCTGAAGAGATTTATTCTGGGCCAAATATGAGTGGCCATGACCCATGACACAGCCTTCAGGAGGTCTTGAGAACAGGTACCCAAGGTGGTCAGGGTGCAGCTTGGTTTTATACTTGTAGGAAGGCATGAGATATCAAATACATTTAAGAAATACATTGGTTTGGTCCAAAAAGGCAGGAAGGGTTGTGATTTTTGCAGAATTCTTTGTGATAGAGCAGACTCCAGAGAAATTGCAACAACTTAAAGTCTTTCAGATCTGGCCCCAAGAAGCTATAGGAGAGAAAAATCTGTCAGATTAACATTGCCTGCCTCTACTCCAATTGGAGCTGTTTCAAAACCAATATCTAGAAATCTTTTTATCTGGCTGCCCTGTGAACTCAGAAACTAGTCTGCTAAATGATTAACTTTTGGTCTTCTTTTGCTTTGGTAGAACAACCTTTTATTAAGTACCTGTTTAACTGCACCAAAGTTAACAGACCTAACTTTCATGACAGCACAGCTGCAACACCACCTCCTGAAATAAGGCACAGCTGTTTAACTGGATTGACATTGCTAGGAATGTGAGACTGGTTCAGACTGGTTTAATGTGATCCCTTGCGACTCAGCTACCAATTCAATTGTCGTCTCCACTAGCACCAACTCAGCTTTAGTATGTACATTTATGACAGGGGTATATTGGGGTTCCAAAAATGAAACCCCAAAATATGACACTTTGGCATGTTGAGGACTTTGAACCAAAGGAGATTGAAAGGTCTCAGAAAGGCTTCAGAAGGTAACTCTTATGTTCTCCTGTCTCCCAACCCTGCTATTTCTCCTAAAATACAGGGAGGGGCTTTCTCTGAAGTTCTCATACCTAAAGGAAGGACCTCCTAAAAAAAAGCCATGGTCTTGAGCCCCCTCCCTATAATCTCATCAAAAAGAATATTAGCAAGGCCAGGCATGGTGGCTCACACCTGTAATTCCAGCACTTTGGGAGGCTGAGGTGGGTGGATCACCTGAGGTCAGAAGTTCAAGACCAGCCTGGTCAACATGGTGAAACCCTGTCTCTACTAAATATACAAAAATTAGCTGGGTATGGTGGCAGGCACCTGTAATCCCAGCTACTTGGAAGGCTGAGGCAGGAGCATCGCCTGAACCCGGGATGCAGAGGTTGCATTGAGCTGAGATTGTGCCATTGCACTCTAGCCTGGGCAACTTCGTCTCAAACAAACAAAAAAAAGAATATTAACTCACAGGAAGGAAGACTAAAGGTTGAGAATACTTATTCTTTGGAGCACTGATGCCTGACAGACATTATAATAAGATGATTTTTGTTTATCATGCTTTTTCTCCCTTCACTGTCTCATATCTTGTGTTACCCACTTCCCATCATAAGATGCTACAGTTTTGTATTTCAGAATGC
Organism: Macaca fascicularis; assembly: GCF_037993035.2. Taxonomy (NCBI): domain Eukaryota; kingdom Metazoa; phylum Chordata; class Mammalia; order Primates; family Cercopithecidae; genus Macaca; species Macaca fascicularis. Next base: position 48,478,877 of record NC_088377.1, read on the forward strand.
TATTTAAGCTTCAATCATCAGGCCATTCTTTGAATATCATATCTTTCAAGGCTTCCATGCACATGCATGAGATAAATTTATAAGGATTATCTCCTATTAAATGATCCACTGTCAGTTCATTTCTCAGACTCAAGTACCAAACCTCCATAGAGGAATGTTCTCTTGACCCTACAGATGTTACACAGATCCATTGAAGGAGTAAATAAACATTATCCACCCTCTCTTCATTCAACTTCCAATTTCTGTTACTGAGAGTGTTTGCTGACATCATTCAATCCTGGGGATACTTTATGATTGACTATGAGTTTTGATCTACCTGGACTAATCAACCAGAATTTACCGTGGGCAGATAATGGATTATAAACAACTGGAAATCATGTTCAGTGGGAACCTCACCTACTTCTTTAGCTCCAGGCATTTTGGGGGCAGAAGGGAGACTCTAGGAGGTCTTATCTCATTACCTTCACTTCTGTATTCTGTGTCTATGGAAAGAGATATAGAGATATGTAGAAAGACTGCCCATTCATGATAGGCATAAATGGTTTCTTCCCCACTCCCATTCACCCACGGGGCATCATTTACTTAAGGCACCACAGGGCACCCCAGATTTCATGGGAGGCTTAAACTCAGCTCTTCTCTCCTTTCTGTTCCCCTGGCCTGGAAATGCCCTCTGTCCTGAAACTCAATTCCTCCACCCTGTAACATGCACAACAATTTACTTCTTCTTCTTCTTTTTTTTTTTTTTTTTTTTTTTGAGATGAAATCTTACTCTGTTGTCCAGGCTAGAGTGCAGCCCCACGATCTCAGCTCACTGCAACCTCCACCTCCTGAGTTCAAGCAATTCTCCTGCCATAGCCTCCTGAGTAGCTGGGATTACAGGCATGCATCACCACACCTGGCTAATTATTATACTTTTAGTAGATAAGGGGGTTTCATCTTGTTGCCCAGACTGGTCTCAAACTCCCTGACCTCAGGTGATCCACCCATCTCAGCCTCCCAAAGTGCTGGAATTACAGGCATGAGCTACCACACCTGGCCACAATTTACTTCTAGATGATGAAATTTTAGAGCAGAGGAGATCTAGAGGAAATCTCAACACTCTCTTCTTTTCTGTCACATTGTCCTTCCAGTCTCTGGGAGCTTAGCATCAGCAAAGAGATTTCTTTCTCCCCTCATATGAAATGTGCTAGCAGTCTGAAAAGACAGGAGACTTTAAAACCAATTTGGATTTTAAATATTTGCTGCCCTTTAAGTTCTAGTACCAGAGGATACATCCTTCATTGGTGATGATATTCCTGGCCTCATGGAGCAGGTAGAGAGGTGTCCTTATTTTTCTTTTTTCTTTGAGACAGAGTCTCACTCTATCACCCAGTCTGGAGTGCAGTGGTGCAATCTCGGCTCACTGCAACTTCTGCCACCCAGGTTCAAGTGATTCTCCTGCCTCAGCCTGCTGAGTAGCTGGGACTATAGGCGCGTGCCACCATGCCCAGCTAATTTTTGTATTTTTAGTAGAGACAGTGTTTCACCATGTTGACCAGGCTGGTCTTGAACTCCTGACCTCGTGATCCACCTGCCTTGTCCTGGGATTACAGGTGTGAGCCACAGCGCCAACCCAAGGGGCTATTTGTGATGTATGAGTAGGAAAAGATCCCCACAGAGGGAACCAAGCTCACAGCTGGGCCTGGCCAAGGTGCCACTGTGGGGTCCTTCAAACACATTCTCTTCATGCAGTTTTTCAGCTTTATCACATTTTATAAGATTTATTTATTTGTACCAAATAGGATCTAAGAAAAGCTAACCTACAAAGAAGAGAAATCAAGTTTCTAATTCAACTGTCTGGAATATTTTATGGTTACTTATGCTATGTAGCACAGTGCATCTTTTCTATCAACAGAAATGTTCCTGAATTTTGGAAGGCCTCTCTTTCAGCTGAAAGCACATATAGGACATTTAAAACTATTTATGCACACCATAGTTTTCAGCCACACTTTCCTAATTTACCTTTATAGGGCCTACTTTGTGGCACCAGCAGCTGCATGGTTAAATTGGTGGGATGCAGCCTCTCTTTTTCCTCCGGTCTTCCATCCCTCAGTAACACCAGAGTGGGAAGTTCTGCAAGGATCCAGAACCTGCAATTGATGGAGTTCACACATAACCCATCAAAGATGAGTTTCAGGCAGGCCTGCCATAAGGAGCACCAGACTTAATGAGTTTTCCTGCAGAGGTAGTTGATGTACAGAAGCAGTAAACTGACTGCTGTGTGACTGATCATTTTGAGAAAAAAAAAAAAAGTGGACACGACTGGCATTGTGTTTATCAAGTAAGGATCACCAGTTGGAGGGCCAGATTGCACAAGAGGAGGAACAGCCTTGAAATTTATTCTTTAGTCATAGGTTCCTCTGCATAGTGCCATTCAGAGAACAGACAGGTCAATCACATTTACTGTAGTTTATATAAATCAAATCATCTGGCCACAGAGATTTGCATGTAGCTGGAAGGTGCTCACATTTCTATGAAACCAATGGAAGCCATTCTGTAGAAATAAGAACACTATGATTCTTCCAAAGCTTCTCTGTGCAGGAATATTTAAGAATGGCCAGATCCTAAAACAAGGTCAGAGTTTAGAGGGAAGAAAAAGCATAAACAGCTCTGAGAAAACAAGAAAGACAGTGTCACCAAAGGGTCTCAGTGACCCTCTGTAATTCAATGGATGTAGTGATGCACAAATGCATTATCAGTTCAAAAGATGGAAAAAAAAAAAAAACACCTCACCTTTTTTGCCTAGTGATATGGTTTGGCTCTGTGTCCCCAGTCAAATCTCGTCTTGAATTGTAATCCCCATGTGTCAAGGAAGGGACCTGGTGGGAGGGATTGGATCGTGGGGGTGGTTTCACCCATGCTGTTCTCATGATAGTGAATGAGTTCTCACAAGATCTGATGGTTTTAAAAGTGTGGCATCTCCTCTCTCTCTCTCTCTCTCTCTCTCTCTCTCTCTCTGTCTGTCTGTCTCTCTCTCTCTCTCTCTCTCCTGCCTCCATGTAATACATGCCTTGCTTCCCCTTCACCTTCCACCATGTTTGTAAGTTTCCTGAGGCCTCCCTAGCCATGGAGAACTGTAAGTCAATTAAACCTCTTTTCTTCATAAATTACCCAGTATCAGATAGTTCTTTATAGCAGTGTGAAAATGGACTAATACACCTAGAAAGAGAATTTCCAAATCAGGAAAGAATCAATTAACTAAATAGATATGCATGAATGAAATGCCCTGGAAGAATTCCAGCCTGAACCTTTTAAGAGCACTCAAATTTGGGAACATTTATTAAGCATTCACTCTAACACTGGGATCATGCAGATTTTAGCTGCTTTTAGTTAATCATTGTGACTTTTTGGGGTCTCACAGAGGAGGCAGCAAAAAAGATGAGGATTGAAATGTAGTGGGATTTTAAGGAATCAGAGAGACCGATGGGGTTCAGGAGGATATTTATTAATTATTTAGGTGCACCAGCCCAGTCGGATTAACATCCAGAGGACTGAGCCCTGAACAAAGAATTAAGTTACCTTTTAAGCATTTCATGGGAGAGGGGAGATCTGTGCAGAGGGAAGCATACTATAGAAGCGAGAAACAAATACAGTTATTCATTTTACATCATGCATTACATCATTTCTTACTTTTCAAGGAATCACATGTTTTGCAACTTGAGTTTATCTGTCTAGTGACCTTGCAGTTGCACAGCTAGGGAAACAGGGTCTTCACAATGCCTGGGAATGGAGGAGAGATAAGGCTCACTAGACTCAGAAAAAGAGGCAGTTAGTTTTTAAAAGACTCCAGCTCTTTCTGTTTTTCAGGGGAAGTTGGGTTTTTTACATACAACTGAGTTTCTTCTTACACGCTCTTTAATTTCTTTTAATTCCTGTTCCATTCCCCCCTTTGGTGCTTTTTATAACAGAGGTGAAAATAGAAAGCACCACTATTTGCCACCTCAACACGGAGCTGAGCTTTTTCTTCTACCGGCAGCAGCTGATATCTAGTTAAGCCACAACTGCGCGGTAGTGTGTTGGGCTACTATTGCCTCTGTAGTTGACTGAATACTCCTAATAAACAGGGGTAAAAGGCAAGGGAGGATGAGGCAAATGCCAAAAATAAGTAAGAACCCACTAATGAGTGTTCTGAATTCTCCAAAGACTGACAACCATCCTCCAAATAAGGAATCTGGGGGCCACCCTGACCAAGTCTGAACTGGAACACGTGCCATCTCACGCATTCTAGCTGTGATTTTCATGACAGCTTGACCATTATCATCAACTTCTAAGCAACATTTGGTTAAATTAAATTTTTCACATACTCTTCCTTCTGAGGCTAAGAGTTCATCTAAAGCCAGCCTATTTTGATATACAAGATTTCTTATTTGTGTTGCTTGTATTGCCAATAAATCTAGTGCCCTTGATGTTTTATTGGTTATGATTTCAAGGACTGCCTGCAACCTTATGATACAGTTGAGCATATAGATGGGGTACGGTACCCCCATGACTTGTGTTGCACCTAGGTAGCTGGCCTATAGTATTTAATGATTCTTTCAGGAGACCATTTATTATCTTTCCAGTCTCCTATGTCCACATCTTTTTTGATATTTGTGTTTATTTTTGTGATTATGCCTCTTCTAGTTCTTCTTTCATTTTCATCATAAACGGGATATTCTAAGAGTTCCCCTTGCTTTAGAGGAATTAGAAACAAGGATGGCTTGATTGTTTCTAACACACAAGCCCCTGTCCATTTAGCCAGCAGTTGCTGATATGCCCGTGCTCCACAGGTCCAATATAGGCCAGAGGGTGCTTTCTAAGCATTTGGAGCCTCTAGCTGATGCCAAATGTGGCTTACAGTAGAGAATCAAGAGAAAGGGTTTCCATCTGGTAAGCAGGAGTCGTTCTGGGCATTTCTTCAATAGAGTTTTGTTTTTAGTCTCATCATAATACTGTTGCCCTAAGCAGGTTGTTTCTCCTACTGCCTCTGTGAAAGCCTTTCCTTACTGGGCAATACAGTACTTTCCAATTATGGAGGTTTTTAACAACCAAACACTGGCTGAGGCTGTTGGTTCACTGGTAGGGTAAGTGAAGTGATCTTGTGACATTAATTCCTTTGCCTCCCATGGCCACTGGTCCCCCATATTAGTTCCTCCACTTACACAGCATGAGGAAATTCCTAAGCTGCCAACTATGTTTTCAGCTAGTTGAGCAAATAAGTTTTTGGTTGATGGGGGAAGCTCAGGCACTGGCTAATCAAAATGCTTATAGAATGACTTATGGACCCGGAATTGCAGGGTTGGACACATTTGAGTTCTTCTAGTCTTTTTGATAATCAGTAGTGGAACTTTAAGGCCTGCTGCTTGTCTATCAATTCATAATAGTGCTGTCTGTCCTGTAGACCAAAAAGGTAGTTCTGGCTTTAAGACAGTAAAATTTAAAGGATTGCTTGTCCTTGTCTCACAATCTGGTTTGGTTGACATACTACTTAGCAGAGCAGTCTTTCCTGAATATAGGTGTTGGAGCTGTGTTAGTGTAGACCACTGAATGTTACAGTCTGGGCATCCGATTTGTGGTTCTCCATATAGATGTTTAGGACTGCTGTTGCTAAGCCTCTCTTGTGTCAAACCATTGCAGACTGCTCCTGGTTTTTTAGGATTATGAGCATACGTGGCATGGTAGGCATCAAAATACAAGGAAATAGGCCTTTTATACAAGGGAAGGTCTTCTTTAGTTTGAGTTGTAAGCTCTCCTTCTTTTTCTCAATCTGGTTTAATATGTATCTCAAACCAGAATTCATAGGGTAAGAGCATAGGGTCAGAACATACATATAGCTGATTATTTCCTGGGTCACAGACTGAATAGGTGGTCTGGTTGTATGCGCAGGTTCCTAACTTGGTTCCTGTACATTCATAGTAGGTATGATACAGTAGAGTTTTAACTATGGTATTCCTTACCCAGGTAGTGTGTACACAGTGTGAGCATCCTTCTAGAGATTTCTCCCTTTTAGTGTAGGCAGAAATGGTAACAACATTAGTGAATGTAATAGAAACTTGCTTACTCTACACACGAGCATGGCAAACCTTCCTCTGGGCATAGACATTTGCAGCATTTGCAGTAATAACATAACAACAGAACAATCAGTATTGACAGAATTATGACTAGGCTTATAAATTGTATCCACATTTACTTATGCGGAGATGGTCCTCTTAGTTTCGGCTGTGCATAGACTAGTCAGCTTCTGGGATGTGACTAGAGTAGAGCTTGCAGGAATCCCTGAAGCTTCAGCCAAAATCAGTTTTTCAGGCCCCACCTGAGGAATGTCCATCCCCGTATGTGCCAATCTACCCATCTTTGGCCAAAATAAGGCAGGAGGCAGAGTCAGGAGCACCTGGAGACTCAGGCTTGGAAGAAAGTAAGGCTCAGTCCTTTGGATGTTAATCCGACTGGGCCGGTGTACCTAAATAATTAATAAATATCCTCCTGAACCCCATCGATCTCTCTGGTTCCTTAAAATCCTGCTACAAAATGTAATTTTTGCTGTTAGAATTTCTGTTATTTATCGCCTCCATGTTACCTCCCTCCCTTGAACATTCCAGTTCCCAAGGTAATGTCTGGCCAGCCCCATATCTATAAATTTACAGTTTCTGTAACCTGGCTTTCTCTTTTATTTTATAGTTATGGGACTCATTCACATAAACTTTTTAAGAAGCTGGGAATTCCTGGGCCAACCCCTCTGCCTTTCCTGGGAACTATTTTGTTCTACCTTAGGGTAAGTGTTATTTGAGCTCCCTCTTTTGCTTCTTATCAATGCAAACCCAAGCTTAGTCCTATCAGTAAAAATGTTCCTCCTCAGGAGGAAGTGCCAGTGTTTTACACTTTCAGAAATGGTGTGTAGGCCCTACCCAGAGCATGGCCAGGTGTACACCAGGACTTCCATGTTAATGGTCAGGGGGCTTGGGTTTGCCTCAGTTGAACGGCACAGATATCTGGGAGATCAGCACTTGAAGTTCAGGACTTGATGTTCAGACTTTGCGAACCGTAAAGAGGACTTTCCTTTTGCCCTGTGCAGATTTCTGAGAAGGTACAGTTGTCCTTAGTATTAAGAGAAAAACAGAAATGGGGAAATGGGAGCCCCAGTAGCGGCTTGTTAGCGTCGTGTACCAGACTCAAACTTTGCTGTTTGTAGCAAGAGCTCTGGTAGCCTTTTGTTTCCTTCCTTCTGGACAGCTTTGAAAATTCAGTTCATTAGGCAGCTATTCACCACTGGATAATTTGCACATACTTGAATTCTGTCAAGAACTGTTAAATTCCTTGCAGGTAGTTCCATAGTTGTGCTCCAGCTTCTTCTCCCCATGATGTACTTTACAGATTTGAGAGGAAGAACTAGAAGGTTCTACTTTCCTGCTGCTTTTCCTCAAAGGCAGCACCCTGTGAGTGAGCCTGAGCAGGGAGTGCTTATACTGAAGACAACATGGTGGCTGTCCGTCAACTTCAGATATTTAACCACAAAATGAGCTCTGTTTTTTTTTTTTTAAAGAAAGGCAAAATTACTTAACAAAATAACTAGAAAGGGAATAATTTGACAAACGTATTCAAAATTTAATTATCTAAACAGGAGGTAATACGTGTCTCATGGACTATGAATTTTGACTGAGCCTTGTGGTTACCCTGGTCTGTTGCTCCACCAAGGGCCTGGGGCCAAAATGGAAAGTCACAAGTGTATGTCCACAAGGCCAGTAAGAAAACCTATGTATAGGTTGCTCTCTGACTCAAGTTTTCTGTCTTACAGACCTGAGGCCTGTTTCTCAGATTCTAATTCTCCCAACTGAGGCCTTCATTGCCAAATTACCACTTCAGAATTTCATCCTTTTTTACCCTCTGAAAAAGCAATAATTTTCTCTTCATATTTCCCAGGTCAATCCTTTAGTAAATCCACATTTCCTGGGCCATATGTTGCCTAGTGAGAACATCAAAACTGAAACAAGGAAGCAGGAAGGTTTGTTTTTAAGTGTCAGAAGTGACAACTCTGAGTGAATACTGTAATGTGCTGTCTGACATCTAGAGGTGGCATTTCCCACACTTATTATGTGTTAAGCTGGAAAACTGGAAAGTGAGTCCATTCTGTCATTTGCCCACTCACTCATTTTCTCACTCAACAAAATGCCTTGGACTTTTATTTAAATCTGCTAGACTAAAAGTGGTCCCTGATGTGTTTGACTTTCTAATTCAGCTAGAATTCTAGAAAGAACACAAGAGATAGATGAAAAGGATGCTGAACGAGGAGATAAAAGATAGCACATTCCCTTGAGACACTCACTCACTTTCCCTCAGCCTCAGTTTCTTCATGTTCCCATGGTGGTGATAATTCAGGGATTTATGAGATTGCAGAGACAACATATGCAGAAATGAAAGCACATCAGAAAGACAATAAGTTGCTTAGTGTTCATAGACAAAAGTAAGTCATTCAATATCTACACTAGTTAGGGAAAATTTAAAAGTGACTTTAAATTCTCCACTTCAAATATCTTCTCTATTTTCTCTCCTTTTCCTTAAGAGGTCTCTGAATAAGATTCCTGGCTGGGCGTGGTGGCTCACGCCTGTAATCCCAGCACTTTGGGAGGCCGAGGCAGGAGGATCACCTAAGGTCAGGAGTTCAAAACCAGCTTTGCCAACATGGTGAAACCCTGTTTCTACTAAATATACGAAAAATAGTCGGGTGTGGTGGTGGGCCCCTATAATCCCAGCTACTTGGGAGGCTGAGGCAGGAGAAGAGCTTGAACCCAGAAGGCGGAGGCTGCAATGAGCCAAGATCACACCGTTGCACTCCAGCCTGGGCAGCAGAGTGAGACCCCATCTCAAAACAAAACAAAACAAAACAAAAAACCTCTAACTGCCAGTAAATGGTAGCAAGCCTAACGTCATTGTATTTGACTTTTTTGCCCCAGTTAAATGTAGGATTCAGTACATTTGAAATAATAATTGAATTGTATTTTGTTTCTTCTGCCAGGGTCTTTGGAAATTTGACAGAGAATGTAATGAAAAATATGGAGAAATGTGGGGGTGAGTATTCTGGAAACTTGCATTAGATAGAGCTGTTGCTATGTTGAGTGATTTTTACTGCAGAGAGAACAATCTCAGCCCAGAGTCCGTTTGGATAAACTTCTTGTCAACCTAAGTAACAAACAGAGAGAGGCTATCTTTTTTTTTTTTTTTTTGAGACGGAGTCTCGCGCTATGTCGCGAGGCTGGAGTGCAGTGGCGCGATCTCGGCTCACTGCAAGCTCCGCCTCCCAGGTTCACGCCATTCTCCTGCCTCAGCCTCCGAGTAGCTGGGACTACAGGCACCTGCCACCACGCCCGGCTAGTTTTTTGTATTTTTAGTAGAGACGGGGTTTCACCATGTTAGTCAGGATGGTCTCGATCTCCTGACCTCGTGATCCACCCGCCTCAGCCTCCCAAAGTGCTGGGATTACAGGCTTGAGCCACCGCGCCCGGCGAGAGAGGCTATCTAAAAGAAAAAGATGATCTGGGAATTGAGCATTGCAAGGGGAATATACATGTCATAGGAAACTCCATGCATATTTGGGATGTGAACAAAAATAAAATCTTTCGGACTCTAAACTCACTATGCCGAAGGGAAAGTTGAGCTTGAGAATTAAGTCATACATTACTGCCTTCCTTTTTACCCCAGACAGATAGCTGTAATTTCATCACCCTGAGCAATAGCTTCATACATAAGCCACACTTCCACAACAATAGTAAAGTGGTGTCATTTGTCTGGGGTAATACCCGAGGTTTGTTGTCCCACGCCAAGGAAATTAAGGATGTGGACACACAAGGAGTAAGGTTAAGAGCAGAGGTTGGATAGGTGAAAGAGAAAAGCTCTCTCCCACAGAGAAAGGGGGTCCCCAGTGAGTCTTCCGATCTGTAGTAAAGTGCAGGAGGTTTTATAGACGAGCTTAAGGAGGCAGTGTCTGATTTACATAGGGCATGAAAGATTGGTTGGACCAGGTGTGCCATTTGCATAGCACATAAAAAACTGGTTAGGACTAGGTGTGCTGTTTGCATAACACGTGAAGAAGTTGGCTGCCCCACCCTAATATTTTATTATGCAGATAGGTTCTCTACCTGGCTGGCACCATGTTGCCTGCTTTTTTACTGTACATAAGGTGACAAAGATAAGGGAAGATGGAGCCTCCATGTTGAACATACCTGGCTTCCAAGGTAGCCCTTTTCTATTGGCACAGTTGCCAACATTTACCCATGCAAGCTTCCAGCTTGCGTATTGATGTCTGCAGCTTGATTTTTTTCAGGCTGCTCTTTGTTAGAAAAGAAATGATTTGGGGGGCAGGTTTGTATTAAAAGGGAATCCTTGCTGAGGACCCCTTTGCCTTCACTATCTGCCTAAATAATTTTTTTCTAGCTCCTATATCAATAGAAGGCTACATATCTTTCTGGATGGTTTCCCTCACAAGTTGCTCATATGGAAATTCCTCATAAGCCCCTAAATGCTTCATGATACACATCTGCCCTATAAACCAGCCCTATCATTGAGTTCTGTGACTCACACCCTGATCATGTAAATTACCAGCTTATCACAAGTACAGAACAAGGACAAGACCAGAAATCATCCTTCCACCTACCTTGAGATGAATATGTAACTGACTTTTCCTCTACTCTCTCTTTTCATGTGTATATCTTATGTAAAATGTAGATTTTCTGAGTACAACATGAATGCATAATTGATTTTTTCCTCTACTGTGTCTTTTCACATGTAAAATGCAGATTTAATGAGAGCTAATTGGTGCCTTACAGAAATGTAATCATTTGCACACTGCCTACTCTTTCCCCCTTTTTTCCTTCCTGCTGGTTCCTTCCTCTTTAAATTCAGAAGTTCCCAAAACCATCTTTGGAAAAACACAGGTCACAGCTACCCCTGTGGCTCATGTGTTTCCAGATGTACCCTCAAGCTTTGACTCAATAAACCTCTATCAATCAAGACACCTGCCTCAGTCACTTTTTGGTTAACACCTTGGTGACCACAATGGGATTCCGAGTGGAGTCTGGCCCTCAACCTGCAGAAATTTTCACATCAGTGTGCTAGAACCAGCTAGAGCTTTTTATCACTCTAACCAATTGTCTCATGTGTTGAGGTCTGGGAGTGTCTTCTTCTAGAGATCCTTGATCTCCCACAAACTGTTGCTTGAGACCTGAATTTTCTTCTGCCATAGAGCACCTTTCTGGGAGTTTTTACTTACTTCCAATAAGGAAGGTGAGTTTCCTGCTTCCATAATGATGGAGAACAGTTTTTAGCTTGAGCTCCACCTCCACGTAAGGAGCTGATGTAGGGATTCCTTTTGGAATTTGGTAGCTGAGGATCAAGGTTTATTGTCAGCTAGCTATAACTTCCCCATATGCTTGGAGATCTTGACCCTCTGTAAATTGTGTGATAACATTCTGTTTTGGGTTTCAATCTACCTTCCACTAGGTTTTACCAACCCTTGGCCCCCTCTAATGTTTACTGGAATTCCCACAGCTACAAAATGTCAATTTTCCCCTCTAGAAACCCCAACCAGTTAAGAAAAATCAATATGCACCCAAAATATATTTCTTTGACACTTTTTTGAGATGGAGACTTGTTCTTGTCACCCAGGCTGGAGTGCAATGGGGCGATCTTGGCTTACTAAAACCTCTGCCTCCCGGGATCAAGCAATTCTCCTGCCTCAGCCTCCTGAGTAGCCAGGATTATAGGCACCCACTACCATGCCCAGCTAATTTTTGTATTTTCAGTAGAGACAGGGTTTCAACATGTTGTCCAGGCTGGTCTCGAACTCCTGACCTCAGGTGATCTGCCCACCTTGGCCTCCCAAAGTGCTAGGATTACAGGCATGAGCCACCATGCCTGGCCTACAAATTTTTTTTTTTTGAGACGGAGTCTCACTCTGTCACCCAGGCTGGAGTGCAGTGGTGTGATCTCGGCTCACTGCAAGCTCCACCTCCTGGGTTCACGCCATTCTCCTGCCTCAGCCTCCCGAGTAGCTGGGACTACAGGCGCCTGCCACCACACCCAGCTATTTTTTTGTATTTCTAGCAGAGACAGGTTTTCACCATGTTAGCCAGGATGATCTCGATCTCCTGACCACGTGATCCACCTGCCTCAGCCTCCCAAAGTGCTGGGATTACAGGCGTGAACCACTGCGCCCTACACATTTTTGTTAATTGAGATGGAGTCTCACTCTGTTACTCAGGTTGGTGCAGTGGTGCCATCTTGGCTCACTGTAGCCTCTGCCTCCTGAACTCCAGTGATCCTCCCACCTCAGCCTCCCAACTTTGACACATTTTAATGTGCCTTACCAGAACTTCTCTTGTCTGAATCTAGGGAAGAGTAGAAAAGGATCTGATACATTCTCTGAGGGCTATTACCTACGAGGTTTTCTTTGCATAACAAGGCCACCTTTCCAGCCTCTCTCTCCCTATGTGCTATTAGAATAAGTACTTCATTAGAAATTCTAATTGTCAATGACAAAAATAGTGGGAGCCTTTGAATTAAGACTTCTAAATTTAAAATTTTGGTGACCTTTTATTCTAAACAATTAATTAAAAGATCGAATGTTTTAAAAGACCCATAAAATGGTCATGTCTATCCTTAAAAGTTATCTTGACTAAATTAATAGCAAAAATATGACCAAACTCACTATGCCAAAATGAAAAGTTATGGTTGGAAACTGAGTCATGCAATACTGCCTTCCTTTAGTTCAAATCATATAGCCGTAATTTCACAATGCCGTGTCATAACCTCATACTGTTATGCCCAGACCGTTTATTCCCCGAAGAAGACCACCAGAGTCCAGAGTCAAAGCTAAGCAGCAAGGATCTTTATTACAGGTTCGAACCTGGAACTCTCCCTCGCTCGTGAAACGAGACGGGCAGAAGAGCTCCCCCACTGAGCTCCGAGCAGTGTTATATAGTCTAAGAAAAGTGGGCATAGAGTTATTATACAAATCAGATATATGATTGGCTAGTGTTTGAACAAGGCGATTTGGCTAACTATGATTGGTTCCCGCCATTTCTGATATTTTGGTTCAAACTTTGAGGCGGGAGAGCAGGTTTATGGCAGCAAGAGTTTATCTTACTTAAACACGTCTTGTGACCTTGCCTCAGAACTTACAAAATCTCTGGTATGTGCAAAACAAAATCTCTGGTATGTGCAGAAAACCAGGTACTCACAGAACTTACGAAATCTCTGGTATGTGCAAAGATTAGAGAGCAGAACAAGGGTGTAGCGGGTGGGGGGCGGGTACACATCTATCTTTGTGTCCTTTCAATACAAAAGCCAGATTCCCAAAATGATATCTCCCCAGATGGCTTACCTCATAAGTTTCTCACAAGGACATTCCTTATGAGTCCTGAAATCTTTTAGGATACATATCCTCCTTCCCCACCATGAACCAGCCCTTAAAACCAAGTTCTGTTGAATCTCACTTACCCTGACAATGTCCATTTCCGGTTTATCTCGGCAGGCACAGGACAAGGACAAGACCAGGAAATTATCCCTCCACCTAATCAGAGTTAAATGCGTAATCGACTTTGCCTCTATTCTCTCTTTTCACATGTTTGCATTATCTTACGTAAAATGAAGATTTCTTTGTCACAATACAAATATATAACTGACTTTTTCCTCTATGCCCTCTTTTCACAAGCAAAATGCAGATTTGCTGAGCACTTCTCAGAGCCTTGCAAGAATGTGACCGTTTGCCTCACTACCTACACACTCTCCCTCTTCTCTCTCCTGCTTGCTCTTTCTCCTTTAAATTCTGAAGTTCCCAAAATCCTCTTTAGAAAAAGCACAGGTCACAGAGCCTCCTGTGGCTGGTGTTCTTCCCAGATGTATTCTCAAACTTTGGCTAAAGGAAACTATTAATCAAGACTCCTGTCTCTTGTCACTTTTTGGCTAACAAGAAGATAAAAGAAGACAGTATTTTAAAAAATAATAATGAAAAGGATTACATTACTGTTTGCTTTATTTTATTTTATTTTATTTTTTTATTTTACTTTTTTTTTTGAGACAGAGTCTCGCTGTGTCACCCAGGCTGGAGTGCAGTGGCCGGATCTCAACTCACTGCAAGCTCCGCCTCCCGGGTTTACGCCATTCTCCTGCCTCAGCCTCCCGAGTAGCTGGGACTACAGGCGCCCACCACCTCGCGTGGCTAGTTTTTTGTATTTTTTTAGTAGAGACGGGGTTTCATTGTGTTCGCCAGGATGGTCTCAATCTCCTGACCTCGTGATCCACCCGTCTCGGCCTCCCAAAGTGCTGGGATTAGCTTTATTTTATTTTATTTTGACATGGAGTTTCACTGTGTTGGCCAGGCTGGAGTGCAGTGGTGCAATCTTGGCTCACTGTAACCTCCACCTCCCAGGTTCAAGTGATTCTCCTGCCCCAGCTTCCCAAGTAGCTGAGATTACAGGGATGAGCCACCATGCCCAGTTTATTTCTGTATTTTTAGTAGAGATGGGGTTTCACCATGTTGGCCGGGCTTGTCTCGAACTCCTGACCTCAAGTGATCCACCCACCTTAGCCTCCCCAAAGTGCTGGAATTACAAGTGTGAGCCACTGCACCCAGCCTATAATGAAATATTTTAAACACACAAGAGATTATGGAGAATGGTATAGGGAATGTCCAAGTATACACCACCTGGACATAACAAATGCTTCTGTTATTTCTAACCATGATCTCTTTGAAGAGCTCTTTTGTCTTTCAATGTCTCTTTCCTGTTTGAGCCACATCACTCTTCAATGTATGAAGGCTTAAGTGGCTTCTGTGGTGAGAATCTTACTCTGTGTCATACCCTAATTGACCGTGGAGCTAGCTCTGCTCTATATTGCACAACTACAAGTATGGATGATGGAATGTCAGGATCAAAATCTGGATCGTTGGTGTGGTTCCAGCTGCAAAATCAGACATGCGAGGTTTAGTCAGCTCTGTTTTCCCCCACACAGGCTGTATGAGGGACAACAGCCCATGCTGGTCATCATGGATCCCAACATGATCAAAACAGTGCTAGTGAAAGAATGTTACTCTGTCTTCACAAACCGGATGGTAGGCCTATATTTTCAAATGTATTAATCAAACTTTTTATTTTTTAATAATTATATATTCATGGAAACTTGCCCAAAAAGTGTACAGGAAAGTGCTTTGTGCTTCCTCCTGTTTCCCCCAATGGTGATGTCTTATTTAACTATAGATACAGCGTATTTCTGTCACTCTAGTAACAGAAACTTGACATTAACACAATCCACAGAACTTGTTCAGAGTTCCTGCTTTATGTGCCCTCATTTGTGCGGGTGTATATGTGTGTGTGTGTAGCACTATGAGAATGTACCCATGTGTATAATTGCATGACTATCAGCACAATATATACAGATCTGTTCTATCACCAGGAGGCTCCCTGCTGGTATTCTCCTGTTGTTACAATGTGTAGCTTGTTTTTTCCGCTTCGCAGGGTCTATAGTAGAGAAAACTTTTTTTTTTATTTCGAGGAGGCCAATTTATCCATTTTTCTCTTATAGATTGTGCTTTTATTGTAAATTATTCTCCTAGTACACTTTGTCGCTGGTGTTTTTTCTAAAAGTTATATGGTTCAAGGCAGGGCACGGTGGCTCACGCCTATAATCCCAGCACTTTGGGAGGCCGAAGTGGGCGGATCACAAGGTCAGGAGATCAAGACCATCCTGGCCAACATGGTGAAAACTCATCTCCACTAAAAATACAAAAATTAGCCAGGCGTGGTGCCGGGCACCTGTAGTCCCAGCTACTTGGGAGGCTGAGGCAGCAGAATCACTTGAACCCAGGAGGCAGAGGTTGCAGTGAGCCAAGATTGCGCCACTGCACTCCAGCCTGGCAACAGAGCAAGACTCAGTCTCAAAAAAAAAAAAAGTGATATGGTTTAATGCTTTACATTTAAGTTTATGATACATTTCGTGTTAATTTTTGCATAAGATATAAAGTTTAGGTCATAGTTCACTTTTTGTGGCCTGTGGCTGTGCAATTTTTCCAACACCATTTTTGGAAAGGTTACTTGCCCTCTTTGGGGTTACTTTTTCACAATTGTCAAAAATCAGTTGAGTATATTTCTGTGCATCTCTTTTTTTTCTTTTTTTCTTTTTTTTTTAATTGAGACAGAGTCTCGCTCTGTCACCCAGACTGAAGTGCAGTGGCGCAATCTCAGCTCACTGCAACCTCTGCCTCCTGGGTTCAAGTGATTCTTGTGCCTCAGCCTCCCAAGTAGCTGGGATCACAGCCAGGCACCATCATGCCTGGCTAATTTTTGTATTTTAGTAGAGATGGGGTTTTGCCATGTTGGCTAGGCGGGTCTCAAACTCCTGGCCTCAAGTGATTCGCCCACCTGGGCCTCCCAAAGTGCTGGGATTACAGACATGAGCCACTGCACCTAACCTAAGCATCTATTTCTCATTCACTATTTTGTCCCATTGATCACTGTGTTTATTCCTCCACCGGTACCACATTGTGGTGACAATAGTAGCTATATAGTAACCTTTCTTTTTTTTTTTTTTTTTGAGACGGAGTCTCACTCAGTGGCCCAGGCTGGAGTGCAGTGGGCGATCTCAGCTCACTGCAAGCTCCGCCTCTCGGGTTCATGCCATTCTCCTGCCTCAGTCTCCCGAGTAGCTGGGACTACAGGCGCCCACCGCCACGCCCGGCTAATTTTTTACATTTTTAGTAGAGATGGGGTTTCACCTGTTAGCCAGGATGGTCTCGATCTCCTGACCTCGTGATCCACCATCCTCAGCCTCCCAAAGTGCTGGGATTACAGGCATGAGCCACGGCACCTGGCCTGTACAGTAACTCTTAACATCATGTAGAGGGATTCCTCACATTTTATCTATTGTTTCAGAATTGTTTTAGTTCTTTTTCTTTTTTCTTTTCTTTTCTTTTCTTTTTTTTTTTTTAAGACAAGGTCTCCCTCTGTCACCCAGGCTGGAGAGCAGTGGGGAGATCTTGGCTCACTATAGCCTCTGCCTCCCGGGTTCAAGCGATTCTCCTGCCTCAGTCTCCCAAGTAGTTGGGATTACAGGCATGTGGCACCACGCCCAGCTAATTTGGGGTATTTTTAGTAGAGATGGGGTTTCGCCATGTTGGCCAGGCTGGTCTCAAACTCCTGACCGCAGGTGATCCGCCTGCCTCGGCCTCCCAAAGTGCGGGGACTACAGACGTGAGCCACCACGCCTGGCCCCTTTTCCTTTCCATGCAAATTCAGAACAAGCTTGTCAATGTCTACAAACAAACCTGCCGAGATTTTGATAAGTATTGGATTAAACCTACAGGTCGGTTTAGGGAAAATCTGTATCTTTACTACGCTGAGTCTTTCAAAACGTGAACATAGTATCCCTCTCCATTTCTTTAGGTTTTCTTTTATTCCTTTCACCAACATTTTGTAATTTCTAGCATAGAGATCCTGTACATGTTTTGTTAGATTCACACCTGAAGTATTTCATTTTCACTGACATGTAAACAATTTTTTTTTACTGTATTTTCAGATAGTCATTGTTATTGCGTAGAAATAACAATGCATGAAAAAAACAATTGCGTGATTGATTTTTGCATGTTGATCTTGTGTTCTACACCCTTGCTGAACTCACCTTTTAGCTCTAGAAGTCTTTTTGCATATTCCTAGAGAGGTTCTACATTGATCTTTATGTCACCTGAAATAGAGGCCCTTCTATTTCTTCCTGTCCAATCTGTATGCCTTTAATTTTTTTCTTGTCTATTGCACTGAGACATCCAATATGATGCTGAATAAGAATGGCGAGAGTGGATATTTTGTATTGTTTCTGATCTTGGAGAAAAGCATTCATTTTTTCACCATTAAGTGTGATTTAGCTGAAGGGTTTTTTGTATATTTTTTTTCCTTGTTTTCCAGAATATCAAATTGAGGGTATTTCTCTTTCTTCCTAGTTTGCCAAGTTTTATCATAAATAAGCATTGAAACTCTCCATTTTAAAATACAGTTTGGGAAGACGGAAGAATATTTCAAGTTATTGGACTGATAGGCCTGTCCTAAGTTGGGAAATAGCATTATTTTTTTTCCTTATTTTTCCTCTAATCCTGGGAGGGGAAATAAAAGAGAGGGACTTTTCATGTAATTGCATTGTTTCTTCAAAGTGCATTCTTAGTCTTTTACTTATTACTAATTTTTTTTCAAAAGTCACTAAATCAAACCACTCCTCTGTCAAGTTCCTCATGCTATAGATGTATTAAAGACAGAGCTGCTCTGAGGCAACGTGCAATCTGCCAACCTGCCTCTCTGTCACCAATCCATTTCTGCTTTGCACAACCCTGGAGGAGATGCTAGGTCTTGTTCCCATCTATTCTACCGGAAGAACTGGTTCTCTTCCATGTGGAAACCATGCATTTAAAAGGAGACTGGGATATAGTGACTAGAAACCACACCACTTGCCTCAATTCCACCATCCCCCTTCCATATGCTTACAGGAGGCTACGCATTCAAGATAAATCTTTATTGAGCATCTAGTATAGGGCCTGCCACCCAGTAGACAGTTACTAAGTATTTGTTAAATTCATGATGTCTGTTTAACACATTTTCTACAACCATGGAGATCTCTAAAACTTATGTAGGACAAAATGCTTCTGCTTTGAACTCTAGCCTTTAGGTCCAATGGGATTTATGAAAAGTGCCTTAAGTTTTGCTGAAGATGAAGAATGGAAGAGAATACGAACATTGCTATCTCCAGCTTTCACCAGTGTAAAATTCAAGGAAGTAAGAAAATAAGGTGACTTATAATTAGAAACTTAAAGGATGAATCTGGAGACAGGTAGTAAGTATCATCATAGTTCCTTTCTAATGGGTAGTCCACGGAGTTTGAGTTTTCTAAAAAGGGTCTTTTCAGCTGGGCACGGTGGCTCACGCCTATAATCCCAGCACTTTGGGAGGCCGAGGTGGGTGGATCACCTGAGGTCAGAAGATTGAGACCAGCCTGGCCAACATGGTGAAACCCCGTCTCTACTAAAAATACAAAAATTAGCCAGGCGTGGTGGCGGATGCCTGTAATCCCAGCTGCTCAGGAGGCTAAGGCAGAAGAATTGCTTGAACCTGGAGGCAGAGGTTGCAGTGAGCCAAGATCACGCCATTGCACTCCAGCCTGGGCAACAAGAGCGAAACTCTGTCTCAAAAAAAAAGGAGGGCGGGGGGTGGTCTTTTCTATTTGTGTCCTAGAGGACATGGTCAATCATTACAAAATATCATTGACTGTTCCATGCTGGGCAAAGCCATGTCCTGCTGAGACTCGAGTCTGCATAGTTAACTCTGGGTGGTGTTGTGTTTTAGATGGTCCCCATCATTTCCCAGTGTGGAGATATGTTGGTGAGAAGCCTGAGGCGGGAAGCAGAGAACAGCAAACCCACCAACTTGAAAGAGTAAGTAGCACAGTCTTGAGCTTCTGAGCTGTCATGAGCCCCTCCAGCTGCCTGCAGTGGAGCTGATATTCCCACCGTTGGGTTACTCCAGTGGCCGGACAAAAGCAGGGCTGTGGTGTTGCAGCTCCAATAGGCCACCCAAGATGGTGTTGCTCACAAAAGAAAGCTAGGAAGCTGAGAGAAGAGGATCTTCTCCCCTGTGCACAGGAGCCAGGAATAACTTACCTGTTACATTGTCCCCTTGGATATTCCAAAAGAATAATACATTGTGTAGAAAGAAAAAATAAAAACCTGATTGTACTAAAGTTTTGAGCATAGACGTTATGGAGTGGTGGGAGGGGTACGTGATTGAGAGCTGTTGGCTGGCAGTGACTGGGGCAGGAAAGTTACAATGAAGAAATTGGAATAACTTCAATCCCTTCATTACTTTGCTGAGGATACCACCAAAATATGAACTGTTAAACCTTCCCACCACTTCTAATTTCTCCAATCTTAAATTTTAAAAGACTCTGTAATGGCTATAGGTAGGGCAATGCTATTATTGTTTATTGTCTGAACTGGAATATAATTTAAATTACGCTGGAACAACACGTATAAACTCAGCCTGTCCTGGGCAGACTGGGGACACATGGTCACTTGGCTATGGGATACCCCGATCAACTTTGGAGTGACCTATTATTCCTTTAATCAGTATCACTGTTAGTTCTTACTTTTACAAAAATAATCTGCCCTCAGAGCAACCTCAGATCCCAGGAGCTGGGGAAGAGTAGGTGTTTCAGGAGCCTTATCAGAGACTGTAGCGGAGACATGATGTTCATAGCAAGCCTGAACAGGGTGTGGCTGTTCTGTAAAGTGCTGAAGAGACATCAGCTCTGGGCGTAGACTCTCGGGTCTGGCAATGTCAAATTTATTGATTGGCCGAGAAAGAGTTAATGATTTTATTCTTGTCCTGCAGAAGCACAGTGTTGACGCACCTTTTACCATCCACACTCAACACAGACGACTGTAACTGTCTGATTATTGGGCCTGTGTCTCCCTATGACTGAGGTCCTTGAGCTCAGAGGTGGGTTTAACTCACCTTAGTGTCTCCATCACTCCCAGGACAGGACCAGCTGCATCACTGGTACCCAATAAATGCCTCCTGAGTATGATGGGAGATGATGCAGCAGGTTGTTGTGAATGTGTGTGGGTTTTCACCTGTCTTGCTCTGACATAGCACTTCTTGCTGTGTGTATAGCAGAAGGAAGGTAAAGAGGTGCTGGTTTTAACTTTCCATGTCTTACTCTACTCAGTTTCTTTGGGGCCTACACCATGGATGTAATCACTGGCACATTGTTTGGAGTGAACTTGGATTCCCTCAACAACCCACAAGATCCCTTTCTGAAAAATATGAAGAAGCTTTTAAAATTGGATTTTTTGGATCCCTTTTTACTCTCAATATGTACGTGGACTTTTATGTTATTTCTCTCTCTCTCTCTCATCTAATTTTTAAAAACAGCTTTATTGAAAACAAAATTCACATACCATATAATTCACCTACTTAAAATGTAGACGTCAATGGTTTTTCATACATTTAAAGATATGCACAACCATCACCGTTGTTAACTTCTGAACATTTTTGCAAACTTCTGAACATTTTTTGTAGACTCAGAAGCCACACACCATTTAACCATCATCCCCTTCCAATCTTCTTCACCTTTTTTTTTTTTTTTCAGACAGAGTCTTGCTCTGTCACCAGGCTGAAGTGCAGTGTTGCGATCTGGGCTCACTAAAACCTCCACCTCCCGGGTCCAAGTGATTCTCCTGCCTCAGCCTCCTGAGTAGCTGGGATTACAGGTGCGCATCACCACACCCGGCTAATTTTTGTATTTTTAGTAGAGACGGGGTTTTGCTATGTTGGTCAGGCTGGTCTCGAACTCCTAACCTTGTGATCTGCCCGCCTCAGCCTCCCAAAGTGCTGGGATTACAGGTGTGAGCCACCGTGTCCGGCCTTTTTTTTTTTTTTTCCAACGGAGTCTCGCTCTGTTGCCAGGCTGGAGTTCAGTGGCATGATCTTGGCTCACTGCAACCTCCGCCTTCCATGTTCAAGCGATTTTTGTGCCTCAGACTCCCAAGTAGCTGGAACTACAGGCACGTGCCACCACACCCAACTAATTTTTGTATTTTTAGTACAGACGGGGTTTCTCCATGTTGGCCAGGATGGTCTCGATCTC
This sequence comes from Macaca fascicularis, assembly GCF_037993035.2. NCBI lineage: Eukaryota > Metazoa > Chordata > Mammalia > Primates > Cercopithecidae > Macaca > Macaca fascicularis. The sequence continues at coordinate 48,500,564 of NC_088377.1, forward strand.
TTGACCTCGTGATCTGCCTGCTTCAGCCTCCCAAAGTGCTGGAATTATAAGCGTGAGCCACCGTGCCTGCCTTCCTCACCTTTTTTATGTTGCCCAGGCTGGTCTTGAACTCCTAGCCTCAAGCCATCTTTCTGCCTTGGCCTCCCAAAGTTCTGGGATTATAGGAGTGAGCAGCTGCACGCAGCCCCAAAACCCCCCTCAGCTTTAAGCAACCACTAATCTACTTTCTGTCTCTAGATTTGCCTAATGTAGGACATATCATATAAATTGAATCATATAATATGTGGTCTTTTGTGACTGGCTTCTTTCATTTAGCATTACATTTTCAAAGTTAATTCATGTTGAAACATGGATCAGTGCTTCATTGCTTTTTATGACCAAATAATATTCCATTGTATAGATATGCTGCATTTTGCTTATCCATTCATAGTTGGTGGACATTTGAGTTGTTTCTACCTTTCAACTATTGTGCATAGTGCTGCTGTGAATAATTGTTTACAAATTTATGTTTGAATACTTGATTTTTCTTCTTTTAGGTATATATTCAGCAGTGGAATTGGTGGGTTTTATAGCAGTAATTCTATGATTCACTTGTTAAGGAGTTTCTAAACTGTTTCCCACAACAGCTGCACCATTTTACCAGGAATGTATAAGCATTCTAATTTCTCTACATTCTTTCCAACACTTGGTTTTCTCATTTTTTAAAATTATAGACACCCTACTACATGTGAACTGGTCTCATCGTTATTTTGATTTACTTTTCTCTAATGGCTAATGAAATTGAGCAACATTAGCCATCTTTATATCTTATTTAGATAAATGTCTATTCAAGTCTTTTGCCCACATACAGCTGAATTCTTTTTGTTAATTTGTAAGAGTTCTTTACATATTCTACGTACAACTTCCTTCTCAGGGATATGATTTGCAAAATTGTTCTCCCATTCTATACGTGTCTTTTTACTTTCTTGATATTGTTCTTTGAACTGTATCTTCTTTGGAACTGTGTCTTTTTTTTTTTTTTTTTTTTTTTTTTTTTTTTTTTTGAGACGGGGTCTCGCTCTGTCGCCCAGGCTGGAGTGCAGTGGCCGGATCTCAGCTCACGGCAAGCTCCGCCTCCCGGGTTTACGCCATTCTGCTGCCTCAGCCTCCCGAGTAGCTGGGACTACAGGCGCCTGCCACCTCCCCGGCTAGTTTTTTGTATTTTTTTAGTAGAGATGGGGTTTCACCGGGTTAGCCAGGATGGTCTCGATCTCCTGACCTCGTGATCCGCCCGCCTCGGCCTCCCAAAGTGCTGGGATTACAGGCTTGAGCCATCGCGCCTGGCCTGAACTGTGTCTTCTTTGAACTTCTTTGAACTTTAATTTTGATGATGCACGATTTGTGTATTTTTCTTTTATTGCTTATCCTGTAGGTATCAAATCTAAGAATCTATTGCCAATTGTGAGGTCATGGAAGATTTGCCACCTTGGTTTTCTTTTAAGGGTGGTATATTTTTAGCTCTTCGGTTTAGGTCTTGGATGCATCTTGAGTTTCATTTTATATGCAGTGTGACGTAAGGGCCCAGCTTTATTCTTACACTTGGCTATCCCATTGTCCCAGCACCATCTGTTGAAAAGACGATTTTGTCCCCATTCAATGATCATGACACCTTCCTCAAAATTCAGTGGACCAGAGACGTGTGGATTTATTTTGGACTGTAAATTCTATTCTGTTGAACTATATTTCTATCTTTATGCCAGTATCACATTGTCCTGATTATTAGAGCTTTGTGGTAAGTTTTGAAATTGGGAAGTATGAGTCCTGCAACTTGATTCTTTTTCAACATTGTTCTGGCTACTCTGCATCCCTTACAATTCCAAATCAATTTTAAAATCAACTTGTCAATTTCTACACAGAATCTAGCTAGGATTCTGATAATACATTAAATCTGCAGATCCATTTGAGAAGTACTGCCATTTTGACCTTTTAAGTTTTCTAATCTGTGAACATGGGGTGGTGGTTCCTTTTATTGGGATACTCTTTCATTTATTTATTTTTTTTAAATTTTTTTATTTTTGTTTTTATTTTTTTGAGAAGGAGTGTCGCTCTGTCGCCCAGGCTGGAGTACGGTGGCGTGATCTCGGCTCACTGCAAGCTCTGCCTCCCGGGTTCACGCCATTCTCCTGCCTCAGCCTCCTGAGTAGCTGGGACTACAGGTGCCCACCACCACGGCTGGCTAATTTTTTGTATTTTTAGTAGAGACGGGGTTTCACCACGTTAGCCAGGATGGTCTCGATCTCCTGACCTCATGATCCACCCGCCTCGGCCTCCCAAAGTGCTGGAATTACAGGTGTGAGCCACCACGCCCGGCCTCTTTCATTTATTTCAACAGTGTTTTGTATTTTTCAGAGTCTAGGTTTTGTACTTTTGTTAATGTTATTCCTAATAAGTGTATCACTAATATTTTGAGGCTATGGTAAATACAATTTTTAAATTCCACTTTTGGATTGTATATTGTAATGTACAGAAATACAGTTTATTTCTGTATACTGACCTTATATCTTCAAATATTTCTGAACACATTTATTAGTTTTAATAGGTAAATAGAAGTGCTGAGAGAAGTATCCTTATCTCATTCATGATCTTAGGGGGAAAGGTATTAACTATGGTTAGCTATGGGTTTCATAGATGCCCTTTATCAGGTGGAAGAATTCTCTTCTATTTTTAGTTGTTAAGTGTTTTTATCACAAAAAGCTTTCAGATTTTTGTCAAATGCTTTTACCGTACATACTGAGACGACTGTGTGTTTTCATTGAATTGACATGGTATATTACACAATCTTGTTTCCCTGGGGTAAACCCCTCTTGGTTATGGTATATAATTATTTTTATATGTTGCTAGATTGATCCAGTTTGCTAGTATTTTGTTAAGGATTTGTGCATTTATATTTACAAGATCAGTTAGTCTGTAGTTTCTTTATCCTGTGATATATTTGTCCAGTTTTAATATGATGGTAATACTGGCCTTATAGAATGAATTTGGAAATGTTTCCTCATTTTCTAGTTTTTGAAAGTGTTTGTAGAATGGGTATTAATTCTCTTTTAAATATTAGGTAGAATTCATTATTGGAACTATCTGGCCTGGCCTTTTCTTTGTGGGTAGTTTTGATTACTGATTCAATCCCTTTACATGTTATAGATCTATTGTCTGTTTCTTTCCAACTCAGTTTCTGTAGTGTGTGTCTTTCAAAGAATTTGTCCATTTTACCTGTTACCTAATTTATACAATTGTTCTAATACTATAATTGTTAAGAGAATGTCTTTATGCTACTTTTTATTTTTCTTAAATGTCAGTAATAATTATTTCCCCTCTTTTATTTCTGAGACTAGTAAACTGAGTCAACTCTTTTTATTTCTTCATCAGTGTAGCTAAAGATTTGCCAATTCTGATGATATTTTCTTTTTTGTGGTAACATTTGAGCTTTTTTTTGAGATGGAGTTTTGCTCTTGTTGCTCAGGCTGGAGTGCAATGGCACAATCTTGGCTCACTTCAACCTCCACCTCCTGGGGTCAAGCGATTCTTCTGCCTCAGCCTCCCGAGTAACTGGGACTACAGGCATGCACTACTATGCCCGGCTACTTTTTGTATTTTTAGTAAAGACAGGGTTTTTACCGTTGGTCAAGCTGGTCTCAAATTCCTGACCTCAGGTGATCCAACTGCCTCGGCCTCCCAAAGTGCTGGGATTATAGGCATGAGCCACCGCGCCTGGCCTTGAGCTTTATTTTTGAAGCTAATTTTTTATTCTTAACCTTTGTGGATACATAGTTGGTGTATATATTTATGGGGTACATGAGATGATTTCGATACAGACATGAAATGTGAAATAAGAGCATTATGAAGAATGGGGAATCCATCCCCTCAAGCATTTATCCATTGAATTGCAAACATTCCAATTGCACTCTAAGTGATTTTAAAATGTACAGTTATTATTGACTATAGTCACTCTGTTGTGCTATAGAATCATAGGTCTTATTCATTCATTTCTTAACTATTTTTTGTAGCCTTTTATTATCCTTACCTCCCCCGCCCCCCCTACCCTTCCCAGACTCTGGTCACCATCCTTCTACTTTCTATGTCCATGAGTTTTGAGTTTTGATTTTTTTTTTTTTTTTTGAGACAGAGTCTCAAAAAAGTTGCATGATCTAGGCTCACTGCAACCTCTGCCTCCCAGATTTAAGCAATTCTCCTGCCTCACCCTCCTGAGTAGCTGGGATTATGGATGTCCACCACCCCGCCCAGCTAATTTTTACATTTTTAGTAGGGACGGAGTTTCGCCATGTCGGCCAGGCTGGTCTAACTCCTCACCTCAGGTGATCCGCCTGCCTCGGCCTCCCGAAGTGCTAGGATTACAGGCTTGAGTCACCGTGCCTGGCTGATGATATTTTCATGGAACCAATTTTTGGTTTCATTGCTTTTCTTTATTGCTTTTAAATCTCTATTTCATTAGGTTACACTTCAGTTTTTATTAATTTCCCCCTTTCTGCTGACTTTAGTTTTAGTTTACTCTTCATTTTTCAGTGTGTTATGGTATACATTTAGGTTATTGATTTGAGATTATCTGACATTCACAGCTATAAATTTCCCTCTGAACATTGCTTTGGCTACATCCCATACGCTTTGGCATATCATGGCTTCATTTTTCTTCATCTCAAAACAATTTCTAATTGTCCTTTTGCTTTCTACTTCAGCTCATTGGTTACTTAAAAGTATATTGTTTAACTTCCACATATGTGTGAGTTTTCCAATTCTCTTTTCTCTCTCTCTCTTTTTTTTTTTTTTTTCTCTTTTTTTGAGAGAGACAGTTTCATTCTGTCACTCAGGCTGGAGTACACTGGTACAATCTCAACTCACTGCAACTTCTGCCTGCCCGGTTCAAGCGATTCTCATGCCTGAGTCCCGAGTACCTGGGACTACAGGCACATGCCACCACACTCGGCTAATTTTTGTATCATTAGTAGAGATGGGGTTTCACCATGTTGGTCAGGCTGATCTCAAACTCCTGACCTCAAGCAATCTGCCTGCCTCAGCCTCCCAAAGGGCAATTCTCTTTCTCTTATTGATTTCTAGTTTCATTCCATGGTAGTTGAAGGACATTTGCCATATTGTTTCTATCCTGACTACTATTTCATGGAAAAACATAATTAACTAAAGCAGCAGGCTATGATCTGGGCTATCCAAAGAGACTCTAGTCCAGTAGATAAAGGCTAAGAAGTCAGGGAATTTAATTCTGTTCCTTTGGTCACTCTGAAGATGCAGAAGGGACCACTGATCTCACTGCTATAGTAGAGGCCCCCATGTGTGGATCTGCTCTTGCTCAGCCATTGGCCTGGAAGAGGGGCAAAGGTCATACAGGAAATGGATCCTGGTGGAGAACTCTGAAGTCTATAGGTAGAGAAAATTGTAATTGCTGAAGGTAAATTTCACATTTTTCACGATGATTTATTTTTTCTTTTTCTTTTTAATTTTCCTATAGCACTCTTTCCATTTCTTACCCCAGTTTTTGAAGTCCTAAATATCGGTTTGTTTCCAAAAGATGTTACCCGTTTTTTAAAAAATTCCATTGAAAGGATGAAAGAAAGTCGCCTCAAAGATAAATAAAAGGTAAAATCTGGTGGTGGTGACATGAGAATGTTCACTTTTTTATTATGTTTTTGGGCTGTTTACGTATGATCTGTGCACTTATCTGTGTTTTTTAAAGGCAGATAGAGAACTTTAGAGCAAGAGGGTTTTTACATTTTGCTGGGAATAAAGAAGGTGAAGCTTGGGGAAGAAAGAGAATGAGTGAAACAGCATTTGGAATTTAATAATAGGCAAGACTTTAGTATATTATGGCATAAATAATGTAGAGATAGAAGCTTTACCACTTCTCTTCCTTTCAGTAAATTGTCAATAAATTTGACTGTATAAAATTGTCAATAAATTTGACTTATAAAATTGCCAATAAATCTGACTGGATAAAAATGACTGCATAAAATTATTTTATGGGTATTACAATTTCCTCAGTTCTTAGATTAGTAAGGAATCATTTCAAGTCCAAGCCTGCTATTTTTACACTTTCTTCAGCAGAAGTCCCTACCAGGCTACCTGCTGAAGTAAGTGTATGTTAAATTTCAGTCCTGTCATAGCCTGGACTGGGCAGGAGTCTTCTCTGGGCATTGTGGGTGCAAGCTGACTGACCCAGCTTTGCCTTCATGAACCCTGGAGACCAGCCCGATGATGATGCCTCAAAGTCAGGAATGCAGGACTGGGTCCCCTAGGTGACAGTGAACGTTGTATAGAGTTCTAGGAGTGGGGAGTATTTGAAGATGCATTCAAAACAGCTCCCCTGGGATTATCCTGATATTAATCTATTTGTCCATTGGTTAAGAATAAAGCCAGGAGAACAAATAGGATTGAAATTCAGGACTTCTTCCTGTTCAAGAAATTATGACTAGAGAATGAGCTGACATCTCTTTGGCCAGGAAGCTGTGTCCAAAGGCCAGAGAAGCTGGGGATCAGGGAGAGCAAAGACAAAAAAGCAGAGAGACATGACAAATGGATTTCTCTCAAGGAAACATCCTGCTCTCCAAGGTTTTAGATGCGTGATTTTATTCTAAACATTGGTGACTCAGGCAAAACCCATTACACTTCTGAACTTAAAGGCAGCATAGTCTCAGGAGGGGTGCTTAGGACTGGACTCCTGATTCACTTCTGACGTCACAAGTGACTTTCTGTCATTAAATTTCTCTTTTTGCTTCTAGCACCGAGTAGATTTCTTTCAACAGATGATTGACTCCCAGAATTCCAAAGAAACAAAGTCCCATAAAGGTAAGCAAGGACTGTATCCGGGGGCTATTGATGGGGACAGTTGGAGAGAAGGCCCTGTTCTGAAAATGTGCAGAAAGTTTTCCAGGAAAATGAGAATTTCTTCAACATTCCAGAAAGGCACACATTTGGATGTTATAAACAATAGCTGGAGGCACTTTCTAGAAGCACACAGGCATAGCCACATCCCAGGCTTGAAGGGCAACCCTGAACAAGTGTGGCATGCCTGGAGGTCGGTCCGTGATCTGTGGATCACCCGCATCAGATCAAATGCCAGTTCTCAGCCTCCTCCAGATCCACTTACTCAGAACCTCTGCTTGGAAACATACATCTAACATCCAATCGGGAGACACACTGTCCAAATAAGGGTGATTTTAACTGGAAACACTTGGTGAAAGTGTGTTTACCAGGTTAATCTACTGACGGGTTTTATTTTTCCCCTATGTAATGAAAAGTAACTGTGGGAAAACCTCTAAGACTGTGTAGTGCCCTTTTCCTCTTCAATTTTTCGCCTACTAGTTTCAGCACCCATGGATGGTTTTGACTGAAACCATCATTACTATGATGGTTGCAAAATAATGACCATGATCGATTTCAAGCCACCAAGGTTTGACAACCATATGACATAATTGTGAATATTAACAATTAATTCTAAAGAGCAAGAAATGGAGGCGGGGCACGGTGGCTCACATCTGTAATCTCAGCACTTTGGGAGGCCAAGGCAGGTGCACCTGAGGTCAGGAGTTCGAGACCAGCCTGGCCAACAAGGCGAAACTCTGTCTCTACTAAAAATACAAAAACTAGCCGGGTGTGGTGGCGCACACCTGTAATCCCAGCTACTTGGGAGGCTGAGGTGGGAGAATCGCTTGAACCAGGGAGGCAGAGGTTGCAGTGAGCCGAGATCCCACCATTGCACTCCAGCCTGGGCAACAGAGTGAGACTCTGTTTCAAAAATAATACTAAATAAATAAAATAAGTTAAAATAAAGAGCAGGAAATGGTTAACTCAAACACACCGTTGTAAATATGTCTTCATCTACTTGTCTATCTATGTGTCATGTATCATCTGTCCATCTGTCCCAATACAACTTTGTGTGAAAAGGGAAACAGTCTATCGTTTCATTGCTCGATACAGACATCACTAGATACATGTGGCTATCGAGTACTGAACATGTAGCTGCTGCCACTGAAGAACAATTTTTAAACATATCTAATTTTAATTAATTAAATTTAAGTAGCCACCTGAGGCTAGTGCCTATCCTACTGAGTAGCAGATCTACACTTTAAGATTATGATTTCATTTCAATTCCGTGTCCTGGGGTTCATGCTAACTGAATAAGATAATTGGAAAGTTGAATTTACCCACAACATCATCACAAAAATTATCACCAGTAAATCACAACTCTGTAGACCTTTCTCACACTCATCTTGTATTGTTTTCAGTTATGAAATACATGGTTGGAGTGGGCACCATATTTATTTTAGTACCCTAGGTCTCTAAAGGTCTTAATCCAGTCCTGATCAAACAGACCAATGGCTGACTGTGCTAAGCTTTTCTCGAAAGAAATATCAAGAGGGAGGCCAACCTCTAGTCATAAACGCTGTTCAGTGAACATGAAGTGGAGCAGAGAGAATCGGGCCAGGATGGAATAGGCACTATGAATTCCAGTCACGGGACCCTACTGTTTTTATATTTCATGTTGGCCAATGCCCATCTATAAATGCATTCTTCCTGTTGTGTTATTATTATTATTATTATTTGAGATGGAGTCTCACTTTGTGGCCCAGGCTGGAGTGAAGTGGCCTGATCTTGGCTCACTGCAACCTCTGCCTCCCGGGTTCAAGCAATTCTCCTGCCTCAGCCTCCCGGGTAGCTGGGACTACAGGTGCCCACCACCACACCCAGTTGTGGATTTTTTTGTATTTTTAGTAGAGTTGGGGTTTCACCATGTTGGCCAGGTCTCAAACTCCTGACCTCAAATGATCCTCCTGTCTCAGCCTCCCAAAGTGCTGGGATTAAAGGCTTGCACCACTGTGCCAAGCCTCCTGCTGTTTTATTAAAACCATTCACTGGACTACAGTCAATCACCTCACTTCTAGATTTTTGTCTTTGTAGCTTTGGTATATCCAGAGATCATCCATTTTGAAGACTTGTGCCCTAGAAACTCTATTACTTGATGTCACTCAAAGGTGTAATCCATGCTTCCCAAGCCATGCTGGGCACAAAAATTACCACACCTCATGAAAGTTCAGATTTTGATTCTGCAGTTTGAGGGTAGGGTTTGAGATTTTGCATTTCTAATAAGCTGCCAGATGCTGCTGGTGCTGCTGGTCCACGGACCACACATTGAGTGGCAAGAGGTGATCTGTAGCCCAATCTTCTTCCCTTGGGTTCCCTCCAACATGCTTAGATAAAAGATCCTTTATATTTCCCTAAAATCAAACCTTAGCATTGCAAACTCTCTCATTGTTTGTTAAGCTATATTGTAGCTAGAGTAATTTAAACTGGGGAGAATGTTACTCCATGTTTACTTACAGGTAAAGTACTTTTATGATTATCCAAGGGATATCCCCATAACACTGAGTATGTTAGACAGAAATGCTCTCTCTGAAAGTTACCCAGCTGTGCAACTGGTGGGGATGATATCATGAGGAGTGGATGGCCCACAATCGCGTAGACCCTGGAAAAAAACTGGATTAAAATGATTTTGCCTTGTTCTAGCTCTGTAGGATACACATCAGAGTGAAACCACCCCCAGTGTGACTGAATTGCTTTTCTATTTTTGCCCCTAGGGATTTGGGAGCTTCACTGGGATTTCACTGCATCTAAACTGTGATGATCTACATTGGCTGCTTTTCCTAAAATGTCTTTCCTCTCCTTTCAGCTCTGTCTGACCTGGAGCTTGTGGCCCAGTCAATTATCATTATTTTTGCTGCCTATGACACAACTAGCACCACTCTCCCCTTCATTATGTATGAACTGGCCACTCACCCTGATGTCCAGCAGAAACTGCAGGAGGAGATTGACGCAGTTTTGCCCAATAAGGTGAGTGGACGATCCCTGGAGAAGGAGGGAAGAAGTGAAGCCTCAGCAAAATCCCTCCTCACCATCTGCCAGGAGAATTTTTTCAAAAAGTGTAAGCATCAGTTCTTTCATATACTCTATGCATAAAGGCTCTAAGAGGAAAAACAAAGGGAGAAACATAAGTAGTGGATGCTTCTTGCAGAAGATCTTTGTAAAACAGTGCTGATCCTGCTGCATCCATTATCTGTTACCAACATAACACCAAGTAAAAAATATCCAGAAACCTCAATGGCATCTAAAAACAACCATTCATTGCTCATAAGTCTGGATAGTGAGTTCTGCTGATATTGGCCGGACTCATTCTGTTCTGGCTGTTGGTCTGATGGAGCCTGGCACTGGGTGCGCTGGGCAGGCTGACTCAGCTCTGCCTCACACCTCTCTCATGCTCCAGTCAAGTAGCTAATGGTGAAGAAGCCAAGCTAGGAACCAGGGTGCCTGACACCTGGGCCAAACACTTACCCTCTACAATATTACCTTCCAAATATAACACCAAATGCTAGTCACGTATTACCCACACTGTTTTCAGAATTCTGCCAGAATTGGAATTCTTTGTGGTGTAATGAGACCTGGCCTTGGGGCTGGCCCTGGTTTGGCAGTGAGGTGAACACAAAGGAATGTTCATCTAAGCTCACGGTCCAGGCCTAAAGGAACAAGTGGGAGACTGTTCGAGAAAGAGAGGATGGGGCTGCATGGAGTGTTCCTATCCTGTTTATAACTCTCAATAGCACTGAAATTGTGTGCCCTCTCCAGTTATAAAGTTCTTTTGTCAGCCGGGCATGGTGGTTCACGCCTGTAATCCCAGCACTTTGGGAGGCCAAGGCGGGCAGGTCACAAGGTCAGGAGATCAAGACCATCCTGGATAACACAGTGAAACCCCGTCTCTACTAAAAAAGACAAAAAAATTAGCCGGGTGTGGTGGCGGGCGCCTGTAGTCCCAGCTACTAGGGAGGCTGAGGCAGGAGAATGGTGTGAACCCAGGAGGCGGAGCTTGCAGTGAGCCGAGATCGCACTACTGCACTCCAGCTTGAGCAACAGAGCAAGACTCCGTCTCCAAAAAAAAAAGTTCTTTTGTCATATTTGGGTTACAAAGGAACTAGTTTATTCCCAAACTATTTATAAAGTTTTTAAATAACACAGCGTTACTCTCCACATTTTTTTTTTTTTTTTTTGGGATGGAGTCTTGCTTCGTCACCCAGGGTGTAGAGCAGTACGGTGATCTCGGCTCACTGCAACCTTCGCCTCCAGGGTTCAAGTGATTCTCGTGCCTCAGCCACCCAAATAACTGGGATTACAGGCGTGTGCTACTATGCCCAGCTAATTTTTATATTTTTAATAGACACAGGGTTTCGCCATGTTGGCCACGCTGGTCTCAAACTCTTGACCTCAAGTGATCCACCCACCTCGGCCTCCCAAAGTGTTGGAATTACAGGCATGAGTCACTATGCCCAGTCTAAACAGGACTTTTCAATTTTAAATGGTTGTATGAAATAGAGGATTTGCTTTTTTACATTTTCTCTTTCCTTGGTATAGATGCATAGCCTCTCTTTGGAAAGGTGACACTGGCTTAGGCATATTTTAGTTGATTCAAATGGCCATCGTCTAATAGTCATGCTTGTTCACCCAAGAAAGAAAACACATGAAATGGTAACATCAAGGATTTCAGTCTCTGTGTAGGGGATTGTGCCAAATTCATAACTCCTCCACACATCTCAATGGGCCATTGAGCACATTGCTGCGTATGGACAGTTATTAAAATAGTTTATAAATGCAACAATCTTTTACCAGTACGAGTTATTCTCTGGAGCTCCTAACACTTCAATAGTACTGCATGGACTAAGTTGAAAGTTAATTCCAAATCTCAATTTATCCAAATCTGTTTCTCTCTTCCCAGGCACCTGTCACTTACGATGCCCTGGTACAGATGGAGTACCTTGACATAGTGGTGAATGAAACGCTCAGATTATTCCCAGTTGTTAGTAGAGTTACAAGAGTCTGCAAAAAAGATATTGAAATCAATGGGGTGTTCATTCCCAAAGGGTTAGCAGTGATGGTTCCAATCTACGCTCTTCACCATGACCCAAAGTACTGGACAGAGCCTGAGAAGTTCTGCCCTGAAAGGTACAAGGCCCCTGGGAAGGGAGCCCTCCCTCAACTAGCCTGGTGGAAGTATATTCTGCCTCTCTCAATGCACATAGCAATCATTTGAATATGTGCTTTTTTATTTTGGAAGTTTTTTATTACAAAATGATAACTGTCAAACTTTACAAACCATAGATTAGGAAACACCTTATAACAACCCTCATTAACTATGTAATGCATGTCTTATAGGCATTTTTCTATGCATACAGACATTGTTAAAAACTAGTACACTATCACATTTTATTTGAGTTTGAACTGCTGCTTACTTCATTTCAAAGTAAACCATAACCTATCTACTATCTTATGTTACTACATATTTATGTATGCATAAGCTGTAATTCATTTCACCATGACGTTATTTTGAGTATATAAGCTTGTTATTCATTTCAGTGTTTCTTTGCCGTGCCCTTTAGCACTCTGAATTTAGCACCATGTTTAGGACATGTTTCCACATTCCTTTTTTTTTCAACATTGCTTGCGGTTTTCCGTAATGTAATTGTAAAAGTGCAAGCTGAGGTCCTGAGACATCCTCATCCCTGATGGTTTAAACCACTTCATTGACGACAGAGGGAAGCAGAGATTCTCCTGGTCCTGTCTGTGTCTGCAGTCCTGTGCCAGCTCCCTTATACTCTCAGTTGTTGGTGACTCTTCCAAAGCAAAGTCACCTGCTTTCTAGACTTCTCAAGAAGTTCCTCCTTGGAAGTGTTGGGCATGATCTTCTGGGAATTCAGAGCCAAGGTCAGGCTTTGGGCACAGTTTGCACTCTGGAAATAGTTGATATTTTCCCATTTTGGAAAGGAAAATTTGGAATGAACTTTGTAGGGCACTGGTTGGTGAGGCCTGGGATCTAGACTTTTATTGGCCCCTAACTATAAACTTCCCAATGGCGGGGACCTTGTCTTGTTAGGCATGCTGTCCCTACTGCTGGCACAGACTCTGTACATAATACTTGTTGAAAGAGCAAATCTGAATTGACCAAGTTCTCTGTTTTCTGGAGTAGAGGACTTCTGTGTTTCCTCCATCTCGGCACTTCCGCCTCCTGTGGCTGCACCAACACAAAATCAGAGACCGCTCACTGCACTTCTCTTTGCATCATTCAGTCACCAAACAGATAGTAAGTGGGTACCGTGTGTCAGGAACTGGACCAGGCAGTGAGAAATCCATATACTAAAAAAAAGTCTGTTGTGAAGAATGTTTGACATACACATAACTATCATCTATAGACACCAAGCTATAGAATAGTATTAATGCATCCCCATGTGTTCATAACCTGTCTCAACAGTCAATACTGCACGTCAGCTGCCCTGTCCACACACCATCACAATCCTCTCTGTGACTACAATGCTATCTTGAAGCAATAACCTGTAACTATTTCAGAATTTTCTCTAAAATATAAGTACTCTTTTAAAAACACATAACCACAAGGGCATTATCACTTTCCTCCATCAAAATTTTTTCTCAATATGATCAAATATTGAGGAATCAAATTTGAATAAACATGGGTTTAACCTTCAAAAAATGTATAGCCAGCCAGATGCGGTGGCTAACGCCTGTAATACCAGCACTTTGGGAGGCTGAGGTGGGGCTCGCCTCCCAAAAGCCACCATGCCCGGCCTAACGTGTAGTTTTAATAGTTTTTATGTTTCATTAACTTGTTTTTATCTACTTCTGTGAAACTAGGTTCAGTAAGAAGAACAAGGACAGCATAGATCCTTACAGATACATACCTTTTGGAGCTGGACCCCGAAACTGCATTGGCATGAGGTTTGCTCTCACAAACATAAAACTAGCTGTCATTAAAGCACTGCAGAACTTCTCCTTCGAACCTTGTGAAGAAACTCAGGTCAGTAAACTTTCTTATAAATAATGTTTATTGGGAGTTTTTTAAACTGAAAAGTCTATGTATTTTTTTAAATTATTGTTCATCTTTCAATAATTTGCTCTGTGGGACAAAGAATCTAATTGGAGCTATCTATAATCCTTAAAGATGAATCTCTTCTGGAGTTCAAAATCTGTGACTTTATAAAGACAGAACTATAAAGATCATCTAATATCAATATAGATTAGCATGGTATAATTAAGTTCAGTCTCTGTGAACTTGGGCAAATTTTAAATTCAGTTTCATGTCAACTGTAAAGATAAGGAAGTGTTTTGCACAATCATGAAGTGCAATGATTACTTTGTCAGGACTTTTGAATGGTGCTTTCCTCCACTAGAACTTGCAGAAGCCTTCTCATGACAGTGTTTCTCAACCACTAACTATACATTGGAATCACTGGGGAGCTTCAAAAATTCATGTTGCCTGGATCATCTCACAAATTCTAAACTAATTTGTCCAGAGTTGTGGCTTTAAAAGCTCTCCCATTGGTTCTCACGTGAAGCCAATGTTGAGAATCACTAATTTAAGGCATTTCTGCCAGATAGAAAAGATGCTCATAGTCCAAGGCCATCCTGACCATTTGGCCTTATCTTCCAGGAGTGCTGCTTCCCTGCTTCATACAAGCTGTACATCTTTTCACCCCAATAATAGCTCTATAAATGTTCTTCTTTTCCTTCTCATTTTGTTCTTATCCTACAAGTCCTACATCAATTCCCCAAGCCACTCTAAGAAACCTTCCCCATCGAGTACAGGGCCAATTATTCTTCTGCTTTGTTACAGTTTATTGCAGGCTGGTATCACCTAATTTTATACTTTTCATTACACCAATCAGTTTTATCCTGTAAGTCTTTTCTCTATTCTAAGAATTTCTCCTCTCTGCCCCATTTACGTTGTTTTGTTTTAATTCTTTCATAAAAGTCCAATAGCATCTTGCAGGGGACATTATCCGTTGCAGGCATTCTATACATGTTTAAGGAGTGATTTGCAGTTGATTTGGAGTCCTTGGATACAAGTTTTAAGCTATTTAATTTTTAAATTTAACATGTGACATTTGTATATTTGAGTGTGTGTGTCGATCTACAGGAAAAACATATTCATGCCATTTGAAATGTAAAAATAATGAGTCATATTAATAGAAAGATATGGAATCCTTTCTCTGAAAAACTTAATGAATACTTGTCATTGATTTATATCAAGCAAGGCCCTATAAGTCTTATTTCTAAGACTTGTGCATTTACTATGCAACTCCTATTCTAAAGTAGGCTTTGTGCATGGGAAAGAAGAAGAATAGATAGTGTTTCAATCTTATTTGTGGCTTTAGGGAAGCTGTGTATCCATTCTCTAAGTGTGTACAGACAGAGGCTCAGCTCTGAATAAAAGCAGGTCTCTGCACACGTGGGATGGGGTGATACTCCCTGGCAAGTTCCCAAGCATCTACTAGCTGGCACTTTTCAATTTCCATGACAATTTCCCTGCCCTTCACTTAACTGAGATCAGAACATTTCTCTGCTGGCTGCTCCCCTGACACTGAAGAAGTGACTTGGTGAGAATGAGGGCTCAAAGTATTAGTCAAAACACTATAGGCCTTGAGAAGCTTCCCATTTGCATTTCCTTTGGAAATCAAGAGAAGATGTAAAAAACAAAAGCATAATGCTTCTTGAAGGTCTCTTCCCATCATTACACTGGATGGGTTCGGTTGGAAGAAGTTAATGAATTCTTTATAAGTTGAAGACTGTCCATTTAATTGAAATATATAACACCTACTGAGGATTATCTTGCAAGTTTCATCATACACAAAATTAACTTTAAATGACTTTTCTAAAATAGTTTAACATAATGCCTAATAATCTGGATTTGATTTTTTAAAATATCTCTTTGCTTAAAATTTAAATAAAAAGGAACAGAAGCCAGCATGAACAATCTCAAGCCTGGCACAGAATAGATACTCAATAAACATTTTGTTAAATGATGAATGGTAAATGCTTTCACTATCCAGTCTTCACAGAGCTCACTGAACAAGTACAAAGAAACCAACATGTATGGTGCTGAAAGTAGTTTTTAAAAATCATTGCAAAGCATTACCCTTGATGTCATCTTTTTTACTTTGCTTCTATCTTTTCTTCATTTGCTTCATTGTTTCCCAATATTCTTGTTTAACTTTTGCAGATCCCACTGAAATTAAACAATCTACCAATTCTTCAACCAGAAAAACCTATTGTTTTAAAAGTGCACTTAAGAGATGGGATTACAAGTGGACCCTGACTTTCCCTAAGGACTTCTACTTTGTTCAAGAAAGCTGTATCCCAGAACACCAGACACTTCAAATTGCTTTGTGAATAAAACTCAGAAATGAAGATGAGCTTAACCTAATGTATTGGGTGAATAATTAGAAATGATCTACATTCATTGAGCTCTCATTGTCTGTGTAGAGTATTACACATTGCATACTATGAAGGAGGTGACAAATCAGTGCCAAATAAGTACAGTCACCTTCTCTAGTTCTCATAAGACTATCTCCTTGCCACCTCCAGTTAGTACCCTCAGGTCCTCCTGAGCTCTGATCAGAGAATAAACTTTTCTCTACAATTTTACCAACAATTTTTAATGAAAAGGAAAATTATAGTTGTGATTATTGTAGTGGCATTTATATTACATGTTCTATTTGTGATATTCTATAGTAAGTATTATACTGAGAAAGTCAATAAACACCTCTTTACAAAACTGTTATCTGATGTCTTCCTGCATATTAAAGATGAATCTACAGAATTAGATCAATGAGATCAACAACTAAATATTTTTGGTCATTACAATTGCTGGTTCTATGGGGCCTTTTACAGAACTCTAAAGGATTGATTGATTATTAATTGATTATTAATTGATTATTAATCTAGGTGTGAGTTAAACCACTGTGACTTTGCCTATTGTTTAGAAAACATATTTGTAGTTTCATTTGCCTCTTTTGAAGCACACAATTTGGTAACATTCAACTTAGGAACATATTTTTACATTATTAGTTTTGACTAAATGTTATGTATCATCTCAACTGATAGTACTGGAAGGCAGGGAACATATTTTCCTACACTTGTTCTATTTCATCTTTTACTCTCAAATGTTTTAACATAATGAACACTGAATAAGATGTGGTTTATTAGTCAGTTGATTGGGCAGCAAAGCTAAAGGCATTCATCAGTTTCAGCCGGTATCAGAGGCTGCACAGAATTCTTCGTTTTCCTTTTCTGCTTCATCCCAAAGAAATAGGGCTATATATTCCCAAATTTTCAAAATAATGTTGATATTTTGACCTCCTCCCATGGCTCATGAATGCTCTCAATGGCATCTAGAGTAGTAAATCCTTTCCAGAAGGCTTTCAATTGACTTTGCCCAGATCCATCAGAGGAATCACTATCTATGGTGGCTATAGCCTTATGAAATATATTTCTTAAATAATTAGACTTGAAAGTTAAAATTACTCTTTTATCCACAGCTGTAGAATGGATGTTTTGTTAGTAGGCATTAAAGCAACAATAATCTTTTTGTCATCTTCATCAGAGCTCTTGAATGACTAAAAGTATTATCAATGAGCAGTGATATTTTGTTTTGTTTGTTTCTATTTTATTTTATTTTAGGTTTCAGGATACATGTGCAGAACATGCAGGTTTGTTACACAGTTAAAGGGGTGCCATGGTTTGCTGCACCTATCAACCTACCACTTAGGTATTAAGCCCCACATGCATTAGCTGTTGGTCCTGATGCTCTACCTCCCCCGCCCCCCGCCCAACAGGCCCCAGTGTGTTGTTCCCTGTGTTCATGTGTTCTCATCGTTCAGCTCACACTAATGAGTGAGAACTTGTGGTGTTTGGTGTTCTGTTCCTGTGTTAGTTTGCTAAGGATAACAGCTTCCAGCTTCATCCATATCCCTGCAAAGGACATGATCTCATTCCTTTTTATGGCTGCATAGTATTCCATTGTGTATATGTACCACATTTTCTTTATTCAGTCTATCATTGGCAGGCATTTGGGCTGATTCCAAATCTTTGCTATTGCGAATAGTGCTGCAATAAACAGGCTAAGTCTACCTGAAGTCAATTATTGTCTAATTTTATCTAAAATCATCTCAAGAGGCTAGACCAGCACTATTTGCTTGGGAGTTGTACTTATGTAAGGAAATTTAACTGGTAACAGATACAAGGTTTAAAAAGAAAAAACAAAGTGAAATTAATAGTAATATGATAACTCTAGTTTGTATAATGCTTATGAGCCATGAACCTAGGATTAAAGGCAAGTAATTAAATAAACCAAATGACCATAGGGAATTAGTTGAGACAGGTTGTGTAACCATGTGGCCAGTTTTTCTTATTTTGTGTATATGGGTCTCCACTTTTCCAGAGTGAGAATGAAGCCTTGATTTTTTCATCTTGCCCAAATTCCTATCTAAGGCATCTAGGGAGTCATGCCCTACAAACCATAAATTCTCATCAGATGGGTTTTATTTAACCCTATATGTCGTGACTTACTTTCCAACCTGAGTTTGGCATAACATTACGTGACAAAGAAGAAACTCAAAATATTTTACCCCAAAACATGTTTCTTTGCCATATCTTGAAATGGTCCTTTGTGGGGCATCTGTAAAGAATTTGCATCTGTAAAGAATCTCTTTTCATCATGTAGCTAGATCTTTTTCTTCCAGGCCCTCCCAATCCTGAAGTGATGAAGTAAGAGTCTAACACCTTTTAAAGTTCTGAATGGGAAATATTTGTCATCTATTGTCTCTAAGGGCAGCCACTATAAGACTTCAAAAGAACCCTGGTCTCCACAAGCTTTTTTTTTTTTTCTTTCAATCTTAACCTGAACATTTCCTTTCTATCCATCCCAGGTGTTTAAACAAACTCAACCAGTCAGAAAATGTTTAAATTTACCTACAGCCTGGAAGCACACACCCCCTCAACATCCCACTTTGAGTTGTCCCACCTTTCTGAACCAAACCATTGTATTTCCGAAATGTATTTGATTGATGTCTCATGCCTCTCTAAAATGTATAAAACCAAGACACACCCCTATCACCTTGGGCATATGTTCTCAGTACCTCCTGAGGGCTGTGTCACAGGACATGCTCACTAATATTTGGCTCAGAATAAATCTCTTCAAATATTTTACAGAGTTTGATTCTTTTCATCAACAAAAGGAAATTGCCCTAATATAGCATGTACTATTAGCAATAATGTTACCCGGAAGGGGTCCCAGTCCAGACCCCAAAAGAGGGTTCTTGGATCACTCGCAAGAAAGAATTCAGGAGTTCATAGAGTAAAGTGAAAGCAAGTTTATTAAGAAGTAAAGGGATAAAAATGGTTACTTCATGACCAGAACAGCAGCATAGGCTCCTCTTTGGCCATTTTTATGTTATTTCTTGATTACATGCTAAATAAGGGGGATTATTCATGAGTTTTCCAGGAAAGGGGGGGCAATTCCCAGAACTGAGGGTTCCTCCCCTTTTTAGACCATATAGGGAAACTTCCTGACATTGCCATGTCATTTGTAAACTCTCATGGCCCTGGTGGGAGTGTCTTTTAGCATGCTAATGCATTATAATTAGCTTTTAATGATCAGTGAGGATGACCTGAGGTCACTTCCGTTGCCATTTTGGTTTGGTGGGTTTTGGCCAGCTTTTTTTACACTTGCTGTTTTGTTTTGGTTTTGGGGGTTTTTTTGGAGACGGGGTCTCACTCCATCACCAAGCCTAGAGTGCAGTAGTGCAATCTCAGCTCACTGCAACCTCTGTCTCCCAGAGTTCAAGGGATTCTCGTGCCTCATCCTCCCCCTCCCACCACCCTGAGTAGCTGAGACTACAGGAATGCACCACCACACCTGGATAATTTTTGTATTTTTAGTAGAGACGGGGTTTCACCATGTTGGCCAGGCTGATCTCAAACTCCTGACCTCAAGTGATCCGCCTGCCTCGGCCTCCCAAAATGCTGGATTACAGACATAAGCCACCATGCCTGGCCTCATCTGCTATTATTTTAGAGTTGCAATGTGTTGCTTGTCCTTCCTCTTAACAAGTATTTTATTGCTTTTATTGAGCAAATAAAAGCAATGATCAAAACAGTGCTAGTGAAAGAATGTTTTTCTGTCTTCCCAAACTGGAGGGTAGACATTCATTTTTTTAATTTAAATATTTATTTAATTTTTATTTGGAAATATATATTCACAGAAAGTTGCCCCAAAAATGTACAGGGATGTGTCATGTACCCTTCATTTTTCCCCCAATGTTAATGTCTTCCATAACTATGAATATAGTATACTCTTATTACTCTAGTAACAAGAAATTGACATTGACATAATCCACAGGGTTTTATTCAGATTTCACCATTTTATGAGCCCTCATTTGTGTGTATGTGTGTGTGTGTGTGTGTGTAGCTCTATGCAAATTCATCACATGTGTAGATTTGCATAATGCTCAGAAGAATCAAGATACAGAACTACTCCATCAGCCTATGACCCTTGTGATTCTCACCTGCTATTCTTTTATAGTCACAATGTGTAGCTTAACTTTTCTTTTTCACAAGGTTTTTTCATTACTTTTATCAAGTAAAACTTTATTTTGAGGGGACCAATTTATCAATTTTTCCTGTTATGAATTGTGTTCTTGGTATTGAGTCTGAAAATTCTTTGTGTACCGCACCTCACCCCCAATGTTTTTGTTGTTTTTCTAAAAGTTACATAGTTTAATCGTTTACGTTTAAGTCTATGATTCATTCTGCATTAATTTTTGTATAAGGTATCAGGTTTAGCTCAAGGTTCATTTCTTGGGGCCTATGGCTATTCATTGTTCCAACACCATTTTTGGAAAGGCTATCCTTCCTCCACTGAATTGCTTTTGCACTACTATCAAAAATCAGTTGGGCCGGGCACAGTGGCTCACACCTGTAATCCTAGCACTTTGGGAGGTCGAGGCAGGTGGATCACTTGACATCAGGAGTTCAAGACCAGCCTGGCCAACATGGTGAAACCCCATCTCTACTAAAAATACAAAATTAGCTGGGCTTGGTGGCGCATGCCTATAGTCCCAGCTACTTGGGAGGCTGAGGCAAAAGAATCGCTTGAACCCAGCAGGCAGAGGTTGCAGTAAGCCAAGTTCAAGCTACTGCACTCTAGCCTGGGCAACAGAGCAAGACTCTATCTTTAAAAAAAAAAAAAATCAGGCCAGGCGCGGTGGCTCATGCCTATAATCCCAGCATTTTGGGAGGCCGAGGTGAGTGGATCATGAGGTCCGCTCAGGAGTTCGAGACCAGTATGACCAACATGGTGAAACCCCGTCTCTACTGAAAAATACAAAAATTAGCCGGGCATGGTGGTGTGCACCTATAATCCCAGCTACTCAGGAGGCTGAGGCAGGAGAAACGCTTGAACCAGGGAGACGAAGGTTGCAGTGAGCCGAGATCACGCCATTGCACTCCAGCCTGGGTTACAGAGCAAGACTCCATGTCAAAAAAAAAAAAAAAAAATCAGCTGGGCCTATTTGTGTGCATCTATTTCTCATTCTCTATTCTGTCCCACTGATCACAGCGTCTTGACTATAGCAGCTGCATAGTAAGTAGTAACATCATTGCGAGTGATTTCTCCCACTTCATTTATTTTTTTCAGAAATATTTTATCTATTGTTGGTTCTTTGACTTTCTATACAATTCAGAATAAACATCAATATCTAAAAATAAACTTTCTGAAATTTTGATACAAATTGAAATAAACTTACAGATCAATATGAAATAAATCTATGTTTACTATGTACAATCTTGACTGTATGAACACAGGATACCTCTCCATTTCCTTTCCTTCCTTTCTTCCTCTCATGTACATTTCCTAGTTTCAGGATAGTGAGATGTTTTGTTAGGTTTATAGCTAAAGTCTTTTGTTTTAATTGGAGGGATTATAAATCATATAGCATTTATAATGTGTTTTCATATATTCATTGCTGTCATGTAGAAATGTGTTTGACTTTTTATGTGTTGCTCTTGAATCCTACAATTGTGCTAAATTCACCTTTTTTTTTTTTTTCTTTGCGTCTTACTCTGTTGCCCAGGCTGGAGTGCAGTGGTATGATCTCGGCTCACTGCAACCTCTGTCTCCCGGGTTCAAGCAATTCTCCTGCCTCAGCTTCCCGAGTAGCTGGGACTACAGGCATGCACCACTACACCTGCCTAATTTTTGTATTTTTAGCAGAGACAGGATTTCACCATGTTAGCCAGGCTGGTCTCGAACTCCTGGCCTCAAGTGATCCGCCCACCTCACCCTCCCAAAGTGCTGGGATTATAGGTGTGAGCCACCACACCTGGCCTGAATTTTTTTATTCCAGAGTTCCCCTTGCATATTCTTTGAGTGTTGAGATGCTCCTGATCATACTCTAGTATGGAGATGTGTTCTTGAGAAACCTGAGACAGAAAGTAGAGAAGGGCAAGCCCCTCACTTTGAGAGAGTAAGTAGAAGCACAACCATGGGGTTCTGAGTTGTCATGAGCCCCTCCAGCTGCCTGCCATGGAGCTGATATCCCTACTCTTGGGTTACTCCAGTGACCAGACAAAAGCAGGGCTGTAGTGTTGTGACTCCAATGGGCCACCCAAGAGGAGACGGCTCCCATGAGAAGACAGGGAAGCAGTGTGGGGTTGGGAGTCAGGAGGGATTACTTTCTCCTCTGTTCACAGAAGGCTAAATTTACTCATCTGCTACATTGTCACCATGGATATTCTGGAAGAAAAATACATTTTCTAGATGCAGTTCCTACATCAACAGCATCAGCACCACTTGGGATTTATTAAAAATGTAAATCCAGAGTTTTTGAATCAGAAACTCTGAATCAGAAACCCTGGAACTGGAGCCCAGCAAACTGCTTTAACAAGACCTTCAGATGATTCTAATGTGTATTCATGTTTGAGAATCGCTGCTATAGAAGAGCATGAGAACAAGGAAGTAACATGAAACAATTTAAATAAAAAAGTTAAAATGATGAGAACATTCAAGCAAAGAAATGGAAAATGAAGAGTCAATGAAGTAGGAGTTAAATTGAGTGTAGTGTTCAGTGAAGAAAGTGTTTCAAAAAGGAAGGCATAATCAACTTTGTCAAAGGCTGTTGGGTACACTGAAAATTGGCCATTGAATGTGGCCACAAGGAGGCCATTTGTGACAATCATCCTAATGGTTTCCACAGATTGATGATGACAAAAGCCAACTGAAGTGAGCTCAGGAGAATATGGAAGCAGAAAAAGTGGAAATAACAGGTAAAGAAAACTGTTTTGGCCAGGCGCGGTGGCTCATGTCTGTAATCCCAGCACTTTGGGAGGCCGAGGCAGGTGGATCACGAAGTCAGGAGATCGAGACTATCCTGGCTGACATGGTGAAACCCCGTCTCTACTAAAAATTAAAAAAAAAAAAAAAAAAGATTAGCCAGGCGTGGTGGCGGGCGCCTGTAGTCCCAGCTACTCAGGAGGCTGAGGCAGGAGAATGGCTTGAACCCAGGAGGCGGAGCTTGCAGTAAGCAGAGACCATGCCACGGCACTCCAGCCTGGGTGACAGAGCGAGACTCTGTCTCAAAAAAAAAGAAAACTGTTTCAAGGAATTCTTCTGTAAGACTATTTAGACCACGGATGGACATCCAATCTTTTGGCTTCCCCAGGCCACACTGGAAGAAGAAGAATTGTCTTGGGCCACACATAAAATACACTAAAACTGATGATAGCTGATGAGCTAAAAAATAAATAAATAAATAAATAAATATTAAAATCTCATAATGTTTTAAGAAAGTTTATGAATTTGTGTTGGGCCGCATTCAAAGCCTTCCTGGGTCACATACAGCCTGCAGTACATGGGTTGAACGAGCTTGGTTTAGACTTTCCAGGGTTGAGAGGAAGTTTCTTTTTAAGATGACAGTCATAAAGGTATGTCTGCAGGCTGATGGTATTGATCAAGTAGACTGGGAAAATTTATAATGCAGGAGAGAGAGAAATAATTTCAAGAGCAAGATTATAAGAGATCCCTGCAGATCAGATGGTTATAACGACCTGCATTAGTCCTCCCCCATATTGTTAAACCCAAATAATCTTGTCCCCATTGGATGAATTCTACTACTGGCCTCTTCTTGGACTTACTCTGTGGACAATTTGGTAGTAACATATGGGACTAATAGTCTCCAAATCTGGTTCTTTAGTGCTCCCACTGATTCTGGCATCTTCCCAACATCTGTTCAATAAGTCTCTTTTCTGCTTGTATCATTCAGAGTCCATTTCTGTTGCTTGGAACCAATACTCACAACTAACACAAAATCTCAGGTCACCTTTTTTTTTTCCATTAAACACATAGGATTACTGAGGCCTTGAGAGGTTAAGTAATTTACCATGTATCCCACTGTTAGCAAGTGGCAGACTCTCCTCCAGATCATTCTGATTCCAAATCACAAGGCTAGAAACCCTCAAAGAACAGAAAGGTATTTTCAGTCTGTGAAATAATAAAAGTTAGTATCCCTACTGATATGACAGGTCCAATATAAACCAAAGAAAAGCACAAGCAGATGTATAAAAAATCTTAAGTTTCACAATGTAAATTCCAAACATCTAGTTTACCACCTGGATCATACTAGGCACTCAACAAATATCTGTTAAACACAACATGTATTACAAGAATTATGTTATATATTATTATGTATGTATACAAAATGCATTATTCTTTCCCTTACGAATTCTTACACACTGTGATTCAAGGAACTCTAAGGGTCTAAGAATATAACTTTTAGGGCTCGGTGCAGTAGCTCACGCCTGTAATCTCAGCACTTTGGGAGGCCGAGGCAGGTGGATAACCTGAGGTCAGGAGTTGAAGACCAGCCTGACCAACATGGTGAAACCCCGTCTCTACTAAAAATACGCGCGCCTGTAATCCCAGCTACTCTGGAGGCTGAGGCAGGAGAATCACTTGAACCTGGGAGGCAGAGGTTGCAGTGAGCTGAGATCGTGTCACTGCACTCCAGCCTAGGTGACAGAGAGAGACTCCATCTCAAAAAAAAAAAAAAAAAAAGAATATAACTTTTATATCATGCATCCTCCCTTTCAAACAGCCATGATTCACCATTTACTTCCCCTGTTTCCAAAAGTAAGCAACACACTCCCATTTTATGCTCCATAAATATTCTCTGGTGGCATGTTTTATATATTTGTTGTTAATAAAAATAATAATAGATAAGGGCCCTTATATCTTTATCTTGCCTTCTTTTTTTCAGGGTGTCACTGACCTTTATATGTCTTCTTTCAAAAGGACTTCTTAAAAAGTTTTCCCTAATTCTCTAAAGACCCACTGAAATGTTCTCCACAGTGCTTGGATACCTGACACTGAGGTGGAATATTGGAATTGTGTGTTAAACGTGTTTTTCTTCTAGTAGTAAAACAGCATAAGGGAGCTAGCTCCCTGAAAAGCCTTACAGGTTTACATGAATTAATTTAAGGAGCTTATCCTATTCCGCTCTACACTCGGGGCAACCATAATTGCAGTCGTTGAATGCATTGGGTGATAACGTCTCTCCTCAGCACTCTTCTCAGAGCCTTAGCCACATCTTTATTCCGGAGAGTGTAAATCAGAGCATTCAATGTGGGGGTAACGATGCTGTAGAACACAGAACCAACTTTGTCCTGCAATGGCGTGCGCTGGGACCTGGGTCTCATGTAGGAGAAGATGCAGGCACCGAACCAAAGGGAAACCACCATGAGGTGGGAGCTACAAGTGGCAAAGGCATTTCTCTTGCTCCCAGATGAACGCATCTGAATGACACTTCGAAGGATGAAGACAGGATGTAGAAATCAGCAAGATGGGGAGGAGAAGAAGGAGGATGCTGCTGATGTACACTGTGGTCTCATACACAGTGATGTCGCCACACACCAGCTTCACAACAGCTGGGAACTCACAGTAGAAGTGGTAGACTTTCCGAGGCCCACAGAAAGGGAAGTGCATCAAGATCGCTGTGTGAATTAGGGAGTTCACGGACGCCCCCAACCATGACGTGACAACCATCATCAGTCCCACCCTCTTGCTCATGAGCACAGCATAGCGCAGTAGATGACAGATGGCAACATAGCGGTCATAGGACATGACAACTAAGAGAAAACACTCGGCACCACCCAGAGACAAATAGAGGAAGTGCTGGGTTGCACAGCCCACAAAGGAGATAGACTTCTTGCCAGATAGGTAGTTGGTAGCCATCTTAGGGATGGTTGCGGAGACATGAATCAGATCCATGAGGGAGAGCTGGCTGAGCAGGAAATACATTGGTGCATGAAGCTGGGGATCAATGCAGATGAGGAGAATGTTGAGGGTGTTGCCACTCACGGCAATAAGGAAGACCACCATGGTCAAGGAGAAAAGGAAAAGGTGGGTAAGGGAGTCATCAAAGACCCCCTCAAGGATGAAGTCTGCCAGAGAGGTCTGATTCCTCTGCCACCTTGTTCCCTTTCTCAGTCCCTGGGATAACAGAGAGTGGAGATAAAGGGTGTGATTAGAAATACTGGGGTCCAGCATACCCAATGAAAAGCACCTTTTGATAGAAGACAGAACCTGTGAAAAAAAAAAGTTTCCATTTCTAATTATTCAACCTCTCTAATTATTGAAATAACCTTTATTTAAAAGAGAGCTTAAAAATCTGCCTTCACAAACATAATCACTCTGAAATTTCAGAATATCTAGACTCTATTATCAAACTTCAAGTCTCTTCTCGTTAAGAAAGATATATATGTGTGTGTATGTGTGATTGTATATGTATGTGTGTGCGTATATTTATTCACCATTTACTTCCTATGCTTCCAAAACACACATACGTACACACACATACACACACACATGTCTTTCTTAATGAGAAGAGACTTGAAGTTTGATACTTAATAGAGTCTAGATATTCTGAGATTTCAGACTGATCGTATTTGTGAAGGCAGATTTTTAAGCTGTCTCTCTACACACACACACAGAGTTTGGGGCAAAGCTTGAGGGGGTTGTTTATTTTATCAGTGAGAATTTTATTAGAAAAGCTAAAACACTAAGAGATTTCTCTTACACAATTGTGGAAGCAGGTTAGGCCATCTATGCATGGCTGTTACCTTTGTGTCTGATGCTGGAACTTTAAGTCCAGAGGGCAAGTAGTCAGGAAAAAAAATGGATATAAAAAGTAGCAGATCAAAGGCATGCTGGAACCCATAAGCATGAGCTGTAACCCCACAAAGGCAGACTGAAACCCACGTCAGTTCTTGTTGCCTCTGAAATTGGTGGTGTGGATATCCTGCAGAAGCTGGGGCGCTTGTTAATGGTCCGATTAAGAATGCACACACCTGGCCGGGCGCTGGGGCTCACACCTGTAATCCAGCACTTTGGGAGGCCGAGGCGGGCAGATCATGAGGTCAGGAGATCAAGACCATCCTGGCTAACACGGTGAAACCCCGTCTCTACTAAAAATACAAAAAATTTAGCCAGGCGTGGTGGCAGGCGCCTGTAGTCCCAGCTACTCGGGAGGCTGAGGCAGGAGAATGGCATGAACCCGGGAGGCGGAGCTTGCAGTGAGCAGAGATCCCGCCACTGCACTCCAGCCTGGGTGACAGAGCGAGACTCCGTCTCAAAAAAAAAAAAAAAAAAAAAAGAATGCACACCTGACCCAGAAGTCAGAAAAACTAAAGGAGAATCCAAAGGAAGGCCTTTTGAAGACCGTCTGGTTGGCAACACTTTTTGGTGCTGGGGCAATGTCCTCCAAGATGCAAAATATACTCTAAATCTGCATTCAACTTATCCTGCTGTTCCTCCCATAGCAAGATTCATGGAACCAGAAATCACCAGGTAGAAGCGAGAACGAGTCCTCTCACTGTAGTTTCTGTAACTGTGACCCACCAGCAAAATTTTAGCTTTCTATCCCTTCACTTTTAGGTTCTGCTGTTTTAGAGGTCTTAGTTCCAAAGGGAGAAATTCTTTCACCAGGTGTCACAACAATAATCCCATTTTCTGATAGTTAAGACTGCCACCGTGCCACTTGGGGCTTCTCATAGAACTGAATCGATAGGCAATTAAGGTTACTCTATTCGCTAATGAGACTGATTCTGACTAGCAATGGGAAACTCAGTTACTATTACATGGTGAGGATAAGGAGAATTATGTCTACAATCAGATTTTCTAGGGTGCACTCTCATGTCCCATGATGTAAGCCAATAGAAAACCACAACCCAATTCAGACAAGACTGCTAGTGGCCCAGATGCTTCAGGAATAAAGGTTTGGGTTACCCCACCAGGCAAAGAATCATGAATAACTGTAGACAAAGAGAATTGGAATGGGTAGTGAAAGCAAGTCATTATAAATACCAGCCAAAACCATGTAAGCAGCTGCAGAAACAAAAACTGTAATAGTTATGGGCATTTATTTGTGTATGTGTGTGTATGTGCGTACTGAATATTTGTTTTCTTCTCCTCTGTCATCCCCTATATCTAACATAAGATATATTAATAATTGTTAATTTCAGGCTGGGCACAGTGGCTCACATCTGTAATCCCAGCACTTTGGAAGGCCGAGGCAGGCAGATCACCTGAGGTCAGGAGTTCGAGACCAGCCTGGCCAACATAGTGAAACCCATCCCTACTAAAAACACAAAAATTAGCCAGGCGTGGTGGCACATACCTGTAATTGCAGCTACTTAGGAGGCTGAGGCATTAGAATTTCTTGAACCCAGGAGGCAGAGGTTGCAGTGAGCCAAGGTTGTGTCACCGTACTCCAGCGTGGGTGACAGGGCGAGACTCCGTCTCAAAAAAATAAAATAAAAAAGATGCTGGAGAGGATGCGGAGAAATAGGAACACTTTTACCCTGTTGGTGGGACTGTAAACTAGTTCAACCACCGTGGAAGGCAGTGTGGCGATTCCTCAAGGATCTAGAACTAGAAATACCATTTGACCCAGCCATCCCATTACCGGGTATATACAAAAAGGATTATAAATCATGCTGCTATAAAGACACAGGCACACGTATGTTTATTGCAGCACTATTCACAATAGCAAAGACTTGGAACCAACCCAAATGTCCATCAATGATAGACAGGATTAAGAAAATGTGGCACATATACACCATGGAATACTATGCAGCCATAAAAAAGGATGATTTCATGTCCTTTGTAGGGACATGGATGAAGCTGGAAACCATCATTCTGAGCAAACTATTGCAAGGACAGAAACCCAAACACCACATGTTCTCACTCATAGGTGAGAATTGAACAATGAGAACACTTGGACACAGAGTGGCGAACATTACACACTGGGGCCTGTCGTGGGGTGGGGGGAAGGGGGAGGGATAGCATTAGGAGACACACCTAATGTAAATGACGAGTTAATGGGTGCAGCACATCAACACGGCACATGTATACATATATAACAAACCTGCACATTGTGCACATGTACCCTAGAACTTAAAGTATAATTTAAAAAAAAAAAAAAGTAACCTTAATTGATCCCTCAAATATCCACCACCCTATTCTTTTTGTGTTTTTTCTCCTAAATGTCTTTCTAGACTTTCATGCAGTGCAGATTATCTATTTACTTTTTAGAGTGAAGAACTCAGAAAGAGTCACATCTGGCCAGGCACGGTGGCTCACGCCTGTAATCCTGGCATTTTGGGAGGCTGAGGCGAGTGGATCACCTGAAGTCAGGAGTTCGAGACCAGCCTGACCAACATGGAGAAACCCCATCTCTACTAAAAATGCAAAATCAGCCGGGCGTGGTGGTGCATGCCTGTAATCCCAGCTACTCGGGAGGCCGAGGCAGGAGAATCGCTTGAACCCGGGAGGCAGAGGTTGCGGTGAGCCAAGATCACACCACTGCACTCCAGCCTGGGCAACAAGAGTAAAACTCCCTCCGGGAAAAAAAAAAAAAAAAAAGTCACATTTATTACTCTGTCTCTTCTAAGGCAACCTACAGTATCATCTTTCTGGCTGTCACTTCACACTGTTGTTTCATACTCAGCTTCTAGTGGACTAAAAGCTCAACTTCTCCCATGCTCCTTCTGATCACTTCAACCCATTAGAGATATCCACACACTTCCCTTTTATTTAAGTATCCATATACTTCTCCATCACTTTCCACATTAGTGTCCATCTTTCTGTACAAATCTCCATGGTGTAAGTTTTTCACCATCTGACCCGTGTCTCTCTTCCTCCCTTCAGCAACTTTGCTAATAATTTTCCATTCTGATTTGTGGCCTTCAAGTGACTTTTTTTTCTCTGTCTTCTGAGGAAGCTTTTCTCATGGGTTGGTCAAATGTCAT
The DNA here is from genome assembly GCF_037993035.2 of Macaca fascicularis. Classification (NCBI taxonomy): domain Eukaryota; kingdom Metazoa; phylum Chordata; class Mammalia; order Primates; family Cercopithecidae; genus Macaca; species Macaca fascicularis. Next base: position 48,530,816 of record NC_088377.1, read on the forward strand.
CCTCTGACTTAAGGGATAAGCTGACAATGCCCTAGTTTCTAATGAAGTTTCCTAGATACCTCAAGCCTTAATATTACCTTACCTGGAATTTCCTCTGCAGAGACTCGTAGGAAGACAAGCATAGAAGTGAAATGCAGAGGGCAAGAGAGGTCCACGCTGACCCACGTGTTGGCTACTGGTGATCAAAACAAGCCTTTTCTGAGGTGCTCACCAGACTTCCTTCCCTAAGCCTGGAAATTTCCATTTACATTACATTTTGGTGGAACGGCATAGGAGAAATTGCCCCAATGCAGCCATTGTTGTTTGCACTAACTACCCTAATGACAGAACATCACCAGGACTAATGGGACACATGTGTGTTCATATCATGAGCTCCATCAACACACATCAGGACAGATTAAGCAACTGAACTTCTTTAGCCTCTACTAGTCGGGCCTTTGAATCACACATATGCTTCCTCTGGCTCTATACGTATATTTGAGACAACCCTCCCTTCCAATATCAGAGCTTGGGCAATAGGAATTTCCATTAATATCACTTTATTAAGAAGGTAAACTGAACACCAGTTTAATCGTGAATGTGCCCAGAGTCAAAATAAAATCTGTTATGGTTTTCCATTGTTTTGGATCTCTCAAGGCACTCTCTTCTTAGCTTTACACCTCCTCCCCTCCTTAATAAAATATAAATTTGGCTTTCTGACTGCATAAATGTCTTCTCAATCATGGGGGTTATAGTAATCATGGGGAATAGTAATCATGGGGGTTAGAGTAAGAACGTTCTTGGTCTGATGTGAGCCAATCATAAGAAAAAACGGACATCATCTGGGAGAAATAAAACATCCCCCTAACCCAGAGGACCTATGCCAGCTGAGGCAAATTGAGGACACTAAATAGAATGGCGTCAGGGATTCCATCCCAGAAGACACATCTTGCATCACTTCTGGAGACCATTACTCAAGATGTCAATTAGACTGTGCTGTACGCACTGACATAAGCATCCCCAAAGGGCTTTACTTGGAGTTTGTTCCAAGTGATGAGGAGAATGAGATATTTTGCAGAGTGAGCCTGAAGATAACAGAATATTCTCCTCAGGGGCCAATTAACTGTGGAGATCAACAATTCTTAGAGTCCATTGATTGTTTTTCACTTGGGAACCCAGATTTCTGTAACCCCTTTCCACGCAAGCCTTTTGAGAAGACAGTCTGAGTAATAATATCTAGTCTCTTTTGCCCACAGCACCCTTTTGAGGGTTTTCCATGTGCCATATCATAGGAAAGAAGTCAAGGAATAGAGACAAGCAGTTCCCATCCTAGCTGTTGGTTGTACTCCAATTTCATAGACTACATGAATATAACATGTCAAGAGATTTCACGTAGAGTGTGGTGACTCACACCTTTAATCCCAGCACTTTGAGAGACCAAGGTGGGTGGATTACTTGAGGTCAGAAGTTTGAGACCAGCCTGGCCAACATGGCAGAACCCTGACTCTACTAAAAATACAAAAATTAGCCAGGCATGGTGGCACACATCTACAGTCCAAACTACTCAGGAGACTGAGGTAGGAGTATCACTTGAACCCAAGAGGTGGAGGTTGCAGTGAGCTGAGATCGCACCATGACACTCCAGCCTGGGTGACAGAGTAAAACCTCATTTCCAAAAAAAAAAAAAGATTTCAGATACAGAGGGAATAGAAAAAAATGGCATATCCATACCTCCCCTTCTTATGCATTCCCATATCAGTCTCATACCCTGCTCTTCCTTTCCATTATAGGGTATGTTGACCTCTTCTTTTTTTCTCCATCTCAACTCAAATCCTAAAATGCTTTGCTTCACTGATATTCGCTGGTTGTTTAAAATTGTGTAGCACTCTCCCCCACTCGCTCTCTCTCTCTCTCACCCTGCTTTCTCCTGCTCTCACTTTGCCTTCTACCATGAGTAAAAGCTCCCTGAGGCCTCCCAAGAAGATCATCGGATACAAGCACCATGCTTCCGGTACAGCCTGCAGAACCATGAGCCAATTAAACCTCTTTTATTTATAAATTACCCAGCCTTGGGTATTTCTTATAGCAATGGAGGAATAACCTAATACAGATTGCAAATAATTTCTCTCATTCAATAGGTGGGCTTTTTATTTATTTTTTATTGCTTCTTTACTGTGCAGAAGCTTTTGAGTTTGATGTCATCCCACTTGCCCGTTTTTGCTTTTGTTGCCTTCCTTTGTTGTCATACTCAAGAAATCATGATAAAGGCTAATGTCAGAAAGCTTTTCTCTTATGTTTTCCTCGAGTTTTATGGTTTCAGGTCCTACATTTAGGTCTTTAATTCATTTTATGTTGATTTTTGTGTATGGTGTAAAATAAGGGTTTAATTTCTTTGTTTGCATGTGGATATCCAGTTTTCCCAAAACCAGTTATTAAAGAGACTATCCCTTTTTTTCCTTCACTTTTGTTGTTGTTGTTGTTTTGTTTTGAGATGGAGTCTCACTCTTTCGCCAGGCTGGAGTGCAATGGCATGATCTCGGCTCACTGCAACCTCCGCCTCCCAGGTTCAAGCAATTCTCCTGCCTCAGCCTCCCAAGTAGCTGGGATTACAGGCACATGCCGCCAAGCCCAGCTAATTTTTGTATTTTTAGTAGAGACGGGGTTTCATCATGTTGGCCACAATGGAAAAGAGACTATCTTGTCTTTATTGTACATTCTTGGCACCCTTGTTGAAGATAAGCTGACTGTATATGCACGGGTTTATTTCTGCACTGCCTATTCTGTTCTGTTTGGTCTATATGTATGTTTTTATGCCAATATTGAAGCGACGTCATTTGTCTGGGGAAATACCCAAGGTTCGTTGTCTTGTGCTAAGGAAATCAAATATGAGGACACATACAAGGAGTGGGTTTAACAGCAGAAGTTTAATAGCGAAAGAAAGAAGAGAGAGCTTCCTCATGCAAAGGAAGGGAACCAAAGTGGGTTTCCAGGTTTGGGGTGAAATGCAGTTGACTTTATAGAGGGGCTTAGAAAGGCAGTGTCTGATTTTCACAGGGCCCAGGGGATTGTTTGGACCCAGTGTGCCATTTACATAGCTGTGATTAGGCTAGCCATCCCACCCTAATCTTTTATTATGCAGGTGGGGTCTCCACCTGGCCAGCACCATGACATTTGCACATGTGGCAACAAAGAGAAGTGAGGAGAAAACCTCCATGTTGGATGTACCTGGCTTCCAAGTATCTCTTTTCTATTGGCACAGCTGCCAGTATTCACCTATGCAAGCTTCCAGCTTGTATATCTATGCTTGCAGCTTGATTTTTCAGGCTGCTTTTTGTTAGAAAAGAAATGATGTGGGGGCTGCTTTTTATTAAAAGGAAATTCCACTGATAATTCTTTTACCCTTACTAACTGCCTAAATAATTCCTTTTTAACTCCTATATCGGTATCATGCTGTTTTGATTATTGTAGCTATGAAATATAGTATTAAATCAGGACTTGTAATGGCCCTAGCTGTGTTTTTCTTGCTCAAAATTGCTTTGGCTATTTGAGGCCTTTTGTGGTTCCATATGAATTCTAGGATTTTTTTCTATTTCTGTAATAAATACCATCAGGATTTTGATAGAGACTGCATTTAATCTGTAGGTTGCTTTGGGTAATATGAACATTTTAACAATATTATTCTTCCAATTCACTAACATGGAATGTCTTTTCATTTATTTGTGTTTTCTCCACTCCAAAAACAAAATAATACACATTCTTATCATCTGCAGTGGCACATACTCTAAAATCAACCAATCAGCCATAAAACAATTCTCCACAAACTGAAAAAAACCAAAACCATACCAACCATACTCTCAGACCACAAAACAATAAAAATAGAAAACAATAAGAACAGCACTCAAAACTAAACAATTACATGGAAATTAAACAACCTGCTACTGAATGACTTCTAGGTAAACAATGAAATTAAGGCAGAAATCAAGAAATTCTTTAAAACTAGTGAGAACAAAGATATAATATACCAAAATCTCTGGGACATGGCCAAAGCAGTATTAAGTGGAAAGTTCATAGCACTAATGACCACATTAGAAAGCTAGAATCTCAAATTAACAACCTAATATCACACCTTGAGGAACTAGAAAAACAAGAGCAAACCAAACCCAAAGCCAGCAAGAGACAAGAAATAACCAAAATCAGAGCTGAACTAAATGAAATTCAGGCGCAAAAAAACCATACAAAATATCAATGAAACCAGAAGTTGATATTTGAAAGAATAAGTAAGATTGATAGACCACTAGATAGACTAATAGAGAAAGAGAGAAGATCCAAATAAACACAATCAGAAATGACAAGGGGACATCACTACTGACCCAATAGAATTATTTAAAAAAAAAAAAAAAGAAACCTCAGAGTATAACAAACACCTCCATGCACACAAGCTAGAAAACCTACTAAAAGTGGCTAAATTCCTGGAAACATATAATCTCCCACCATGAACCAGAAAGAAATTAAAAATCTGAACATACCAATAACAAGTTCCAAAATTGAATTAGTAATAAAAAGCCTATCAACCAGATAAAGCCCAGGATTAGAAGGATTCACAGCTGAATTCTACCAGATGTATAAAGAAGAGCTAGTGTCATTCCTGTTGAAACTATCCAAAAAACTGAAGCGGAGGGACTCCTCCCTACCTCATTCTATGAGGTCAGGATCATCCTGATACAAAAACATGGCAGAGACACAACAAAAAAAGAAAACTTCAGGTCAATATCCTTAAAAAAACATAGATGGAAAAATTCTCAACAAAATGCTTGGCTGGGCGTGGTGGCTCACGCCTGTAATCCCAATACTTTGGGAGGCTGAGGCGGGCAGATCACGTGAGGTCAGGAGTTTTAGACTAGCCTGACCAACATGATGAAACCCCATCTCTACTAAAAATACAAAAATTAGCTGGGTGTAATGGCGGGTGCCTGTAATCCCAGCTACTCGGGAGCCTGAGTCAGGAGAATCACTCGAACCCAAGAGGCAGAGGTTGCAGTGAGCCAAGATCACGCCATTGCACTCCAGCCTGGGCAACAAGAGCGAAACTCTGTCTCAAAAAACAAACAAACAAACAAAATGCTAGCAAACCTAATCCAGCAGCACATCAAAAAGGTAATCCACCACTCTCAACTAGGCTTTACCCCTAGGATGCAAGGTTAGTTCAACATACGCAAATCAGTGAGTGTAATTCATCACATAAACAGAACCAAAAACAAAAACCATATGATTATATCAATATATGCAGAATATATTGGGAGTCATCCACCTACCCTCCCACCTGGGAGTTGGGAGGGTAGGTGGATGACTACAAAGGGGATACACATGGTAATGATAGGATGATGAAACTATTCTATTTGGTACTGCAGTGATAAATACATAACTCATGCATTTGTCAAAACCCATAGAACCACACATCAACAATGAGTGAACTTCGATATACACAAAATTTTAAAAATTAAACAGGATGTTGGAAGAATTCCAGGATGAAATGCAGACTGTGAGGAAGAATCTAACTATATTACAAATCTACTACACAAGCTCACTGAAGAATGGAGTGGTAGGGGAAGGAGCTGAACAACTTTGGAAAATGCTGTTTTAATAGGAAAACATAAGGTGAAAAATAAAAGGAATTGTACACAAATACTATACTCCAGTTGATAAATTTCTCACTGGGATACAGGTTAACAATTCTGAATCTGCTTCACATGTATGATGGGTGGATGATGAGAGCCAGGTTTCTATCAGAGAAGAAAATTACAGATGATAAGAAAGGAGGGAAGGCTAGAATGAGCTAGATTAGAGTAGGAGACATCAGTATTAATTCATGCTTTGCTTAATATAAATATAGATGGGTAGACACAGAAATAATTCTAGAAGTGTTTGTATATATGGGTATTGTGATGGTTAATACTGAGTGTCAACTTGATTGAAGGATGCAAAGTATTGATCCTGGGTGTGTCTGTGAGGGTGTTGTGAAAGGAGATTAACATTTGAGCCAGTGGGCTGGGAAAGGCAGACCCACCCTTAATGTAGGTGGGCACCATCTAATCAGCTTCCAGTGCGGCCAAGACATAAAGCAGGCGGAAAAATGTGAAAAGGCTAAATTGGCTTAGCCTCCCAGCCTACATCCTTCTCCTGTGCTGAATGCTTCCTGCCCTCGAACATCAGACTCCAAGTTCTTCAGCTTCGGGACTTGGACTGGCTTCCTCGCTCCTCAGCTTACAGACAGATCTTCACCATATGCAGGCACCACCACAAAGTGGACAACTGCAGCACTACTGCACCTTTCTAGGACATCCCTGAAGGACAGGAGGTCTGTTAGCTAATTCACTGCATCAGATTGACCTGTAAGGGTGTGTGACTTAAGGTCTGTCATGGCCTTCAGTCTTACTTATGATTTGGTATCTTATCGTCAGAGAGCCCATTTTGTTAATCCTGTTGTCTCTATTTTACTCTTAATGCTGGGCAGTTGTTGTGTCTAAACTCCAAAAGGGAGGAAATGCACCTGAGGCATGTCTAACTTCTCCGCCAATCATGGCCAGAAATTTGTTGTTCAGGTTTCTCTAGAGTCCCCTTAGCCAGGAGGGGGTTCATTCAGTTAGATGGGAGGCTTAGGATTTTTAGTTTACAACTGACAGTTTATTTTCAATCCTGTTTGTATATCAAGAAGCACGGAAAGAGTTTATGGGTGGGGTTTTGCTTTCTTTTTTTTTTTTTTTTTGGTCGGCTTTTTAAATAAAAATGAACACCTAGGTCCCACCCCATACCTGAGACCAGAGGGGTCAATATCAAGACTCAAGCACAGAGACAAAGAACTGTGAAGAATAAGAGGGGCAGAGGAAAAGAAATTTTTTTTTCTCTGTTGAAGATGCAAGTTCTTTGCAATCGTATGAAGGGGGACTCATGAAGGCTTAAAAGGAAAAGTTTGGAATCATTGCCACCAGATGTAAAAACAAGTCGAGTGATAAAAAAGTTTACCATGCAGCTCAAAGGGCCCACTTGAAGGCAGAGAGCAAGGACTTGTAGTAGAATCAATCAACCTTTCAATAGCCAGAAGGAAGAGAGGAGGGAAGGTACTGATGAGTTTCCAAAAGATTAGCTATTAGTAAGGCAGGCATTGAAGGACGTCCTGATGGGTAAGCGTAGTCACCATTTCCTAAGGTGGCCGTAACAAACTTGGTGGCTTAAAACAATGGAAATTTATTGTCTAACCTCAGTTGTTGCAGCTAGAAATCAGAAACCAAGGTGTTGATGGGACCATGCTCCCTTCAGAGTTTCTAGGGGAAGGTTCTTCCTGGCCTCCCCCAGCTTCTGGTAGCCCCAGGTTCCTTGGCTTGTGACAGCGTAACTCCAGTCCAATCTCTGCCTCCATCTTCCAGAGCCTCTTTCACGTTGTTTCCATCTGGCATTTTTCTGTGTGTGTGGGGGCATGAGTGTGTGAACATATGCATACATTTCCTTCTTTTTATAAGGACACCAGTCATATTGGAATAGAGCCCATCCAAATGACCTTATCTTGCTTACATCTGCAAATATCCTATTTCCAAATAAGGTCATATTCACAGGCAGCTCTTCAACGTATCTTTTTGGGGAACATAATTCAACCTATAACAGCAAATATCCTGGGAAGTTGAGAACTCAGTAGAAACTGTTGAAAGAGGGGGCTGCTCAGGCTGAACAGGAAGACAAGCCAAGATGGCTGATGTGTAAGAAGAGAAGGAGGGGAGGAAGAGTTAGGGAAGATACTGGAAGATGTTTAAGAATCCTCACTACTGCCATTCAACCCAGCAATCCCATTATTCTGTATACACCCAATACCCGAAGACATTATTCAACCACAGAGACATATGCATGGATACATTCACTGAAGCACTATTCACACTAGCAAAGACATGGAATCAACCTAAATGCGCATCAACGATAGACTGGATAAAGAAAATGTAGTACATCTATACCACGGAATACTATGCAGTCATAAAAAAAGAATGAGATCATGTCTTTGCAGCAACACGGATGGAGTTGGAGGCCATTATCCTAAGCAAACCAACACATGAACAGAAAACCAAACATCACATGTTCTCACTTATAAGGGGAGCTAAACATTGAGTACCCATGGACACAAAAAAGGGAACAACAGACACCAGGGACTACTTGAGGGTAGAGGGTGGAGGAGGGTAGGGTATCAAAAAAGTACCTATTGGGTACTATGCTTATTAGCTGGGTGAGGAAATAATATGTACACCAAACCCCTGTGACATGCAATTGATCTACAGAACAAACCTGCACGTGTTCCCCTTAAACTAAAATATAAGTTAAAATAAAATCCTTGTTAAATTGCTGCCTGAAAGTCTTTATTGAAAATCTGGGAGAAAATAAAATGTTAGTAGTGCATAACTTTAATTTTTATACTTTTTGTATCTTACAAACTTTCTATAGTAAGTACACATGACTTATATAAACAGAGAAAAGCAATCATTATCTTAAAAATAACTATCCAGTAACTGCTACAATCTCCTGAGTCCAGACAATCTAGAGCAGAAGGGTAGAGTGAGGAAAATACACACAGTATAAAAAACATGTAACAAAATCAAAACCTGAAACAAAGATCAACATCCAATAAATGCTTCCGAATAAACAGAGAGTAGATAAGAGCATGGGCTTTCATCTCAGACAAATCTGGATTTTAGTCCCAACACTGCCATTTACCAGTTAGCCAATACTGAGCTAGTTACTCTAAAGAGTTCGGTTTTCTCATTTGTACAAATAGGATTTTACTTTCCATCTCACTGAGTTGTGATGAGAATCATATGCAACAGCATATGAAGAGGCTAGCAAAAGGTAAGTACTTAACAAGCGTTCCAACATTCTCATGATGACATGAATAACCCTGTACATACAATATAGGAACTTGACAAATACACAGTACAGTTAATAGCTGAGGGCAGAGACATGGTTGGGAACAGAGAGTGCAACATGGGCAGAGTGAGGGGGGATTCCCACAATTTTCTAAGACAGAAAAGTGGGGGAATCAGTAGTTACTGGAAAGAACAGGCAATGCCTGACTGGATAGAAAAAGATTCTATGCCTTTGTCAAATTTCACAAACATGACATAAGCCTATACTGTGGGATGTTCACACTATGTCCCTTTAGTGCCAGTTAGGGTACTTCAGGCTGCAAGTAACCAAATACAACTAAAATTGTCCTAGACAATAAGGGCATAATTATCCCATATAAGCAGCTCAGGATTAAGGAAATTTCAACAATTTCACATTGGCAACAAAAACTATGTTTCTTCTACCTTTCCACCATTCCTGTGTTCTGAGTTCCAATATGGCTGCTAACATCCATATGTCTTCCCCGCACATCTCTTTAAAACCTACAAAAAGATTTCCCAAAAGCACCTTGGAAAATTTCCTGTCCCATCTCCATTGGCCAGAACCACCTCCCATGGGACTGCCTCTTGTGAAGCACACAAAGGGCAGATACCAAATGGTTCCATTAGGGAGACCCAGAAGATGGATGATCCAGGATAGAGACATGAAGGGCAGAAGAGGGCCCGGGGATGTATGTCCCTGAGCTGGACTACAGGGAAGGAGTTTTGGTCAGGGGAAGAAAAGCCTCATTTCCTGTCAGTCACTGGTGGAATGACTAAAGATGCTAATGGACTCAACCAAAAAAATGGCCGGAGGCGTGAGACAGAAGAACAAGCAAAGGTGTGCAGGTGCACTCCGTCCACAGCGCTGTAGAAGGAGACATTCCCAGTCCCACGATCCAGGTAAACTCCCACTCGGTGGAGAGCTGGCTCTTGCTGGGTGGGAGTTCCAGGGAAGCCTGTCAAGGGCCAATAGCCAGCAGCACTCCAATAAATCGCCCAGATGCCCACATCTGGGGACATTGTTGAACGATCAGTAATTCCCATGACATCCTCCCGACACACCCCAACGGCAACCTCCAGACTATCTCTTCTCTCAACTTCCCAGTAATGTTTCCCTGAGGTGAAAACGTTTTTTCCCAGAACACAGGGTAAGTGCTGAAATCTCTCTACATAAGCGGTCTTCTGAGGATTTCTCCATCCAGCGAAGTAGTTCCATGCTGTAGAAAACACTGGCCAAGAACTGGCTGATGCTGTATTTTTCACGTATCTCCCTTCCTGGGAGAAGACGAGTTTGGGATGAGCTGTGTCTTCAGCTAGGTTTACAGCCACTGTGGGGAAAATGAGAGCTGAGATAAGTAGCGCAGCAGCTTATCATCAACCCTTCCCCAGAAATGCCCATCTCTTCCAGCATCAGTTTCATCTTGCTCCTCCTAACAAGCACTCATGACTCTCACTGCTGCCCAACTGATCCTCAGCCAGGCCTAGCAGGCCACAGCATGGCCTTTAGCAACCTGAAGTCCTCATTTCCCTTCTGCTCTTAAAAGACTAAGCCCTAGGCCGGGCGCAGTGACTCATGTCTGTAATCCCAGCACTTTGGGAGGCTGAGGCGGGGAGATTCCTTGAGGTCACGAGTTTGAGATCAGTCTGGCCAACATGGCGAAACCGTCTCTATTGAAAATATCAAAAAACAACAACAACAACAACAACAAAAAACTGGCCCGGTGTGATGGTGGGCACCTGTAATCCCAGCTACTCGGGAAGCTGAGGCAGGAGACTCACTTGAACCCAGGAGGCGGAGGTTGCAGTGAGCTGAGATCATGCCACTGTACTCCAGCCTGGGTGACAGAGCAAGATTCTATCTAAAAAAAAAAAAAAAAAAAAAAAAGACTAACCTCTAGAAACTGGGGATCTAATTATTTCATGATCCAAGTTTTCACAATCAGCCTAAAATTTGGAGAGATATTAACAAATTCTCACATGTTGAATCAAAACTAGAACCAAAGCTGCTGACTAGCTGGTTCTTTGGCTAGATACACACAGGTGTCACATAGGACAGAAAAACGAGGTCTCTTCAGGGGTTCCAGTTGTTTATGGGACATCTCTACAAATCTCCCCAATCATTCAAAACTGAGCTAATTATCTTACTTACTCCCCCTTCTATAATCTCAGGACTAATCCACTTCACATGCAGACATCTTGCCTTCTATGTTCTCTAAGGTGTCAGAGTCACCTCCACCTGAACACCATGCTGTGAAATCTTTATTTGCGACTCTTTTTCCTCTAACCCTCAATAGCTAGTCAGTCACCAAGTCCTATCAATTCTACCTTTGAAATTTGTCACTCAGGTTCTTTTCCTCCCCTCCACTCCCATTGCCACTGCTTTTACTCCAATCTCCAGCATCACTCAATGTGTTAACAACGTCCTCCCTGGCCTCCCTGCCTCCAAATTCCCTTCCCTCCAACTCTCCATGTCTCTTGAGTTTGAGGACTTTTTTTAAAAATCAGGAATGAATGCTAGAGTTTGACAAATGCTTTTCCTGCTTCAACTGAGACAATCACATGGTTTTCCTTTTTTTTTTTTTTTTTTTTTTTTACTTTAATGATATAAATTACATCGATTTTCAAATATTAAACCAACTATGCTTTTCTGGGATAAATCTCATATATTGTGATTATTATACATTATCCTTTTTGTATGCCAAAGGATATATAAATTCGTTGTGATTAATACATATTATCCTTTTAATATATTGTTGGATTCAATTTGCTAAAGTTTTCTTAGAATTTAGGTATCTGTGTTCATGAGAGACATTGATCTATAATTCTTTTCCCTTGTAACGTCTTTGTCGGATTTTGGTATCACAGTAATACAGGCCTCACAGAAATAATTGGGAAATATTCCCTCTTCATCAATTTTCAGTAAGAGTTCTTGAAGAATTGGCATTTATTTCTTAAATATTTGGTGAAATGTTTCACCAAGAAAGCCAGCTGGGGCCAGGCGCAGTGGCTCACGCCTATAATCCCAACACTTTGGGAGGCCGAGGCAGCAGATTATGAGGTCAGGAGTTCAAGACCAGCCTGACCAACATGGTGAAGCTCCATCTCTACCAAAAAAAAAAAAAATACAAAAATTAGCCAGGCATGCTGGCATGCACCTGTAGTCCCAGCTACTCAGAAGGCTGAGGCAGGCGAATCACTTGAACCTGGGAGGTGGAGGTTGCAGTAAGCTGAGATTGCACCACTGCACCCCAGACTGGGTGACAGAGCAAGACTGTCAAAAACAAAGAAAAAAGAAAGAAAGAAGGCGAGAGAGAGAAAGAAAAGAAAAAACAAACGCCATTTGGAAGGTTTCTAATAGCAATTTCTTTCATAGAAATAAGATAATTCCAGTTATCTCTATCTTCATGAGTCAGCTTTTGTAATTTGTGTCTTTTAAGGACTTCGTCCATTTCATCTGTGTTGTCAAGTTTATTGGCAAAAGTTGCTCCTAATATTCTATTATCTTTTTAATATCTGTAGAATCTGTAATGATGTCACATTTCTCGTTTCTGACATGAGTGTGTTTTCTTTTTTTCTGATCATTTTGATTAAAGGTATATCAATTTTACTGAAATTCTCAAAGGACCAGCTTTTGGTTTCATTGGTTTCTGTTGGCTTTCTGTATTTTACTACAATGACTTCTGCTCTGATTTTTTATTATTTCCATTCTTCTGTTTACTTTGGGCTTTACTTGTTCCTCTTTCTCTAGTGTCTTAAGGTGGAACCTGAGGTCACTGATTTGAGAAGTTTCTTCTTTCCAATATAGCACTATACACTTTTTTTTAAGTACTGCTTTAGCTGCATCCCACAAATTCTGGTATGTGGTCTTTTCCTTTTCATTCCATTCAAACTACTCCCTAATTTGTCTTTTGATTTCTTCTTTAATTCAAGGGTTACTAAAAAGTCTATTATTTAGATTCTTGACATTTGGGGGGATTCCAAGGATATTTTGATACTGATTTCTATCAATTCCATTGTGATCAGAGAACATACTCCGTATGAATTGAATCCTTTGAATTTGACACTTGCTTTACAGCCAGCTTAGTCTATCTTGGAAAATGTTTCACGTACACTGAAAAAAATATGTAGTACATATCTGTTGGGTAGACTGTTCTATAAATAATGGGATCAAGTTGATTGATAATGGTATTCAAGTCTACTATATCCCTGCTGATTTACTGCCTACTCTAAAAATTACTAAAAGAAGTTACTGAAAACTCCAAAAGTAATTGTGAATTTGTCTATTCCTCCTTGCAACTTTATTAGTTTTTGCTTAATATAGTTGAAGCACTGTTAAGTGCATAAATGTTTAGAATTTACCTCCTCTTGACAAACTGACCCCTTTATCATTAGGATATAACATTCTTTATCTCTGGTAATATCCTTTGCTCAGAAATTTTTGACACTAATATACCCACTCCAGATCTACTAACATATCTTTTTCCATTCTTTTGCTTTAAACATATATGGTTCTTCATATTTAGTGTGTTTCTTTTCCAATATACAGTTGGGTCTTGCTTTTTTTTTTAGCCAATCCAACCAACTTCTGCCTTTTGATTAGAGCATTCGGACCATTTATAGTTAATGTGATTATTAGTATAAGACTTGTGTCTATTATTTTGCTGTTTTCTATTTGCCCTATATGCTCTTTTCTTCTTTTTCTGCGTTATTTTTTATTAATCACTTTTTATAATTCCACTTTTTTTCCTTTATTGATTAGCTACAATTCTCTTATTTTAGTGGTTTAAGGTTTATAGTGTCATATGGCAGATGCACCTGACAGCAATAACTCAAGCATACCCTGAGAATGACCCTATGGTCTAAGTAGAATGTGTGTTCAGACTTCCAAGCTAAGGAAAGTGGGAGTGGCCAACCCAGAGATCTGCTCCTTATCTAGGAAGGACATCTGAACATCTGAACCTCTGGCCCATTCTTGGAATGCAGGCTGTACAGAGGATCAAGGCCCTTTGTTCCGGGTTAAATGGAGGTTGTTAGGAGGAGGCTGCTAAGTGAAAATGCTATATAATCTGCATGCTTTTTACAAACAGTAGTAATTGGTTTTCGTGTCCAGCCCACTGCTCCTGGACCACCCAGCATGTAAGTCCTCAATAAACCCTGTGTCTCATTCACTGGCTCCAGGTTTCTTCCACCTCTCAGACACAGTGCCATCCCTACTGAAATCAATAGGGGTCTAGCACAATTAGCCCAGCAGGAGGTCGGAGAAAATTCCACTTGAGTGCCAAGACAATGGGATCAGGGGAGGGGAAATCCACAAGGGAAATCCTGGGCTGGCTGTCTACGTGTATGGGGGGCCTGATAGCCACTATCCTTGATGGGTGGGGCCCACCAGGTAAGTATGGGGATATCCCCGAAATGCCAAAAGATCTGGAAGAACTGCTGCAGGGGGTAGATCCAACTAAGGGAAAGTCAAATGCCCAAGCTGTGGCAGCTGCAGTTGGCTGGCCACTCCTGACTGCTTAGAGCAGCCCCCAAGGCTGACCTTGCGGCACAGGCAAGGGTTCATCAGTTACAAGATGAGCTGCAACTAGAGAGATACTAGCTCAGGCTGAAGTGTTGGAGAACTTATTGTCCCACCTGTGGGAACAGGATGACAAAATGGAGACACTGGTTTGTTGAGTAGCCTGTTTGAAGGGTCACTGACTACCACATGGACTTAGAACTATCATGACTAAATTGTCCTGAGGCCCTAAGTCCTGGGACCCCATGAAGAGATCTAGTGGCGAGGAGGATGAGGACTGGGATGAGTCCATAGAGGTTCCCATCCTCTCAGCATGTCTGATGGTCACCACCAATATAAAAGGAGACCAACCACACCCACAGCAGGTAGCCCTAGAAGACTTGCCTGCACCTGAAAGAAGGCAGAACACCACGATGCAGGATTATACCGCTCTGAAATTGGTGAAGCTGGGAAATAAGTTCAGACAGAGTGGGAGAGAGTTAATCCACTCTCCCTGGGATTTTACACTCTCCCAGTTAGTAGAAATGGATTTTGAATGTTCCCGACGCAGATAATGGTAAATGTTTGAGGTGATGAATATGCTAATTACCCTGATTCAATCATTATGCATTGTATACAAGTATTGAAACATCACACTGTACCTCATAAATATGTACAATTATTATATGGCAACTAAAAAAAAGAAGAAAAGATTTCTCAGGTCTGTTCTTGCACTCCATGGGGAAAGGGCCGAGAATAGAATATACAGGTCACACCTATTTTACATCCTACTCCCCAACCCCCTGTACTTCTAAAATAACGAATCCCAGTCTTCCTTGTGCAAGGGGACAATCATCCTCTTATAGAACATTATAATATCCCCCACTGTCTTACTCTGGCCACTTGCAAAGCATCAGAGAGGGCCCAATTCACTTGGTATTATAAACCAGGCGCCAGGCCATTGCCGGGGTGGTGCTCTCAGAATGACACAACTTCCTGTGTCTTACTAAATGGCTTCCCCTTTCTTGTACCCACTAAACATCTCACCTGTTGCCCATAGATAGGGTGCAGCAAACCGCTTCACCAGCTGGGTGCACACGGTGACCTCTTTCCAGAACACAACAGACTATTGGGTCTGCAGAGAGCTGCCCCTCTCCTCCACAATGGACCTGCCATGGCACATCCACGCTGCTAACTTGAGCACCTGGAGTCATGTCTATAGTCGGCATGATGAGCCTCACCCACTTCCCTTCAGCACCACCACCACATTATGCAGTGAGTTTCCCACCATCAATGAGACAAGATGACATATTTTCCACCTAGTATGGGAGAAGGTTAATGCTACCCCAGCTGTAGGGTATGCTGAACACGATGGACAAGGGTGAGTGACAAGAGTGCAGACACAGGTAGTACGTCACGCACCCTTACGTACTGAAAGGCATGATAATAACATGTCACAAGCTAAACCCATAATATGGATGGCTACCCCCACAGCAATGCAACCAGTCCCTTCAAATAGCCAATAACATGTGGCTTGGGTGGCACAGTGACTGTCTCCATGTGGGGGCCCATGATCTCCCCTTGGGGATGGCTACAGGTAGATGGCAACCACAGCTGGCCTTACTTATCCTATAATTAGGCTGGTAGGTGCACCTGGGGTCGTCCTCACCTGCTGGACACACTGTGTCCCATTGAGACACCATTCCTACGAACTGGGAGAGTGTAAAAGCCAGGCGCTTCCAGAAGTGTGCATTCTGGTGGTTCTACCCCTTGGTCATTTTTGCCCCCAAGTGGCAACAATAGGCACAGAGCTGCAAGTTGGAGACCTCACTAAACATATGGCTGCAGCCTTCAAGGATACCTGCGCCATGCCATTACTCTTCTCACTGGGCAACTGTGTAAAATCGCATGGTCCTGGATACCTTAACTGCTGCCCCGGGTGGAAGTTGCACATTAATTAAAATCAAATATTGTGTATATATCCCTACTACTCTCACATTATAACCGGGGCTATGTGAACCCTAGAAACCCATATTTCAGCTATAGAATCTCTATCTTATCAACTTCCAAGTGCTTGGAAAAGCTTTCTGTAGAGGATGATTGGACTATGCTTGTCATTGTCTTTTGTTGCTGTAGTTTCTAATGCTGCTGCAGCATCTGGCAGCAATGCTCCTGCACATACCTTGCCCCGGGGGAAGCTGCAGAGAATGACGTGATAAGAATGTGGGGGCCATTCGAGGGTATGCTGGACTGCAGTGTATGGCAGACACACCTGACAGCAGTAACTCCAGCACCCCCTGAGAATAATCCCATGGTCTAAGAAGACTGTGTGTTCAGAGTTCTGAGGTAAGGAATCCAGGAGTGGCCAATCCAGAAATGCACTCCTTATGTACAAAGGCCATGTGAACTCCTGGTCCATTCCTTGGAAGCAGAGGCTATACAGGGAATCGAGGCCCTTTCTTTTTGGTAAAATGGAGGGTCCCAGGTGGAGACTGCTAAATGAAAACGCTATGTATCACCTGCATGCTTTTTACAAATAGTAGTGGTTTGTTTTCCTGTCCAGCCAGCCATTCCTGGACTGCCCTGCATGTAGGTCTTCAATAAACCCCATGTCTCATTCACTATTCCAGATCTCCTTCGGCCTTTCAGACATGGTGCCATCCTTAATGAAGTCAGTAGGGGAATGGCACCAGTATATACCTTTTTATTAGTCTCCCTTCAAGTGATATTACACCACTTCACATATAAGAACTGTATCATAGTACACTTTCATCTCTCCTCTCCCAATCTTCACACCACTGTCATGCATTTTACTTTTAAATATGTTATAAACTCCAAAATACATCATTTTTTGTCTATTGAAATACTCAATTATTATTAATCAGGGTTCTCCAAAGGAACAAAACCAAAAGGATATATATGTCTGTGTGTGTCTGTGTGTGGTGGGTGGGTGTGTGTGTGCACACGTGCATGTGTGCACCTATGAGTTTTCTGGGTTTTGAGATGGGGTCTCGCTGTCGCCCAGGAGTGCAGTGGTGCAATCACAGCTTACTGCGGCCTCAACCTCCTGGGCTTAAGCCATCCTCCTGCTGTGGCCTCCCAAGTAACTGGGACTACAGGCACTCAGCTAATTATTTTATTTTTTGTAGAGACACGGTCTATGTTGCCCAGGCTGGCCTCGAACTCCTGGCCTCAAGCAATCCTCCTAACTCAGCCTCCCAAAGCACTGGGATTACAGATATGAGCCACCACACCCAGCCAGTGCATGAGATTTAATATAAGGAACCGGCTTATGCGATCATTGCTACTGACAAGTCCAAATCTGCTGTGTGAGTTGGCAGGCTCAAGACCCAGATAGAGCCAGTGTTCCAGTTTGAAGGCCATTAGGCAGGAAGAGCCAATGCTGCAGGTGAAGTCCAAGGCAGTATGCTGTAGAACTCCATCTTGCTCAGGGAAAGGTCAGTCTTTTTTTCTATTCAAGCCTTCAACTGATTAGATGAGGCTCACCCACATTATGAAGGGCCATCTACACAGGCCTACTGACTTAAATGCTAATCTTATCCAAAATAACTCTCACAAAAACACCCAAAATAATTTTTGACCAATATCTGGGCACTCTGTGGCCCAGTCAAGTTGACATATAAACTTACCATCGCAATTCCTTTTTAAAGGAATAAATAATGACAATAATATATATTTATTCATGTCATTACCATTTCTGGTGCTCTTTTATTCCTTTGTGTAGAGAGATTTCCATCTGGCATTTTCCTTCTGTCTGAAGGACTTCCTTTAACATTTCTTGAAGTGTCAGTCTGCTGTAAACTCTTTCTTTTAAGCTTTAGTTTATCTCAAAACTTATTTATTGCACCTTTGTTTCTGAAGGATATTTTTTGCCAGTTCTAGAACTCTAGGTTAACAGTTTTTTCTTTCAGGACTTTAAAGAGTTTGCTCACTTGCATTGTTTCCAATGAGAAGTGTAATGTCAACTTTGCCTTTGTTCCACTGCAAGTAACTGTCCTTTCTCCTGGTCGCATTTAAGATTTTCTTTTTACCACTGGTTTCAAGCAAGTTATGATGAGCCTTGGCGTATTTTTCTTCATATTTCTCATACTTAGGGTTTGTTGAGCATCTTGGATCTGTGGACTTAGTTTTTATTATATTCAGAAAATCTTTGGTCATTATTTTTTAAAGTATTTTTCCTATTCCATCCCCATCCCCACTCCTCTCTTTCAGGGACTCCAATCACCATAGATAATAAGGCTGCATAAAGTTGTCCCACAGGTCACTGATGCTCTTTGTGTTTTTGTAAATTCTTTTATTCCGTGTATGTTTCATTTTTTGTAGTTTCCATTGCTGTCTTCAAGTTCACCAATTTTTTCTTTTGTAATATTTAATCAACTATTAATCCCATCCAGTGCATTTTTCACCTTAATCACCACATTTTTCATCTTTAAAACTTTGATCTGGTCTCTATATACCTCTTTACAGAATACACTCATAATAAATGTTTTAATGTCCTTCCATTCTTATTCTAACATCTGTGTCAATTCTAGGTCAGTTTCAGTTGATTATTTTCCTCTATTATGGGTTACTGCTTTCCTGTCTTTTTGCATGCATGATAATATTTGACTGTTGGCCAGGCTGGTCTCCAACTCCTGACCTCAAATGATCCACCTGCTTTGACCTCCCAAAGTGCTGGGATTACAGGCATGCACCACCATGCCCGGCCTACAACATGGTTCTTAATCAAACATGTGCACATGAGAATCGCCAGCACAGCTTCAAGAGCATGTACATGCACATCTTGGTGTGTCCCTGGAGATCCAATGGGTTTATTTTCAGTCTGTCTTACACTCTTCTCAACCTCAACCTTTCCTCAAAATACACCTTGCTCTTTAGCCTCATTGGATACCCACCCCTCCATTTTCTCCACACCTTAGCTCATGCTGCTGCCTCTGCTTGAAACAGTCATCCCCATTTTCCACCTGCCAAACTCCTACTAATCCCTCAAATCTCAAAACTGTCACCTCTGCTGTGAAAACTTTCCCATCTCACCCCCAACAGAGCCCTTCCTCTGGACTTCTGTAACATTTTACTCCTCCTGCCAGCAAACACTGGCTCCTACTATATCACAGTGAGTGCCGTGTGTGTGTGTCTCCAATGTGCTCATGAACTCATGAAGAAGTGAACAGGTCTCTTTCTTTTTGTATCACTAGCACCTCATAACGGTGTGTTAAATAAATGTTTCTTGAATGAAGTGTATACCCACTTATTAACCACCTTTCCTGACACTCTGTTCGCTGCATGTTGTTTCCTCTTTCCTCTTCAGACTTCTCTCTTTATTCTCTTACTTGAAAGATTTCTAAGGAGCCCCAAGTCCTCCTAGAAATTCTGCTCACCTTGGAACTGCTTTAGCATTTCCTTCATCAATGGTATCTGGCACACTGTCTTCACCTTTACAGCTTCAAGAGAATAATTCATATCCTGGATCTCACTCCTAAGAAGGTAGAGAAGACTGCTCTTAGGGGACAACTAGGGTAGCCAGGACCCCCACTCCCAGTCAAACGTTCTTAGCCCAAAGTTCAGATGGCTTTTGTTCCCATTCCTCCTTGCAGAAGCAATCGGGAGAATTTTTCCTCAGATCCCCTCTTAGGGTGTGCCCAGACTGACCTATGGAGCCTAGGCCTTGTTTCTCTTCTGCTCAGCCTGTATCTTTACCATGCCACCCAGGTCCCCATAAGAGAACAGGAGCACATACCTGGTCAACACTTCTTTTGGATTCTGTGAAAAGAAGGAAGACATAAGCAAGTTACGAACCTTCTCCTGGAGACCTAGGACACAACCGTGTGAGCAGGTATTTTCTGACAGTTGCTTTTGCTCATGTCACATATGATCTCCTGCTGCCAAAGCCAACGGATTGACAGAATCTGGTCCTTTCTTTCACGTGGCCCCTCTGCACTATTCGACAATGCTGCCCGTGCCCCTACTCTTTCTCCTTTGGCACCATAACATGAACTGGCTCCTGGCTTCCCGCCGGCCTCCCCAACTAGTCTCAATCACAGAGCCTGCTCCTTTGCCTGCCTTTTGGTAGGTCCTCAGCAGCTCTAGCTTTGAGCTTCCACTCTTCTCCTTCCCGTTGTTTTACAAGATGGCTTTTAAATTATAATCGCAAGGGATATTTTATCATGTCCAAATCCAAAGAATATTTTCTACAGGTGAATTTTACTAAACTTTATGGAACTGAAAATACCCTAAGTTGTAGCAGAAAAGAGAAAAATAGAAATTTTCCCAACTGATTTTTCAGAGACTATTATAACCTTGTTCCTTAAGCCATGAAATGAAATACTAGAAAAAAATATATATAGACCCATTTTACTTAAAGACATAGATGCAAAAATTCTAAGTAACATATCAGGTAACCAATGGCAACATGTACTTAAAAAATAGAGCTCCTCCAAAAACTTGTAACTCAGCCTAATCAAGAGAAAAACAGACAAATTCCAATAGGGAGGCATCCTACAAAATACCTGACCAGCACTCCTCAAAACTGTCAAGATCATCAAAAACCAGAAAAGTCTCAGCAAATGTCACAACCAAGAG
Source organism: Macaca fascicularis (assembly GCF_037993035.2). Classification (NCBI taxonomy): domain Eukaryota; kingdom Metazoa; phylum Chordata; class Mammalia; order Primates; family Cercopithecidae; genus Macaca; species Macaca fascicularis. Next base: position 48,551,810 of record NC_088377.1, read on the forward strand.
GCACCTAAGGAGAGACAATGGCAACCAAATGTCATCTGGTATCCTAGGCACGGTTCTGGAAAATGAACACTAGGTAAAAACTGAGGAAATGGAAATAACCTATGAACTCTAGTTAGTAAACTGTATCACTGGTTCATTAATTGTAACAAATGAACCGTATTAACGCTAGATGTTGACGATAGGGGAAACTGGGGGAAGGGGTATGTGGGAACTCTGTCCCATCTTCTTAACTTTTTTGTAAACCTAAATTGTTCATTTAAAAAAAAGAAAATGGTTAATTACCACAGGAAAAGTGCTCAATCTCACTAGTTATCAGGAAAATAGCTTTATCTAGATGGGTGCAGTGGCTCATGCCTATAATCCCAGCACTTTGGGAGGCTGAGGTGGGGGTATCACTTGAGGTCAGGAGTTCAAGACCAGTCTGGCCAACAAGATGAAACCCCATCTCTACTAAAAATACAAAAATTAGATAGGCGTGATGGCGGGTGTCTGTAATCCCAGCTACTCGGGAGGCTGAAGCACAAGAAATGCTTGAACCTGGGGGGTGGAAGTTGCAGTAAGCCAAGATGGTACCACTGCACTCCAGTCTGGGTTACAGAGCAAGCAAGACCCTGTCTAAAAAAGAAAAAAAAAAAGAAAAAAGAAAGAAAATAGCTTTATATATATACATATATATATATATATACACACACACACACACACACACACACATATATCCATATACCTTTAGGAAGAGGAAAGGGGTGCCGACTGAGGGCAGAAGATGCCATTTTGCACCTTTCAGGGTGGCTAAAATTAAAGAACTGACAAATCTAAGTATTGGTGAGGATACAGAGCAACTGGAACTCTAACTTTACACACTGGTAACAATAGTGTAAACCGGAACAATCACTTTCTACCAGTTTGAAAATGGTTTGGAATCATCTACTAAAGCTGAACACACATATATGTCCTATGACCAGGAATTGTTCTTACAGGTATACAACTAATAGAAATGTATACAAATGTGCACCCAAAAAGATATGTTCTCACATATTCCTGTGTTTTAATAACAACAGAAACATAAATCATCCAAATTTTCCTCAAAAGAAAAATGAATAATATGCTTTGGTATATTAATAAAATGGAATACGACAGTACTACACAGCAGGCACTACTGACATTTTGGGATGGATAAGTCTTTGCTGGGAGTTGAAGGCAGGCATGTCCTGTGCATTACAGAATGTTTGGCAGCATCCTACACACAAGAGATGCTGGTAGTAACCACCCTTGAGTAGTGACAACCAAAAATGTCTCTATATAATATCAGATTTTGCCCTCGGAGGGAGCAAAATCACCCTGATTCAAAACACTGGTGTATAGCAATGAAAACAAATACCTACTGCATGGATTCATCTCACAAACGTAATGTGAGCAAAAGAAGCCAGTACAAAATAGAGCATCCTGAAACATACTCACTCAAAAATAAGCACAAGTGCCAGCCGTGGTGGCTCACACATGCAATCCCAGCACTTTGCGAAGCCAAGGCAGGCAGATCCCTCGAGGTCAGGAGTTCGAGACCAGTCTGGCCAACATGGCAAAACCCCGTCTCTACCAAAAATACAAAAATTAGCCAGGTGTGGTGGCACAAGCCTGCAAATCCCAGCAGAATCACTTGAACCCGGGAGGCAGAGGTTGCAGTGAGCCGAGATCGCTCCACTGCACTCCAGCCTTGGCAACACAGCAACACTCCATCTCAAAAAAAAAAAAAAAAAAAAAAAAAAAAAAAAGGTAAAAAAAAAAACAAGAGTCTGAGAAGTCCAGAGGGAGGCTACCCTTTGAGGAGAAGGGAAGAAGTACCGACTGGTGACATGAGGAAGCTTCTAGAACGCTATGTATGTTCTATTTTTTTCACTTGGATAGTAGTTACATGAGTGGTCACTTTGTGATAATCTGTCAAGCTTATGATTTATACATTTTTCTCCACGGGTGTCATACTTTTTTTTTTTTTTTTTTTTAAATAGAGGCAAGGTCTTGCTAAGCTGCCCAGGCTAGTGCAAACTCCTGAGCTCAAGATATCCTCCCACCTCAGCTTCCCAAAATGCTGGGATTACAGGTGTGAGCCACTGCACCTGGCCTTAAAATGTGTTTTAATGTTTATTATGACAATAAATATGACAACTTGTCAAAATCTGTGGAATACAGAGCAATACTTAAAGGTAAGAGCGTAACTTAAATTTACCAGCAAACAAAAGGGTAAATATAAATGAGCCAAGCATTCCAACTCAAGAAGTTGAGAAAACAGCTAGAGAAGAAACCCAAGGACCAATTTAAAAAAAACAGCTGGGGGCAGTGGATCACACCTGTAATCCTCCAACACTTTGGGAGATCAAGGCGGAAAAATTACTTGAGCCCAGCAGCTCGAGGGTGCAGTGAGCTATGAGCACACCACTGCACTCCAGTCTGAGCAACAAAGCAAGACCCTGTCTCAAAACCTAAATAAAATAAATAAAAATAAACAATAAAGAGCAGATATTAATGGTTTCACTGCAGCATTATTTGTAGTGGTGATGGTGTTGGAGGCAACCCGGGTAGTCATCACTGGAGAAAGAAACAGGTAAAATGTGGAAGATGTATATTAGAAGTGGGTCATGGGGTAAAAGTGAAGGAAATCAATTTTTAAAATGGATGGATGGATAGATAGATAAGTACAGTAAGTTCTCTCAGGCTCTGAGATTCTATGTTCCAGTTTCATCTGTTTGTTTTGTTTTGTTTTTTTGGTATGGAGTCTCGCTCTGTGGCCCAAGCTGGAGTGCAGAGGCACGATATCAGCTCACTGCAATCTCTGTCTCCCAGGTTCAAGCGATTCTCCTACCTCAGCCTCCCAAGTAGCTAAGATTACAGGCATGTGCCACCGCCCCCAGCTAATTTTCAGTAGAGAGGGTTTCGCCATGTTGGCCAGTCTGGTCTCAAACTCCTGACCTCAGGTGATCCGCCCACTTCAACCTCCCAAAGTGTTGGGATTACGGGCGTGAGCCACTGCACCCAGCCCCAGTTTCATCTTTTTTAATCGTTTCCCTAACTCTGCATTTCTGTTTGCTGATACAACTTTTTGTAAGCATTCTGCTGGTTCACACGTATCTTAGAGGTTTCAGATTCTAATTAGACGTTAAGCCTGTATTTTAAATGTGTTATTTCAGAGATTCTTTTATGACACACATTCGGATATGTACTAGGAACTTCATTGCTTAAGCATGTTGTAAAACTTTTACATAATTCTTGGAAGTCATTACACTTAATATTAAATGTTAGGTTATATCTATCATATAAAACCTAGCTAGCAATTTCTTATTGATAATAACTAGAGGGTGGGTCTAGGTTTCTGAATTCCTTAAGAGTAGAAGAGAATGTTGTCTCTTCCTTATGAAAAAAAAAATAGTAATGGTAGACAGAAAATGTTCTTGAGAACACCTTTTAGAGATCCTTTCATCTTCACTCACATGAAATGGAGGAGAGAGAGGTTCTGAGGCATCCAAGACTCAGCATGAATTATTTCAGCAAAAAGAAAAAACAAAGTCACAAATGTAGGACCCTAGCCAAAAACTAAAAGAAGCTATAAGGACTCTTCAGAACTACAGAGGATATAAAGGTAAAGATCAACTCAAAGGAGGGGCTTTTGATAACAAACTGGCCTAAAGACCCAGACTTAAGTGCTGAGTTAGAATTACAATCTTTTAAAGGTTGCTAGACATTGGAAATTATTTAAATGAAAGTACCACTCAAAATATAGGGATAAGAAAAAAGTTTTATCAAGCTGTAATTGTAATGATTAAAAACAAGCGAGAAACATAAGCGTCTCTTCACTGTTGATACGATTATGTACTTGGGAGTTTTATGCTTGCTTTGTTTTATCGTTTAAATAAAGAATTATAAATGTACACATAAGATGAATGAAAAAGTCTTACATGTGCTAAGTCTCAGATCCTAGATGAACTGTGAGACCATGTGAATCAACTTATCTCATATGACCTGAGCTCAGCCTACCTAAGTTTCACATTAATTTCCTTTGAATGGTGAATCTTTGGCATTTTGGTTGTGTGACAGCACAGAACTAGCAAGAGATAAGACATGTCTATGAAACCCACTCACCAGGAAGGATATTCAGCTCTAAAGACAAGAGGGAGTTCAGTTAGTGAAGACGAGATTATCCCCGCCTGTAACTGTCTCACCTGAAGCAGCTCCAGGGTGGGGGCCTGGCTCTTCTCCCCCACCTCTAAGATGAGCTTCTTCAATGAAGCGATCATTTGATTGAGTTTTAACGTGTTCTCATTCAGCTTCTTCTTTGACTCTTCTTCTTCTTTGTTCAGTCTCTGAAGAAACAGGTCCTCTTCTTCAACCAGGAAGTTGTGCAGCTTTGAAAACTCTGTGCTGATTCTCATTCGCTGACTCTTTATCTTATCCTAAGGCCACATGAGATTTGTTCACTCTTTTTTCCTGCCTGACCCCAGCTACTAAATTCCTTACACAATTCCCCAGTAATCCACAGTCAATCCTAAGCAACCCCTCTTGAAAAGCTCCTGTCCACTCCCCTAAAATTTCCATTACTCCTTTATTTATACTTACTTGATAGCTCTATACTAGTCATTATAGTATTCATTCATTCTTCCTAACATTTCAGTCTCTACTACTGACAAGTTTTAAACTAAAACAAACTTGCACATCTACTACTTAGTTTAGCCCTCAGAACACTCATTGAGTTTTGTTAAATCTTTAGGAGTATGAGTGTGTGTGTGTGTGCACATGCGTACCTCCCAACTACAATTAGCCTCCCCGAAAGCAAAGTCCATTCATCTGCTTCCTTCCACAATGCCATGGGCCCAAACCAACTCCAACCTAGGGAGTATATTTAGGAAAAAGTAGGAAGGAGAGGGGTGCTACCTTAAAGTAGAGAGATGGGGATGAAGTGTGTGGAACTCATATCACCAAAAGCCACTAGCAGCAGGGACAGCTACTTCCTCTCCTATCCCTGAATCTATAAGGGGCCTGACAACTGAACTGACACCCAGAAAGTTCTTCTTTCAGTCACTATATGGAGGAAACAGAGCTTCTGAGGCATCCAAGACCCTATGTGAACTGCATAACCCCATGACCAAAAGGACCTCAGGAGCGAGAAATGTCCCAGACCAAAAGGACCTCAGGAGCAAGAAATATCCAACCACTTCTGCTATTACCTTCCACTGTGTAGCGTTCTTCACTTCTACATCCTGTAAATGCATGACTTTCTTCATTTTGGACACGAGATTACGCTGAGACTTAAGAAGTTTCTCCTGCCGGCAGAAACACACACGGGTAAGAAAACATCTCTTCAACCATCATCTTCTTCTTTTTTCTTTTTTTTTTTTTTTTTGGAGACAAAGTCTCACTTTGTCACCCAGGTGGGACTGCAGTGGCCTGATCATGGCTTACTGCAGCCTCAGCCTCCTGAGCTCAAGTGATCCACCCACCTCAGCCTCCCAAATAGCTGGGACTACAGGCATGCTCCATCAGGTCCAACTAATTTTTTTATGTTTCGTAGAGACAAAGTCTCCCTATGTTGCCCAGGTTGGTCTCGAACTCCTGGGCTCAACAGATCCTCTCACCTCAGCCTCCCAAAGTGCTGGGATTACAGGCATGAGCCACCATGCCTGGCAACTTCATTTTTTAAGAGCTAAAAGTCACCTAATCAAAACAGAGAATGAGATTGAAAAAATACTGAAGATGGTCACACAGGCCTATGGTAAGAATTATTCTGGTCTGAAATCATCACAACACTATATTGAGTTTTCCTGGTAAGTTGGCAAAACTAAAAGCTGTTAGATTAGCAAATGTCTACTACTGGCAGGGAGAAGGCGTCTGGCACCACAGGAGGTCAAAAAGGTGCCATTTTTTGATAGACAACTGGCAGTATTTAACAAAATTTTAAATGTGTATAATGCTACTTCTAATAATCTATGCAACACAACACTAGCAAAAATAACCAATATGTAAAGAAATGGTCACTATAGCATTATTCATTGTCCACTAATTAGGAATTATTAAATAAATTATGCTATATTGATACTTTGCATCAATTTCAGGTAGCTGTCTATATATTGACATGAAATACACAATAAGTTGAAAGCAAGCCGTAAGACAATATGTATCGTATAATTCTGTTTTGAAAAGAATAAATGTGTGTATGCGCATATGTGTTTATTTATGTGTGTGGATTTGTATGTGAAGGCAAGGGAAATCTGGAAGGATTTATACCCAAGTATTAACATTGGTGATTTCCGAGGAAAAAGAATCGCTTACAAATTTGGAGGTGGGGTACTAGAAATTTCATACATTTTTGCTTTAATTTCTACAAGTGGCATATGCCATTTTTGTAATTCAAAAACCCAAGTAAGTTATTAAAAACTAAAGCAAGTCAATCAACATTGACAAATTGGGCTGAGGGGCAGCACCCAATAATAGCAGAATGCCAGCTGCGAGTGCAGAGATGGAAGCAGAAAGGTTAGAGAAACACACAAGAGAAAAACCCACAGGAACTGATGACCAAATGGCTGCAGGAGGAAAAGGTCCAGATTTAGCCCCTCGGTTCTGGTTTAAGTAACTGGATGGACTGTAAGTTATTTATCAAATTAGAAAATATAGGAAGATGAGCAGTGTGTAAATGGGAGGAAGGAAAATAAATTTCACCTAAATAAATCGAGTCTGAGATGCCTATGGGACATCCAAGTGGATATGTTAGCAATTAGAGTTGGGAAGGAGATGTATGCTGCAGAAGCAGATTTCGGGATTAAAGCCCAGGTGGCAGCTAGAGCCTCGAGTGAGCGTAAAATCAGCCAGTAAGATTCTATAGAGTAAGAGGATCAAGGCAACAACTGCATTTAAGCCGTATGCAGAGAATAAAATCCTGCAAAGAAGCTAAGGTGAGCAGTTGGTGAAAAACCAAGAGAGAATGGTTTCTCCTATGCCGAAGGAAGAGATCATTTAAACTACAAAACTAGGGAATAGTGTCAAATGCTGGAGGGTGGCCTGGGACAACTTTCTGTAAGTCTGAATATATGTTAAAATAAAATTTAAAAAATGTAAATAAAACTAAAAGAAAAAACAAGAAATGACGAGAACTAAAAAATAATCTGTACAACTTTTTAAATTGTTCCCTAGAAAACTAACTCTTACTCATAGGTATAACTTTTCATCCAATCATTTACAAGGGACAATGATTAAAATCAAGTTAAATAACTGACAAGGCTGATAACATCAAAGTTGGCAAGGATATGGAGCAACTGGAACTCTTACACAACATCAGTAGGCAAATGAAATGCTACCACCATTTTGGAAAAAGGTTTGGTGTAAAACTAAACGTACATTAATCCTAGGATACAGCAATTCTACTCCTAGACCCAGGAAAAAGGAAAACATGTACCCATAAATAGACCTGTACAAGAATATTCACTGCAAATATTCATTGCAGCTTTATTCACAATAGCTAGAAGCTGGAAACAGCCCAGGTATTCACTGATAGGAAGGTGGATAAATAATAGCAAAAACCGCAATTGCATTTGCACCAACCTATACAAAATGGATGAATCTCAAAATCAATATGCTGAGCAAAAGGATCCTACACAAGAATAGAGACAATGGAATTCCATTTATATGAAGTTCCGGAACAGGCAAAACCTAATTTGTGTTTGAAAAAAAAATCAGAATGGTGGTTGCCCTGGTAGGGGAAGGGGGAAGAGAATAACTGGGAAAGGGCATGAAGGAATTCTCTGGATGGTAATATCCTTTATCTTGAGAAGGGCATTTGTCAAAACTCAGCAAATGTACAACTAAGATTTGTGTTTTTCATTGTATTAAATTTTACCTCAAAAAATACCATAGACCAGGCGCAGTGACTCACCCCAGCATTTTGGGAGGCCAAGGCAGGTGGATCGCTTGAGGCCAAGAGTTCGAGATCAGCCTGGCCAACATGGTAAAATCCTGTCTTTACTAAAATACAAAAGAAATAGCCAGGTGTGGTGGCACAAGCCTGTAATCCAGCTACTTGGGAGGCTGAGGCATGAGAATCGCTTGAACCCAGAGGCAAAGGCTGCAGTGAGCCGAGATCATACCACTGCACTCCAGCCTACATAACAGAATGAGACTCCACATATTAAAAAAAAAAAAAGAAAAACATAAACAAATGTTAAATCTGATTAATGATATACCTGCTAAAGTATTTTGTTTGCAATTGAATTTTAAAGGCATCAAAACAAGATAAGAATTGATGTATTCAGAGATACAGAAAAATGGACAGCGGTGTGATAAAACAGTCAAATGTTAATGGTAGAATATAGATGTGGGTACACTGGTGTTATTACAAAATTCTTCCAACTTTGATGTATGCTTGAAATTTTCATGGTAAAATGAAATAGGAAAACATAAAATTAAATTATAAAAGGGATTTATACAGTTCTGCTAAATGGCACAATACCATCTGTGCTATTTTGTTTCTACCATGATGTTTCTTAACATTATATAAACCATTTACTATCTCTAGTGGTTAGCTTTAATAGGCACATAACCCTGCTACTCTCTCATATAATTTCACTTCTTTATTCAATTAAAACTGCCACTTTGTGGTCACTGTCAAATTTGATGTATATGAGGTTTGTAATGATATATATATTAGCTCCTTCAAATAGGACCAAGCTTTTTTGAAAGTTTTCACTTTTGCTTGATAATGAAAAAATAATAATCTACTAAATAGAGATTTTCTATGTCTTAAAAAGACTTAACAAGTCATTATGCATGAATTCTCTCATATGAGAGAGTTAACTTGACAACCTCGGGGGAAATTACAAAACACCTTCCCTGCAACAACAGAAACTGCCAGGAGGTGGCAGGAGTGCAACACCAAGCATTTCAATCTGGGTTAGAAATACCAGAAATTTAAAAAATCACTTTCTCAGCCAGGCGCGGTGACTCACGCCTGGAATCCCAGCACTTTGGGAGGCCAAGGTGGGTAGATCACGAGGTCAGGAGTTCCAGAGCAGCCTGACCAACATGGTGAAACCCCATCTCTATTAAAAATACAAAAAAAAATTAGCCGGGCATGGTGGCACACGCCTGTAATCCCAGCTACTCAGGAAGCTGAGGCAGGAAAATCACTTGAATCCAGGAGGTGGAGGTTGCAATGAGCCGTGCCACTGCACTCCAGCCTGGGCAACAGAGTGAGACTCTATCTCAGAAAAATAAATAAATAAATAAAAATAATATTTTTTTAAAAACCATTTTCTCTTCATTTAGCACCAGAAAATTGTACCTATATGAAAACACAAGTATAATAAAAGAGCATACTTTTATAGAATGAAGACATTTACTGACTTGTGATCATGTAGCTCAGACAACATTAAACTTCCAAAGATCTTAGTTTCACTCTAGACCTTCAAACCAGCTGTACGTCTGTGAGCAAGTCAGCCTCACTTATTTCCTGGATCAAAGCTTCCTTACCTATGAAATGAAGACAATTGGACTAAATGTCTCTTAAATACCATCCCAGCTCCTGAGTTCTATGAATTTCAGTCACTGTAACTTTTGCAATCGATCCAAGCTGGTAGGTCTACCTCGGAAATACACCTCAACTCTACCTGCGTGCCAACCCCACTGCCACCACTAGTTTAGTCACCGTCGTCTTTTGTCTGAATTACAATAACCTCCCGACTGCTCTCCCTACTTACAGTCATGTCCTTCTCTCATACAATATCCACAAGGCAGCTGCAGTGACACCATTATAGCTCACTGCAGCCTCAAACTCCTGAGTGCAAGCGATCCTCTAGCCTCAGCCTCCCGAGTAGCTGGGACTAACAGATGTGCATCACCACATCCAGCTAATTTTTGTATTTTTTGTAGAGATGGGATCTCACAGTTGCCTAGGCTGGTCTTGAACTCCTGGACTCAAATGATCCTCCTGCCTCTGCCTCCCAAAGTGCTGGGATCACAGGCATGAGCCACCACACCTGGTCTTAGAATAACTTTTCTAAAAAATAATCAGATATTGTCACTCTCCTGCTCAAGATTCTTCACTGGCTTTCCTCTTCACCAAGAAAATTTGAACACTTCATTGTGGCCCAACATAAGCTGACCACTGCCTACATCTCGTGTCACATCTCATGCCACCTTTCCCCTTGCTCCTGGTCCTCCAGGCGCAAAGACCTTCTCCCTGTCCCATAAACATATCCAGCTCTCCCCAGCCTCAGGGCCTCTTCCCACGGTTCCTCAGACGGCAGACTCCGCATCCAGCAAGTTTCAGCTGCAATGTCACCTCCTAAGAGAAGACTGCTCACCTGATTGAAACCCTCTGGCATAGCACTTTCTTTCTGTTTTTGTTTGTTTTTTTTTTTTTTTTTTTTGAGATGGAGTCTTGCTTTGTTACCCAGGCTGAAGTGCAGTGACATGATCTCAGCTCACTGCAACATCTGCCTCCCGGATTCAAGCAATTCTCCTGCCTCAGCCTCCCGACTAGCTGGGATTACAAGCAACCACCGCCGCACCTAGCTGATTTTTGTATTTTTAGTAAAGACAGGGCTTCATCATGTTGGCCAGGCTGGTCTCAAACTCCTGACCTCAAGTGATCCTTGTGCCTCAGCCTCCCAAAGTGCTGGGATTACAGGCGTGAGCCACCGCGCCTGGCCTGGGATGGCACTTTCTTTTTCTTTCCCAGCAGGCCATCACCATCTGTGATTATTTCATTTATTTGTCTGTCTGTCGTCTACCTCCCACCCTCAGCCCAACTGGACTGTGAGCTCCATGGAAAGCCTTTACCTGTCTTGCTCACCACTGGATTCCCAGCGCTGCCTCTGGTGCAGTGCCACAGCATCTGACACAAAACCAGTGCTCAAGAAACATCTTAAATTAATTAACAGAATGGAAGGATTAGCTCCTAGAGTCAGGCATGAAGGAAAAAAGAGCTGCGCTTAGAGGCCTTTTCCATGCAAACCATTTGCATCCAGAGATTTATGAAGCTATTTCTCTTTCTCTTTTTCTCCCCTCACCAAAACGGGTATAGGATGGGGATATTTTCCATGGATTTAGGGAACTTCCAGCTGTCCAACTTTTAAAACATAGTCCATCCATCTGAGTATATGCTGAGAATGGGATGCTTGGAAATAGGGCAGCTTTATCCAGGGGCGGTGTATGTTTTTCTAACTAACTTGGGGTGGGGATGGAATGAAAGGTGGTTGAATAGGGCAGTGACTAAGCAGAGGACGATAGAGAGATGGGCGGGTATTAGGGAATTCTGCCCAGTGACCTGGCTCCTGAACACCTACCCAGTCAATCTTGTGACATTCAGCTCATCCCAGTGTAACCCTTACCCATCCACTCCTGTCCTGTTGGGCCTTGTATTTAATCCTGAAATCCCATCTCTTCTAAGAAGACTTCTCAGATTAGTTGTGGCAGAGTGAAAAGTGTAAAGGATTAGGGGGTTAGAGGACCTCAGTTCAAGCGTAGCCATTTCCTAGCTCTGTGACCTTGGGGGCATGTAACCTCACATCTCTGTGGCATAGTTGCCTCATCTTCAAAAAGGGGATAACAGAATCCACCTAACAGGATGTCTATGAGGATTAAAGAATTACAATATGAAAAATGCTTAGAACTGTGGGTGGTACATAAGAAGTAATGAACACTGATAGCTATTATTGCTGAAGATGGAAGATTTAAGGGCTGTGTTCCCCTTTCATACCCATACACTTATATTTCCCTCAGCCACCACCCACAAGTATATTTTCCCTTCCATTTATCTGATGGGTCCTCTCTATGTCTTTTGCTGGCTACTAACCATTGGTGTTTCCCAAGCTTCTCTTTGTGCCTTTTTTTTTTACCCTCTATGTGGTCCCGCTAGGAGAATCTCATCTTCTTACTTCTTCCATGACTTCAAGAATAGGCTGAGGATTCTAAAATATTATCTCTAGCCTCCAAGGCACCCCACCTCCTGTCCCTCTTCCTTGGACTTCCTGTCACAGTTATTTTACACTCAGTACATTCCACAACGAGCATGGGATCTTCTGTCCTAAGACTATGCTTCCTCCTGTGTACCTGAACTCGGTTAACCTGACAGTCATCTACCTGCCATCTGAAGCAGAAACCTGGACTACCATCCAAGACTCCTCTCTCTCTCACACCCACCAAGTCTAACTGATCACCAAGTCATTCAACTCCAGCTCATAATCACTCCATCCCTCCCTCTCCACCATCCCTGCCCCAAACTAATTCAGGTCCTTATTACCTCCTGCTTAAAATGGTACAACAGCAGCCTAATTAGTCTTCGTGGATGTCAAAGTTATCTGACTAAAACAAAAAAACTGATCATATCATTCCCTGCCTTAAAACCCTTTAATAACTTCCCATTGCCTGAAAGAGAAAGTTCAATTTTTTACTATAGCAAACAAGATCCTTCGTGATAAGGCCCTACCTTTTTCTTCAAGCTGGTGGCCCACCATCCTCCCTCCCATGCTCCATGCTCCAGAAGTACTGAGCAACCTCGTCCTCTCACACATCACATGCTATTCCACTCCACCACATTTGGAATATGGTGTTTCTTTGGCCTGAAATACCCTCTCTCCTACCTCTACTCATCCTTCAAGAGCTAACACATTCAACTCCTCAATGGAGCCTTTCCTCACTCCTCAGTGATCACTCTGACCTCAGACCTTCTGTATACTTGGTAAATACTTCAGCAACTCTCACACACACTGAAATTAATGTTCTACACGCTTAAGTTCTTTATAAGGCCCATGTCTTTCTCATCCATTTATGTCCAGATGCTAAAACAATGTTTGGCAAATAGTAAGCATCAATAAAGGTCACTGAGTAAAGGAATGAAGGTACACTTTCTAGTCCAGCTTTGCATGTTTCCTGTTCATAATCAGCTGGTACAACTGTACAGTATTTTACAGTTTCCAAACATTTTCACTATGTCATTAAATTCATGTGTCTGGCCAGGCAAGGTGGCTCACGCCTATAATCCCAGCACTTCGGGAGGCCAAGGTGGGTGGATCACCTGAGGTCAGGAGTTTGAGACCAGCCTGACCAACATAGTGAAACCCTATCTTTACTAAAAATACAAAATTAGCCGGGCATGGTGGCGGGTGCCTGTAATCTCAGCTACTCGGGAGGCTGAGGCAGGAGAATCACTTGAACCTGGGAGGCAGAGGTTGCAGTGAGTTGAGATCACACCACTGCACTCCAGCCTGGGTAACAAGAGCGAAACTCCGTCTCAAAAACAATAATAATAAAATAAATAAATAAATTCGTGTGTTCATGTACTTACTGCATATCAATTCTGCTGGAGACCACTGGAGTTACACCATCAGTAATGGGAGGGGGTGGGGCTACTCTGGAAAGGATGATCAGGGAAGGTCTTCGAGCTAAAAGCTAAAAGGATCTAAAGGATAGATGTGGGTAGAGAAAGAGAACAGACTTGAAACAAAAGCAAGAAAGCCAGTATGGCTGAAGCAGAGTAAGGTAAAGTGACTTATTTAACTGAAGATTCTTAACCCATGAGATAGATAGGACAGATAATCCCCAAATTCAAATGTTACATGATTTTCCCAACTGATGAACGAAGCTATTAACAAGCCAGGCTCATCATTACAAGCCAGGCTTTTCCCAAATCATCAGTTGTCTATCACATTCACAGATACAGACAGGCACTGTCCAATGCAGTATCCATTTAGCCATACAAGCACTTGAAATGTAGATATTCCAAACTGCTATGTGTTGAAAACGTAAAATACACACCAATTTCAGGCCTATTATGAAAAAGGAGTATAAAATATCTCATTGAGGCCGGGCACAGTGGCTTACACCTGTAATCTCAGCACTATGGGAGGCCAAGCCGGGCGGATCACTTGAGGTCAGGAGTTCGAGATCAGCCTGGCCAACATGGTGAAACCCCTCTCTACTAAAAAAACAAAAATTAACCGGGTGTGGTGGTGTGTGCCTCTAATCCCAGCTACTCGGGAGGCTGAGACAGGAGAATTGCTTGAAACCCGGAGGCGGATGCAGCAGTGAGCCAAGATCGCACCACTGTGCTCCAGCCTGGGCAACAAAGTTGAGACTCCGTCTCAAAAAAAAAAAAAAAAAAAAAAACTCATTGATAATTTTCATCCCAACTTTGAATATTTGGGGTAATCAGATTAAATAAAATATATTATTAAAATTAATGTCACCTCGTTTCCTTATCTTACTAGAAAGATTTTAAATTACATATGTGGTTTCTATTGGACAGCAGCGGCATACACCCTCTCAGTATGTTTTTCTTTATTAGGAGCTCCCCAAGGGCCAGTTTCTTGAAAATTCTGCACAATGATTGCTGAGGGGCTCGCACCTCCCCTCCTCTCATTCCAGTTTTAACCCCAGCTCTGAAATTTGTGTGTTGCTTAACTTCTCTGAGTTTCAGGGGCTTTTCATGCCATCCAATAGGAATGACGGCCACTTCGTGGCTCTTTCAGGAGAATTAAGTAAACTTTATTGGGCAATACTGGCAGCCCCGTCATCGTCACCGCGACAGCCAGCTCACCCGGTAGCTCTCGAAGGCCTCGTCGATGGGCGCCATGGCGTGGGTCTGGTGCTCCTGGGACTCCCTGCATACCAGGCACACGGGTCGCTGGTCGTCCTCGCAGAAGAGCCGCAGCGGCTCCCAGTGGCGGCTGCAAAGGCCCGGGGGCACGGGGCCCAGGCGCCGGCGCCGCGTCTTCTCCGTCAGCCTGGCCAGGGCCCAGTTGGGTCGCAGCGCAGCGGGCGCCGATGGGTGCCGGCATTCGGGGCAGGGGAACGGGCCTCCGCCCGGCGCCCAACTGCGGTGCAGGCAGCCGCGGCAAAAGTTGTGGCCGCACTCGATGGACACCGGGTCCTGGAAATACTCCAGGCAGATGGGGCAGGTCAACTCCTCCTGGAGGTCCTCAGCTTCCATGCTGCTTCCCTGCCGCGGAGCCGCAGTCCGACGTGAGGCGAGGGAGAGGCCAGCAAGCTGCGAACGGCCGCGGAGAGACCAGACGACTTCCGAAAAACCGCCACCGCCTCACGTAAGAGGGTACTGCGCAGTGTCTCTTCCGGGGTTCAGGACCCAAAAGGAACGCGCACATTGCCCGGCCTGAGCGCGCAAGACCGGAAGCTGCTGGGTATCCGCGCCGGAAGCGCGCGAGGGTTGGCCCAGGCCTAGGCGCGGGGCCGGACGGAACCGTTGAGCGGCTCCTCCAAACAGGTATAGAGACCCTGAAATGCCCGTGGAAGGCTAGAGAGGACTTGGGCAAGGCATTAGGGCTGGACGTTGTGACCCCTGGTGGAGCCAACCGGGGAGGTGCCTCTAATCTTGGCCTTTCTTTCCAAGTTTGAGCGTTCAGGTCTGTGTTTGTCTGCTAGTTAGACTGATTTAACTTCTAGAGTCCCAGGAGTTCTGGGCGAGCTGCAGCCTAGGGGCCTGGAATGCCAGGAAGACTTGAAGGATCTGTGTTGGTAGGCCTGGAGTTTGGCTAACGTGGGGATGATTTGGATTCAGAGATTGCCTTTTTGGTATCCAATTTGAAAAGTAGCAACCATTTTGCTATCCCAAAGAACATCCATGGAGGCTTTCAACAAATAATATGCTTGCCTGTTTCAGGGAATTATCTATATCCCTTAAGTGGATTTTTGATCTTGTGTTTCTGAGGTGCTTTGCTTTTTATTCTTCCCACTTTCTTCCTTTTCTTGTGAATGATATTTGTTTAAAAAAAAAAATAAAAACTCTGGACTGACAAATTTAGTAGAAGTTATTTGCACAAAGAACAATTCATGAATTGGGCAGCTCTCAGAACCAAAAGAGGTTCAGAGAGCTCTGCCCAGCAGTATGAGCTACTAGCTTTTGTAGGAAGCAAAATAGAGAAATCACCTGATTAGTTAACATCTAGGTGTCTGCCTTATTTCACAATGATGTGATGAGGCATTTGCCTTATTGGGGTATGGTCTGATCAGTTGGTTGTCTGTCATTGGCTGAAGGTTGGCTGTGATTGGCTGAAACCCAGCTATTTGCTATAAAAATATAGTAAGTTGGTCGGGCGTGGTGGCTCACGCCTGTAATCCCAGCACTTTGGGAGGCGGAGGCAGGCGGATCACAAAGTCAGGAGATCGAGACCATCCTGGCTAACACGGTGAAACCCTGTCTCTACTAAAAATGCAAAAAATTAGCCAGGCATGGTGGCAGGTGCCTGTAGTCCCAGCTACTCTGGAGGCTGAAGCAGGAGAATGGTGTGGACCCAGGAGGCAGAGCTTGCAGTGAGCCGAGATTGCGCCACTGCACTCCAGCCTGGGCAACAGAGCAAGACTCTGTCTCAAAAAAAAAAAAAAAAAAAAAATACATATATATATAGAGAGAGAGTAAGTCAGACTTCAGTTCGTTTACATACTAAGTCACGTTGTATTTTGTTATATAAGAACTCAAGTACCAAGACAGCCTCAGGCTAATGGGCTTTTGCTTATTTAACAGATTTTTCATTCTTCTTATGTCCCAATATCAAATACTGCCTTTCCCATAATAATTTTTCTTATTAGAAAAAGGGGTTCTTGAGATACCAGTTTTAGGGTTATTGCTAAAAGTTCTACTGAATATTTCTAAAACAATTTAAATTAGACAACTAATGAATGGATTTTCTTTGTAAATTGGAATACTCTGTGGAGAAGGAATCTGGTTCTTTAATAGGGACCAAGCAGAAAGGAATGCTCTTAACAGTTACTGATATTTACCATGAGTGTTTATGGCATCTGTGTGTCTGTATGTCTACCTAAGTATTGCATGAAAAGTTTCAGCATTCCTGCAAAGTATTTATTCCCCTTACTGTGGTCATTTAAATATTTTCAGGTAAATTCCTTAAAATCCTTATGTCTTAATTCTTGCCATACCAGAGATTACCTTCCTTCTTTAGTGAGTCTCCCTAATTCACAATTTTTCTCCATCACAAAATGTCTATAAGTCTGTGTACCAGCCAAGGTTCAATCAGAGAAGTGGAATCACTATGTTTCTTTATGTTCGCAGGGCAAGCAATTAAGAAGGGAAGATGAACATAAAGTAGGGAAGAGCAAGAATGAATTGTAACCTAAGACACGAGTTGGTCATTCTTTCACTGTCTCCAACTTTAAAGATACGAGTATCCTTGCTAGAGGAGCTGACACTCTTTGCCACAGGACTAGACACACACATGGCTCAGGAATCAAAAAAGCTGAAGATGACTCAGGGGAAGGCTTCTGCCCCATCCCAACAAGGAGAACCAGCTGATTGGTGACAAAGTGCATGAGCTGCAGTAGCACCTAGTGTCCCTGCACCACCGTTTCAACTATAAAACTGGAGGGATGCTTCGGTTCTGCCCTTCAGGACTTAACACAACCATGTCTTTTCCGGGCTATTCTAACCAGAAACAAAAGGAAAGGAAATTCTGGGAAACATAGTTTAGCTTAGCAAAGTTGAGATATTACAAAATTACCACTGTCCACTCTGTGTCGAGTTGACATAAATACAGCCCTCCTTAAAACATACTTTCAAAATAAAGCCCACACCCTACACATAAGCTATCTCTGGAGAAATTTGAAGTCTCTTGTGCACTGAGGATAACCACAACAACAAACTGTAAACCTAGCCCAATTTCTGACTAGATTGATACCACCAAACCACCGCTATGCACTCAAGAGCACTAAAGTCCTAGCAGAAGGAAAGACACACTCATCTCCAAGCATAAAAAAAATTTTTTTTTACTTCATACTATGAAGAGGGAATTGAAAAAATAAGCAAAAAAATATATAACATGTCCAACTTTTAACAGAAAGAAGACACATACGGAAAAGCAAGAAAAAAACACAGTTCAAAGAGATAAAACAATCATTAGAACCAGACTCATAAGACATAGACATTAGAACTGTCAGATAATTTTAAATAACTATGATTAATGTGATGAAGGCCCTAAGGGGAAAGTTAAACAAAATGCAAGATCAGATGGGTGATTTTAGCAAATACATGGAAATTATAAGGAAAAATAAAATGGAAACTATAAAAATAATATAAGGCCGGGCACGGTGGCTCATGCCTGTAATCCTAGCACTTTGGGAGGCTGAGACAGGCAGATCACTAGGTCAGGAGATCAAGACCATCCTGGTTAACACGGTGAAACCCCGTCTTTACTAAAAATACAAAAAAATTAGCCAGCCGTGTTGATGGGCGCCTGTAGTCCCAGCTACTTGGGAGCCTGAGGCAGGAGAATGGCATGAACCCGAGAGGTGGAGCTTGCAGTGAGCCAAGATTGCACCACTGCACTCCAGCCTGGGCTACAGAGCAAGACTCCATCTCAAAAAAAAAAAGAAAGAATTATATAGAGTTGAAGAATTCCTTCCATAGGCCCATTAGGAGACTCAACACAGTTGAGGAAAACATCAAACTTGAAGGTAGGTAAATAGAAATTCCTGAAACACACACACACACAAAAGAGTCACAGAAACAGAACACAGCATCCAAGACTGATGGGAAAATGTCAATATCAAATCAAGAAATAATGGCTGAGAATTTCCAAAATCTGTGAGACACCAAACCAATCCAAGGATCTCAGAGAACACACTGAGCAGGATAAATTCTTTAAAAAGAAACTAAGCTTATTGTATTCAAACTAAGCTTATTGTATTGATACCTGGTAGTTATAACTTACCAAATACACAGCCCAACATCTCCAGATGATCTATTATTTCTGAAAGTTTCCTTTATTACATTTCTTACTTCAGAGAGAGGAACTTTGGTCAACTTTCCTCATCACTATACTAAAAATCCTGCCCAAGGAGGAGCTTATTCACCGTATAGCCTTGGCTTCATGCTATAGTCAATGTTGCAGTATTCTCAGAAAGAAAGGACTGGTTCCATTTTACCTCCATCTTTTGTTTCCTGTCAGAAAACCTACCATACCACCAAGTACGCCTTCTCTACACTGCCTCTGATGTTTAAGTAATTTTAGAATTCTGTTGAGACTATCTCCCTTTTTAGGTATGATGAATCTCATCCTAAATTGCATGCCAAAGACTTTGAGAACTAAACTATGGGCCCAGTTCTCATGTCCCAGACTGGCCTTTCATTACCCACACAATGAATGGGTTAAATTGCTTGGCAGGTGACAGTCCAATGATCACAACCAAGGAGGATTTCCCAGGGGGATTTTATTACTTGCAATAAGTAAGGAGGACACTGGGAATAATTCCCCAAAGCATTGCCTCCCTGAGCAACGGTGCAAACATGGCTTTTATTAGTCTGGTTAGCTGAGTCACTGTATGTACAGGTGGAGTCAAGGCAGTGCAGTCCCAGTTGTCGGTCATGCTTCTACATATGTCACATGTATAGAAAATGGTTAAGCTCCTCCTTGGGCAGGATTTTTAGTATAGTGATGAGGAAAGTTGGCCAAAGTTCATCTCCAACTCAGGCATCTCTGGGTCCAACTGGTCTTTGTTTTTCCTGGGCTGAGCTTCTTCCTGGAACTTTTTAAAACAAAAATTCAAGATATAACAGTTACAAGTGGGTAACTTTTTCACCATGCATACCCAAAAACCTAAGGACCCTGGGTTATACTTTAGGTGGCACTCATGTGGGACCTGTCGGAAGAGTACTACAAAGGCTTTGAAAACTGAACTGACATTGGAACCACAACCCTCAGAAGGCTGGTCAAAACTTATGACTTGAACCCAAATGGGTTAATTACCTTTTAAAACATAAATATCAAGATCCTCCACCAAACTTAACCAAGACCCAGAGCATCCTAATGACATTCAAAATGTCCAGGATACAATCGAAATTAATTGGCATGTGAAGAACCATGAAAATCCCAACTCACGTTGGATAAAAAAGTAACAGATGCAGAATGTAAGTTGCCACACATGTTGAAATTATCAAGGCTATAAAGCAGCTATTCAAATGGAAAGTTAAA
This sequence comes from Macaca fascicularis, assembly GCF_037993035.2. Lineage (NCBI taxonomy): Eukaryota > Metazoa > Chordata > Mammalia > Primates > Cercopithecidae > Macaca > Macaca fascicularis. Next base: position 48,571,780 of record NC_088377.1, read on the forward strand.
AAGTCTCAGAGAAGTAATAGAAAATATAAAGAATAGCCCCATGGAAATTTTAGAACAGGAAAATAACAAAAACTATCATCACATCATATCCAGGGTACATGCTGTCAATATTGCTTATCACTGTTGATGTTAAGCAATCACCTTGATCACCCAGCTGAGGTAGTATTTGACGGGTTTCTTGCCTGTAAAGTTATTCTTCCCCCTTTCCCCCTATTTTACTGTTTAGCAGGAAGTCACTATGTGCAGCCCATGCCTAAAAAGGGAGTAGCTGGTGGGCACGGTGGCTCACACCTGTAATCCCAGCACTTTGGGAGGCTGAGATGGGTGGATCACCTGAGGTCAGGAGTTCGAGACCAGCCTGGCCAACGTGGTGAAACCCCGTCTCTACTAAAAACACAAAAATTAGCCAGGCATGGTGGCACACACCTGTAATCCCAGCTACTCAGGAGGCTGAGGCAGGAAAACTGCTTGAACCTGGGAGGCAGAGATTGCAGTGATCCTGCCATTGCACTCCAGCCTGGGTGACAAGAGCAAAACTGCATCTCAAATGAAAAAAAAAAAAAGTGAGTAGTTATATTTCACCTCCTTGCGGTGGAGTATCTACATTCTTCTGTATGAGAAATTTGTCAGTTATCTCCTATTTATTATTTATATTATGAACTCATTGATTCTTGTTTTATACTTTGGGTTATAATCCAATACTATGTTGTTTATTTTACTGCTGAGATTATTCCTGTGTAGGCCACTGGGAGCTTTTTCAGTTGACACCTGTGTCCCTTTGACGAACTCCTGTCATTTTGTGGGGAAGAGGGAGTAGCACTTTCTTTCTTTTCTACCGCTACAAAATTCTCCAGTATTATCTTGTATTTCTCTTCCCTAACCCTAACGTCAATAATTCGCATTTCTCTAATGATAAATGATGTTAAACATCTTTTCATATGCTTTCTTATTATCTATATATCTTCTTTGATGATTACCAAGGATGGGAAGGGTAGGGGGGGAAAGTGGAGATGGTTAATGGGTACAAAAAATAGAAAGAATGAATAAGAATTAGTAGTTGATAGCACAACAGGGTGATTATAGTCAAAAATAATTGCACATTATAAAATAGCTAGTATAATTGGATTGTTTATAACAGAGGCTAAAGGCTTGAGGTGATAGATACCCCATTTAACCTGATGTGATTATTACACATTGCATACCTGTATCAAAATACCTTGTATACCCCATAAATATATAACCTACTATGTGCCCATTAAAATAAAAAAGTTTTTAAAAAAGAAATAATGCTGAGACAACTGAATATCCACATGCAAAAGATAAAGTTTGACATTTATCTTACACCATACACAAAAACTAACTGAAAACCAACCAGAGACCTAAATGTAAAAGCTGAAACTATAAAACTCTTATGGAAACATAGGCATAAATCTTTATGGCTGTGAATTAGGCAATCGTTTCTTAGGTAGTACACAAAAATCATAAGCAACAAAAGAAAAAATGGATGTTAGACTTCATCAAAATTTAAAACTTTTGTGCATCACTATCAAGAAAGTGAAAGACAATCATAGAATGGGAGAAAATATTTGGAAATCATACATACAATAAGTATCTAATACCCACAATATATAAAGAGCTCTTACAATGCAACAACAAAAATATCAAAAAACAAGCCCTATTTATAAATGGGGAAAGGATTTGAATAGACATTTCTCCAAAGAAGATATACAAATAACCACTAAGCACATGGAAAATGTTCAATGTCATTAGCCATTAGGCAAGTGCAAATCAAAACTACAATGAGATACCACTTCACACCCACTAGGATGGCTAGAATTTAATAGATAAATAAAAAGTGTACCCACATTGCTGATAGGAAGTAAAAATAGTGCAGCTGCTGTGGAAAACAGTTTGTCAGTTCCTCAAAAGTTGAAACGTGGAGTTTCCTTATGACCCAAACATTCTATTCCTGGGTATTTATCCAAGAGAACTGAAAACATGTGTTCACACAACACTAAAACTGAGTCCAGGTGTGGTGGTTCAGGACTGTTGTCCAAGCACTTTGGGAGGCTGAGGCAGGCAGATCACCTGAGGTCAGGAGTTTGAGACCAACCTGGCCAACATGGCAAAACCCTGTCTCTACAACAAATACAAAAATCAGCTGGGTGTGGTGGTGTACGCCTGTAGTCCCAGCTACTCAAGAGGCTGAAGCAGGAGAATCGCTTGAACCCAGGAAGTGGAGGTTGCAGTGAGCCAAGATCACACCACTGCACTCCAGTCTGGGTGACAGAGTGAGACTCCATCCAAAAAAAAAAAAAAATTGGTACACATATGTTCACAGCAACGGTGGTCATAAGAGCCAAAAAATGGAAACAACCCAAATGTCCAGAAACTGAAGAGTGTATAAACAAAATGTGGCCTATCCTTAAACAAAATGTGGTATGTTCTAACAATGGAATAACATTCAACCATATAAAGGAATGTAATACCGAAACATGCCACAACATGAATAAACCTCAAGTTATGCTCAGTGAAAGAAGCCAGACATGAAAGACCACATATTGCATGATTCCATTTGTATGAAAGAGTAGGAAAACCAATAGAGACAAAACCATATGATGATTGCATATTTTGGGTGACAAGAGGTTGAGAGTAACATGAGGGGTTAGGGTTTTTTTAAGTTGATGAAAATGTTATTAAATTGGTAGTGTTGATGGATATACAACTCTGAATATACTGAAGATTATTTAATTGTATACTTTTGTCTCCAGTAGAGGGTCATAACTGCAAGTTGCCCAGGTTCTTGGCATTTTGAACAAGGAATTGGACAAAATGCCTAGCAAAGCAAAGAAAGAATGAAGCAGGGATTTATTGAAAACCAAAGTACACTCCACAGTGTGGGAGCAACCCGAGCAGCGGCTCAAGGGCCCGGTTACAGGATCTTCTTGGCTCCAAATACCCACTAGAAGTTTCCCATTGGCCAGTTCATGCTTTGCAGAAAGCAACCAATCATAGGCTAGGGTGAAATTACAAAGTTGCAAAGGAAGACTTATCTGCAAACAGCCTGATTTGTTGGGGACAGGCAATTTCTCATCTGCTGTGATTCCTTCCACCAGAAAAGGTTGTGGAGGGGGGGTGCATAGGGAGTAGCCTCTGGTCCTTTTGTTACTTAGGCATGGAAAGTTAGGGTTTTCCTTTCGGTTTTGTCCTAGGAAGTCGGTGTGAAATAGCCTTAGGTTCCTTGCCTCCAGATCCTATTCTGCCTCACTTTAAGTGGATAAATTATATGGTGTATGAATTGTATCTCAATAAAGCTGTTTTAAAAGGGGTGGTATAAGGAAGAATTCCAAATGATGCCATTTGTGTTTTTCCTTGGTCACTTTGGCTGGGCTGTGGCTACAGTGGATGAGGGATTCTTCTGAAGAAGTTGTGTAGCAGGAAGAAAAAAAAATTTTCCTAGTTATTGCCAAAGCATCCCTTGGGAACCCCTAACTTACTTAGGAATAACTTGGGATTCAGAAAGAGGAAAAAAAAAAAAAAAAAACTAGATAACTGCTTTTGTTGAGAATTTCAGGGCAAGAGAAAACTAAGAAAAGGGGGCAGCGTTCTGTTTAAAAAAAAGAAGAAGAAGAAAAAGAAAAAAAAAAGGATAGAACACTGTCCAACAGAAACGACTTAAGAGACTCGAGAAGGCTGATACTCAGATTGCAATTATCTGCCGAATCACACTGTGATGTCAGCCTCCCTTGCTGTTACTCCCAAATCAGCAGTAGAACTCTACTGCCTTTTCTGTGTGGCATTGAGGGTTATGAACTTAAAAAGTAGGAACCTGGTCCAGCATATGAGTTGCTGCTGTGCTGGAGACAATTCTAACAGCTGCAACGAGAACTGCAGAAATGAAGAATGAGAATTGAGCAGAAATCAAACTATCAGTGATCAAAGGGGCCTAAGCCCCTGAATTCACAGTAATCTTCCTTAAGGATATGGCTGGTCATTTGAATAAATCTGTAGATATAAAAGGACACTGACTTATATATGCTTGAAGCCCAGAGTTTCTGGCTTATGACATATGCTGCAGGTCTGAGGGGCATTCACTTACAAAACTTTGATGATAAGGGGAGCAGAGAATGTGGAAAAACAGAAAAGAGGTAAATGAAGCCACCGAGACAGGAAGGGATATTATCTTCAGCAACAGGAATGTCAACAGGAAGCAACACCAAATATTGATGAGGAATACTCATCAATATTTATTAAGCAGGGCAGAGGAGAGACACAGTTCAGGGAGGCTTCTGCTGGCTGACTCTTGAACCAAGCCCATAAAAATTGTGATGCTGACACCAGAAAATTCCAGTGAAAAGGCACAGTCAGGAAATGCTTTAGACTACATGGCCCACGGGGCCCTTAGAGATCCTTCAACAGCCTCTAATTTGTCACAGACGTGAATCCCCACTCACTGGATGTTGGGAAGAAGATTCAATCATAGGGTTTCCTTCAGGCAAGCTGGGTGTCTTTATAACTCCACAAAGTAGAGAATCGAGAAGAAGCTGAGATTTTTCCTAAGTGGAGAGAGACCTAAATGGAAGTTCAGGAGGGACAACGGATGGTTCCTTGTTCACTGGAAGGAACCATCAAGTTGATGGGGATGGACATTGGGATAGATTTTGAGAGCAAGAGAGAACAAAGAAAAAGGTTGGGAGTGGCAGTCAGAACACATGTGCCTAGAACCTGGTTACCTACTTTGTAACATGCAGAAGTTGTACTTCCCAGAAAGATGAGGGACCTGCCCCGGGAGGAGATCATCAGGACACAGACATCAGTGACAGGAAGAAAGGGTGTCCTTCTCACCTGCCTCTTGAAACTGCTCTTTGGTTTCCACCACTGGGAGGCTATCAGTTGCTTCCTTGTGTCTTCTGGTGCTCTCTGAAGTTGGGAAGTATTTAGAAGAGGAAGGTTTGTGCTTCCAGGTCCTCCACCATCTCCCCAAACCCAGAAGCACAAGTTCCAGAAAAGTAAACAAGAGACAGAACCCACTGACTCCAAACATAGTCTTCAGGAAAATGGTCTTCTCAGACGGGCGGGACAGATGGCAGGTTATACTACCAAGGCAAGGCTCTCGGCGACATGCAAAGGAGCTGGGCATCTGGAACCCATACAAGTGGTACTGCAACCCCAGGGCTGTCCCCTCCAGGACAAGCCGAGCCCCGAGCTGAGCCACATAAGCCCAGAGCAGCCTGAGGCTTCCAGCCCCTGGGACATCTGTGTTGCCCTCCCCTCCCTGGATCAGGGTCTCCTCCTCCTTCCCCTTTCCTGATAATTCCCAGTGCCAGATCACGTGATACAGAGTGAAACCCATGTAGAGGACGCTGGGTACAGCCACCAAGATGACCTGGAAGACCCAGAAACGCAGCGGGGAGAGGGGGTGGAAGGCATCAAAGCAGGCGGCCTTGCAGCCCGGTTGCTGAGTGTGACACACGAATTCACTCTGCTCATCGCCATAGACTCCAGGCCCACTGGCAGCCAGCAGCACAAGGCGGAATCCCAGGAGCACGGGAAGCAGGAGGCGCCCCACGGGGGTAGAGTGCCGGCTCTCCTCCGCCAGCAGCCGCCACAGGAACCTGCCACACATCCTGTTTTGGAGCAGAGGACAAGGGATCAGTGTTGCTCACTGTCCTGCAGGGGGAGCGCCAGTCTACCTTGTCACTTCTAATCCAAGGATCACTGAAGGCAAGATTTTTTATTCCTCTCCAAGTATCTGACTGATTAAACACCAAGACTCTGATCGCACCTCTTTACTACTTAATGAAATCATCTATGAAATAATAATAGTGAGTGTGTGTGGTGTGGCTGTCTCTTCTGCCCTCCCCTTCTGTACTGCTGGAGTGGAGAGGAATTCTCAGGTTGGAGAGATCAGGATACATCTTCATCTCTCTCTTTCCCTCCTTTCCTCCCTCTCTCCCTTTCCCAAAGGCTAAACGTTAAGAGAGTAGACTGGGATGTTTCGTTAATTTTCCTTTGAAAGCTATTGCTTCCCTAGCTGATGGCTGCCAGGCCTGGTGCTACTAACAGCATCATCTTAAGCAAATCAGTGCTGATGCTGAGAGGGAATGTGCATTCTCTTGCTGTCTTCTTTTCTCTGTCTCCATGCCCTTGGATTATCACAGGTGTGTCTGGATGTCCTCTCCTCCCAACACAGTGGTAAAGTTGAGAGGTAGTTAGGTTATGGGGCTAGATGTAATGGATGAAATGAACAGAGCAAGCATCGAGGCTCGCTTTAGTCTGAGGCTCTTAGGCCTTACAAGCTGAGGAAGAAGAGAACATTTGGAAGGTAACCGAGCAGAATTTACCAGAATTCCATACTATAGGATTTGGGGCCAGAGACAGAACTGACAAGATAGAAATTCAGATTTTGACCCCCACTTGCCATTGTTCTTTGGGCATATATCTCCCTCATGGTGACAGGTGACCATGATCAAGAATAGGTTTCAGAAATCCCTCTGTTCCCCAGCCAAAATACCACAAGGCTACAAGCCCAAGTTCACCGTCTCCATATATGTCCTAATCAGCTGCCTTCCTCAATGCCCAGCGGCTATTTCAAACCGTCCCCATTTAGCCTAAATTCTCACTCATCTGCTTACCCTCACACCCAGAAGACCATGTGGTATGGTCTGAATGATGATCAAGATTCATATGTTAGAACCTAGTACAGTAGTCCCCCCTCTTATCTGCGGTTTCACTTTCTACAGTTTCAGTTACCTACAGTCAACCGAGGTCCAAAAATATTAAATGGAAAATTCCAGAAATACAAAATTAACGTTTTAAATTGTGTGCTGTTCTGAGTAGCATGATGAAATCTCACACCATCCCACCCAGGATTCACAAATCATCCCTTTGTCCAGGGTATCCACGCTGTAGACACTCCTTGCCAGTTTGTGACTTAATTGCCATTTTGGTTATCAGATCGACTATCAGTATTTGTGTTCAAGTAACCGCTATTTTACTTAAGAATAGCCCCAAAGAGCAAGAATAGTGATGCCAGCATATTGTTACAATTTTTTTTTTTTTTTTTTTTTTTTTTTTTTTTTTTTGAGACAGAGTCTCACTCTGTCACCAGGCTGGAGTGCAGTGGCGCAATCTTGGCTCACTGCAATCTCTGCCTCCCCGGTTCAAGCGATTCTGCTGCCTCAGCCTCCCGAGTAGCTAAGACTATAAGCGCACACCACCACGCTGGACTAATTTTTTGTATTTTAGTAGAAACAGGATTTCACCATGTTGGCCAGGATGGTCTCGATCTCCTGACCTTGTGATCCACCTGCCTCGGCCTCCCAAAGTGCTGGAATTACAGGTGTGAACCACCACGCCTGGCCACAATTGTTCTATTTCGTTAGTAGTTATTGTTGTTAATCTCTTACTGTGCTAATTTATAATTAAACTTTATCATAGAGATGTACATATGGGGAAAAAAAAACCATAGTATATATGGGGTTTGGTACTATCCACAATTTTGGGCATCCACTGGACGTCTTGGAACATATCTCCCACAGATGAGGTGGAAGTGCTGTACTCAGTGTGATAGTATTAAGAGGTGGAGCCTTTACCAGATGTCTTAGTCCATTTTGTGTTGCCACAAAGGAGTACCTGAGGCTGGGTGATTTATAAAGAGGTTTATTTGGCTCACAGTTCTGCAAGCTGCACATTTGCTTAGCTTCTGTGGAGGGCTTCTATACTGTGTCAAAACATGGCAGGGAAGGTCAAAGGGGAAGAGGGACCAAACCCGAGGGACATCCTGGCTTTACAACAACCCACTCTTGAGGGAACTAATCCATTCCCTCCAGAACGAATCCAGTTTCACAGGAGCAATAACCCACTCACTGCCACAAGAATGGTGCCAAGTCATTCATGAGGAATCTGCCCCCAGGACCCAAACACCCCCCCCAGACCCCGCCTCCCAACACCATCAAACTATAGGGATTAAATTTCAACATGAGATTTGGTGGGAACAAACAAACCATATCAAACCATAGGAAGAGGTGATTAAGCCTTGAAGGAAGAACCTTCATGAATGGGATTAGTGCTCTTATAAAAGATGCTCCAGGGAGCCCCTCCACCCCTTCCCACTGTGTGAGGATACACAGGAGGTGCTATCTAAGAGGAGCAAGCCCTTGCCAGACACTGAATCTGCTGGTGCCTGGATCATGGACTTCTCGGCCTCCAGAACTCTGAGAAATAAATATCTCTTGTTTATGAATTACCCACTCTATAAAGTATTTTGTTATAGCCGCCCAAACAGACTAAGACACCATGAAAACCTCTTACTCCAAAGAGAAAATAGAGACACTGATGTGAAACCCCACATATACTGCTTTCTCTTGTCTTAATATTTACTTCCTTGTCTAACATCGCAAGAAAGAAGTGGACCTACAGTTACCCAGCTCTACCATCCCTTCCAAATTTGTGTCCTTGGGTCTCACCTTTCCTGCTTCTTCAAGGATTTGTTCCCCAAATTATCTTCCCTGTAATTCGGACTTGCCCTGTGGTCTCAGTCAGAAGGATGGGTTGAGATGCATCCCAGGGACAATTCTAAGGGTCTCAATTGACCAGAGAAATATGTCATCATCTACCAACTGCAAGACACTATATTTTGAGCCATTAAGAGTCACAGTTTGAGTTCATCTAGGTTGGTCACGCATCCTCCCTCAATCGGCCCCATCTGTGAGGATACCTGCAGCCCTGCCCTGCCTTGTAAGTCTAGGGGGTCCCTGGATTTAGGGAAAGCATCCCCAGGGCTCTGAGGGTTTCTGTCCTTCCTCTCTTGAGAGTTATCAGACTAGATGATCATTAGGTAAATTCTCAAGTCTTGCTGTCAGCCTTGTTTTATTTCGAAGTGCAGGTCCACTACCCTCTAAACACATTTCTAGCACATTTCCAGCAGACCTGGAATTTAACACAGGGTGGCTCTGACATATTTCAAGGGCCAGAGATTCAAATCATTTCCAGAGGCCCTATCTAGTGTCTCCTTTCTTTCTGTCTCTCCCGTGCCCACCCCAGGCCCGTGAAGAGACACCTAAATCCTCTCAGAGTCTCTCAGAACCAAGCTGAAGTCTCCAGAGCTCACCACAGAGCTTTGGGATTTTGGAAAGGAGAGAGGGGCAAGAGTAGAACAAAAGGTCTTGCCTAGGGCCCCTTGGTTTGGAGCTCTCATGTCTAACCCTAAGCACCCTTCCTTGTCATTCACCTGCCTTCACCTGCAGCTGTTATCGCCAAAACAATGCTTATGTCCCATGCTTTCAGGGCCTCCTGGAGGCTTCAGACAAAAGTGTCCTTTCTCTCCCAAAGTCTGCATATCAAAGGGACCTCCCTATATGATAGCCTTCTACCCCCTTACCCCCTGCTTTTCTGGGACCCTGTGGTCTCTCCGATCTGGTCCAGGTGTCCCCAGCTCACCTTTCTCTTTTTCTAAGGTCTACATCCTCCTCTCACCAACAAGTCTGCAGCTTTGCCCCACAGTGGACAGGGCCCCCAGGTCAAACTTCAGGGCCTAGAGAGCTGAGGCTGAGAAGGAGGGGGAGATGTACCAAAGCCCTCAGCTCAGCATTGTTGGAAAAGCTCGGCTGAAGGGACACCCCTGTTTCTAAGAGTAGAGAAACAGCTTGCAAATAAAGTTGTCTGGGAGGTAGTAGAATCGGAGCTCTGTCAGGATTTTAGTCAGCGAAGCAACACCTGTGAGCTCAAGAGTTGGGAGAGGAAGGAAAGGCCAGAGTTTGGAGAAATTTTCTAATATCCGAACAGAGTTTTGAAATTCCATCATGATTTTGGTATGAATTTTTCTTATCATCTCTTGGGAGAAAATGTCCAGGATTCTGTTGGTGGCAGAATCCATGTTGAAGAGCCAAGGTATGAGGGAGGGAATGCCCACCCCATCTGACCTGGAAACCCTTCTAGATGCTTTTATCCAGTGTGGCCACAGAGCAGCAACGCTGGCATCACCAGGCATGCAGAATCTCGGGCCATATGCCAGGCCTCCTAAGTCATATCTGAATTTTGATAATATCCCCAGGTATGATCGTGTGCACATCAGAGTTGGAGATGCCTCTAGAGAACCCAGAGCAGCCCCCCCACCACCACCACCAGGCGCTGAGCCAGCCCTGCGGCTCTCTGTCCCTGCACTCACCCAGCGGCTTTCAGCAGAAGCATTCACAACAGGGGAGAGAGGCAGAGAGAGGAGTCCTCAGGCTGGAGCCTGCAGGGTCCCACTCTTCCCTGGCCCAGCCTCCTGCCACCACCCACTTCTTTTTCCTCCCCTTTTCATTCCTGGCAGCCTTCATGAAGGGGTAAAGAATTGCAGCTGGAGCAGCAGCGGGCCTGCTGTGAGTTCTGCAGAATAACCCTCTGTTGTTGAGGGTGAGGGGTATTTTCGAAATGAACTGAAACAGGGATTTTCAGATCATCTGAAGGGGAAGAAATGACTTCAGTGTGTTTCCAGCCTTGGGGCGTGCAGGCAATGACAGATATAATAAAACGCCCCTGCTCTCCTGCCCAAAGTACCCAAAGCACGAGTTTACCCACAGAAGGATGTGTGTGTGCACGTATGTGTAAGTGTGTGTGTGTATTTGTATGTCTTTGTGTATTTGTGTGTGTTTGCTTCATTTCCTCAGGCAGCCTGCATCCCAGAATTTGCGGTGATCTCAGGATGTCCTCTCCTCTTGGCTGGCAGAATAGCACAGGCTCCCCGCCACGATGAGAATCTGCTCCACATCCCTTCAGGAATCCAGAGAACCCAGACTCCTCTCCATCAGGCCCAGGAAGAACCGCGACGCCTGTCCCCATGGCCATTCCTAGCCCCATTGCTAGAGCCAGGATTCTCTCCAGAGATACCGCCAAGAATGGGAAGCAGCAAAGTGAGGAGAGTAACTCACAGGGCTGAGGGAGTGTGCAGGGAGGGACTGGTCTCCTGTGTTCAAGGTGACAACCATCAGGGTCAATGCGGGACTCTTCACAGAGGAGATGCCAGAGGTAACCTCATGTATTAGTCCGTTTTCACGCTGCTAATGAAGACATACCTGAGACTGGGCAATTTACGAAAGAAAGACGTTCAGTGAGGCCGGGCGCGGTGGCTCACGCCTGTAATCCTAGCACTTTGGGAGGCCAAGGCGGGCAGATCACGAGGTCAGGAGATCGAGACCATCCTGGCTAACACAGTGAAACCCCGTCTCTACTGAAAATACAAAAAATTAGCTACTTGGAGGCTGAGGTAGGAGAATGGTGTGAACCCGGGAGGTGGAGCTTGCAGTGAGCCGAGATCGCGCCACTGCACTCCAGCCTGGGCGACAAAGCGAGACTCCATCTCAAAAAAAAAAAAAAAAAAGAAGACTTACAGTTCCACATGGCTGAGGAAGCCTCACAATCATGGGGAAGGCAAGGAGGAGCAGCAAGTCATGTCTCACGTGGATGGCAGCAGGCAAAGAGAGAGCTTGTGCTCTTATGAAACCATCAGATCTCATGAGACTTACTCACTATCACAAGAACAGCACAGGAAAGACCTGCCCCCATGATTCAATTACTTCCCACCAGGTCCCTCCCACAACATGTGGAGATTCATGATGAGATTTGGGTGGGGACACAGCCAAACCATGTCACCTCAGTTCCAGATACTGCCCCTCGCTAAGGCATGAGGCTCAGTCACAACAGTCCTCTCCATTCATGAGAACAACCACTTCCTGGGTGCAAAGCATCCTCATAACCCAGGACTGAAGCAGACGTCCACCACCCAAAATCCTATTCCCAGATGGCCTTCCTTTCCTCAGACCCTCTCAGGACTCTGGTACCTTCTTGTCCAAAATATCTGCTGCCAGCCATTGGCTCTGCAGGACTGTGGTCCCTGCAGCAACTGAGATGTCCTAATTCTCTAGTGCTCTCCAGGGATTCAAAGAGGGGGTCTTGAGAACATTCTCCAGCCAGTGAAGCTTCTTGACTGAAGTGGGGCTAGCCTAAGTGCCTCTGGGAAACCTTGCAACCTTCCTATGACTTCTCATGATTCCCAGAATGGAGCAGCCTGCACAGCATCCTAAGAGAAACTAAGGTCCAAAGAGAAAATTTCTTGGCACCTCTCTCTAAAGCAAAGGAAAAAATCAGCACAAAATAGCATATATCAAAAAAGCATCTTACTAAAATTATGTTGAGAGCTTATACAAATTATAAGATAATTGTAAGTGCACTGATATGTAAACTTAGCAAAGACATGAAAAGACCATTTATAGAAAAGGTCATGCAAAGCCTGTAAATGTTTAGTCCAGGTAGGAATCAAAGAAATAGTAAAATAGCAATGAACTACTAATTTTATCCACTTGTCACAGACTAGTTTGGTGTAAAGTGATCATATCACACTGTTTGTTGTTTTTTTTTTTTTGGAAACAAAAACTTGCTCTGTCGCCCAAGCTGGAGTGCAGTGGCACAATCTCAGCTTACTGTGACCTCCACCTCCCAGGTTCAAGCGATTCTCCTGTCCCAGCCTCCTGAGTAGCTGGGACTATAGGGACATGCCACCATGCCTGGCTAATTCTTGTATTTTTAGTAAAGACGGGGTTTCACTATGTTGGCCAGGCTGGTCTCAAACTCTTGGCCTCAAGTAACCTACTCGCCTCAGCTTCCCAAAGTGCTGGGATTACAGGCTGAGCCACCGCGCCTGGCTGTATCACACTGTATAACCTGGGCATGCAGGCCAATTCCAACATCTTCTGTTCATCTGCTGGTGGTCTTAAGATTCAAAGAGCAGCACCCTCAGCCCTTGCTCTTGGGGAGAACGCATAGCACACCTCTCTCCAAAAATATCTTCTCTCTTGGCTGGTCAGGGTGCAGTGGTGTTTTCAACCAATTTATCACAACCAGTTACAAATTTCTTTGTTCCTTCTCTACTCCCACTGCTTCACTCCATGAGCCTAAAAAAAGAAAATAAATTTAAAAAAAAACAAACAAAGATATCTTCTCTCCAAAGTTAATTCTCTCTCCCTGTGATTTCCAAGAACTCTGCCATTTTATACAACTTTGATGTGAGTGTAGGTTTTAAGAGTAGCTTAACCATTATTTATTTATTTATTTGCTTTTCCTTTGAAATGTTGCATCTCAGACCAGCAAATCACTTTGGAATGTGATATGAGTTATATTTCCTAAACATTACATCTCAAAATCCCAATCAAAATGTCCAGTTTAACATCCTGTTTGACTAACATTATTCAATGCTTAATAAATAATGGATTTTTTTTTTTTTTTTTTTTTTTTTTTTTTGAGAGAGGGTCTCACTTTGTCACCCAGCTGGAGAGCAGTGGTATGAACACGGCTCACTGCAGCTTTGATTTCCAGGCTCAAGTGATCCTCCCATCTCAGTCCCCCAAATAACTGAGACTACAGGCATGCACCATCATGCCCAGCTAAGTTTTGTAGTTTTCATAGAGACAGGGTTTCTCCACATTACTCAGGCTTGTCTAGAACTCCTGGCCTCAAGCGATCTGCCCACCTTGACTTCCCAAAGTGCTGGGATTACAAGTGTGAGCCACCATGCCCAGCCTTGAGTTAATTTCTGTGTATGTTGTGAGGTAATCTCATTCTTTCGCATATGCATATCCAGTTGTCCCAGCACAATTTGTTGAAATGACTGTTCTTTCCCAACTGAATTATCTTGACACTCTTATCAAAAATAAATTGGCCATAAATTTAAGAATTTGCTTCCCAGCTTTCAATTCTATTCCACAGATTGAATTTATGTTTATGTATATTGCTCTTCTTTTTCAATATTTTTAATTTAGTTTGAGTCTTTTGTAATTCTGTTTGAATTTTAGGATCCGTTTGTCAATTTCTTCAAAAAAGGAAGCTGGAATTTTTATAAGGATTCCAATGAATCTTATCAATTTGAGAGCACCACCATGTTAACAACATTAAATCTTCTAATCCATAAGCATGGAATATATATTATTTAGATTTTCTTTAATTTCTTTCAGCAATGTCCTGAAGTTTTCTGTGTAGAAGCCTGGCACTTCTTTGATTACATTTATTTCTTTTTTTTTTTTTTTGAGATGGAGTCTCGCTCTGTCGCCCAGGCTGGAGTGCAGTGGCACAATCTCAGCTCACTGCAAGCTCTGCCTCCCGGGTTCACGCCATTCTCCTGCCTCAGCCTCCAAGTAGCTGGGACTACAGGCACCCGCCACCATGCCCAGCTAATTTTTTTGTATTTTTAGTGGAGACAGGGTTTCACCGTGTTAGCCAGGATGGTCTCGATCTCCTGACCTTGTCATCCGCCCGCCTCGGCCTCTCAAAGTGCTGGGATTACAGGCGTGAGCCACCGGGCCCGGCCGATTACATTTATTTCTAAGTATTTTGTTCTTCTTTATGCTATTGTAAACTCAATCGTTTTCTTAATCTCTTTTTGTATTATTTATTGCTAGTGTATGGAAATAGAATTGATTTTAGTATATTAATCTTGTATCCTGTGATGTGGCTGAACTAATTTACTAATTTTAGTTAGTTACTGTGGGTTTCTTAGGATTTTCTCTACACAAGATTATGTCATTTTCAAACAAAGTTTTATTTCTTCCTTTCTAATCTCGATGTCTTTTTTCTTGCCTAATTGCTTTAAACAGAACCACCAGTACTAGCTAGGTGTTGTTGAATAGGCATGATAAGATCACACATCCTTCTCTTGTTCTTTCTTTTAGGAGGAAAGCTTTCAGTTTTGTATATGTCTTTTATGTTTACCTATATCATTACCTTTGCCACTGTTCTTTATGTCTTCATATGGACTCTTACTAGTATTCTTTCATTTCAGTCTGTAGGACTTCTCTTAGTATTTTCTGTAAGGCAGTTATGCTAACAATAAATTCTCTCAGTTTTTATTATCTAGAATTGTCTCAATTCATCCTTCATTTTTGAAGGATACTTTTGCTGGATGTAGAATCTTTGACTGACAGCCGATTTCTTTCTGCATTTTGAGTATATCATTCCACTGTCTTCTGGCCTCCATGGTTTTGAGGAGACATCAGCTGTTAAACTTATTGAGGATCCTCTATCCTGAATGAGTTGCTTTTCTCTTGCCATTTTCAAGATTCTCTCTTAAGTTGTTGTTGTTGTTGTTTTATCTGGTCTTTAGCTTTTGACAGTTTGATCATCATGTACCTAAGTGTCAATGTCTTTGAGTTTATCCTACTTGGAGTTTGTTGATATTCTTAAATATATTGATCAATCATTTTAGCAAATGTGATGCATTTGCAACTGTATATCTTCTCCATGGAAACACTATTTTCCATTAGCCATCTCCACAGATCCCTGAAGGTCAAGGCCCTTTGGCCATAATTTCAACCTTCCTGATTATTATAATAATTATAACTACTTTGCTTCTGATTATTAAGTGCTGCCAAATAGCTTCTGCTGATTTAGGATCCTATCATTCCTATTGCTATTAGGGAACCAGTATATCCAGTATATAAGAGCATCTGCTGTCAGCCTTCGTCTACAGAGGATGAACACTACTGAGATTCTTATAGCTATTAAACTCCTCATCACCAGCACATTCATTATTGCTTTGGTGAAAATGAGTATTATCCAGAACTTCCCAAGGAATAGAGTCTGGTGGTGGATTTTCCAGTCTTTTGTTATGGATCAATTCTCCCACATCCATTTCTCTAACAACTGTGAACCCTTTACTCACAATTTTCCATATGAGTTCTGACATCTCAACTTTATTAATAGAAGCTCTTATTTTTTTCCAGCTTTCAAAAAGCCACCCCGGTATCATTTCATATCAACCTCTTAAGAATAAACTTGCTAGGGTGTTAAATCCTGTGTCCCATAAGAATGCCCTATATTGACAAACTCCTACATCCAGCTTTCTATTTTTAGTCCCTTCCCTTTGATCCGGGATCTTCAGAATCTTCTCTCTGATTTACTTTCCTTGCTCCTGATGACACATGTTGTCCAAGTCTTGCAGCTCCTTTAGTATCTAATCCATCTCTCTCCCTAGTAAGTCAAGTACTTCCCCAATTGGGCCATGCTACGATTTGATTTTTGTTATGGGTCTAGTGGTCAAAGGGGGAGGTACAACATATCCTGAGGGGAGCCAGCATTTTCTTACAATGGATTTGTCTAGTGTAAGACTTTTGTATGGTTTTCAAGCAAGAGTGGGCCTCTATCTTCCAATAAAAAGTGTGAGCCACATCTGCAGGTCCAAATGGTCCAGAATAATCTGATGATCCAAGGACCTCAAAGGGCATCTACCTAATATCACCATCCCAAGTCTCAGGATCTTATTCTTTCCTATTGGGATCCTGGTTTTGGTACTAGAAACTTCCCTAGGCTGAAAAATGTGAACTTCTCTGTAGTTATGCCACTCTTAAAGTTAAATATTCAGCCTGGCCTCTCTGCCTTCAGGCAACAAGAGATAAGGATCTCTTTAAATGTTGCCAAGGAGGCATTGTAACTCTTATATTTTGCTTTAAATTGATTACTTGTTGTTCTGAGCCTTTCATTTTTTTCTCTTTAAGGCATCACTGAAGCTCAGTAATAACCACCTAATTCCATAGTCCTTCATTTTATTTTATTTTATGTTTATTTTATTT
Organism: Macaca fascicularis; assembly: GCF_037993035.2. Classification (NCBI taxonomy): domain Eukaryota; kingdom Metazoa; phylum Chordata; class Mammalia; order Primates; family Cercopithecidae; genus Macaca; species Macaca fascicularis. Next base: position 48,588,378 of record NC_088377.1, read on the forward strand.
CATTTTATTTTATTTTATTTTATTTTTGAGACAGAGTCTCGCTCTTGTCACCCAGGCTGGAGTGCAATGGCGCCATCTCAGCTCACTGCAACCTCCGCCTCCCAGGTCCAAGTGATTCTCCTGCCCTGGCCTCTCGAATAGCTGGGATTCCAGGCGCCCGCCACCATACCGGCTAATTTTTGACTTTTTAGTAGAGACAGGGTTTCACCATGTTGGCCAGGCTGGTCTTGAACTCCTGACCTCAGGTGATCCGCCCGCCTCAGCCTCCCAAAGTGCTAGGATTACAAGCATGAGCCACCAAGTCAGGCTCCATAGTCCTTATCCTTGCAATTTGTCTTATATCTCTTAAATGCCAGACACACTGCATCAGCCAGTGAATCTAATTCCACCCGTGTCCTAGCCAGGTTATTCCGAGTAAAAGTCTTAACAGTTGCACTGCTAAAGCAAGTCAGAAACTATGCCTGCCGTCAACATGGCTGTCCCCATTGCTAGAGGACTGACAGGTGACCCAGCCCTAGAATCCCATCCTCATATTTTGCTTCCTAGGACCACTCCTGGTGCCCGCTGTCTTAGGTTTGATTCCTTAGAAGCAGAACTTAAAAGAGATTTGAATACATGTGATTTTTTTAGGCTGGACTCACCAGTAAAAATCTCTAAGGAAATATATAGGAAGCAGAAAAGGTAATGTTAAAAAAAAAAAAAAAACTGTGGAAAGATGTGATCTCAGGTAAGGTTTGAACTTGATCTTATCCACAGGGGGCCCTGAAGCATAAATCATACCACAGATTTTATCCACTTGAGGTAAAAGGGCTGGTCTTTTGTACTCCAATATCATTCAGTCATTGGCATTGGGATGCCATGGGGGAGAGGAAGAATCATATTACCCCAGGTGAAACCATCCCTTTAGAAAGGGAACGAGTTCATGAGCCAATAGTAGCCAACATTAACAACAGCTTGTGAGTGGGCATGCCAGCCCAGAGAAGGACATCTAGGCAGGGCACCAACAGTAGATAAGAATGACAGTAGCTTTCTTGTTGGAAACAATACAAGCTAGAAGACAGTGGAAAAACATGTTTAAAGTAATCAAAGGAATAAATTGCCAATGTAGAATTATATACCCAGCAAAAACATTCTTCAGGCCAGGCACAGTGACATACATCTGTAATCCTAGCACTTTGGGAGGCTGAGGTGGGCAGATTGCTTGAGCTCAGGAATTCAAGACCAGCCTGGGCAACATGGTGAAACACTGTCTCCACAAAAAAAATAAATAAATAAAAATACAGGTGTGGTGGCACATGCCTGTAGTCCCAGCTGCTTGGGAGGCTGAGGTGGGAGGACATCTTGAGCCTGGGAGGTGGAGGTTGCAGTGAGCTATGATCACACCACTGCATTCCAGCCTGGGTGACAGAAGGAGACCCTATCTCAAAAAAAATTTTTTTTTTCAAAAGTTGAGGCAAAATTAAAACTCTTTAAGATATATAACAGTTGGAAGAGTTCATCTCCAGAGTGAATGAAAAAAATATATGCACCATGATATATGGTAAAGGAAGTCCTTTGAGCTAGAAGAATTTGATACCAGATAGAAACCTGGATCTACGTTAGAGAATAAAGAACACCAGAAGTGGTAACTATGAGGGTAAATATAAAGATTATTTTTGTTATTTAAATTGTTTTAAAGATAATTGATTGCTTAAAGCAAAAAGATAATGTATTATGGGGTTCATAGCGTATATTGAGGTAAGATATATGGTAACAATTATATAAAAGCTGGGACGGAAGAAATGGGAGTATACTGTATGGTTCTTATAATGTGTGAAGAGTGGTATAATATCAATTGAAGTAGACTAATAACATGAAGATATAAACCATAAGCCCTAATATAACCCAAAAAGGGTTATAGTTAATAAGGCAAACACGGAGATAAAAATAGAATTATATAAAAATATATGCTCAATCCAATAGAAGGTAGAAAAAGAGGAAAGAGGGAACAGATCAAGCAGATGGCACAAATAGAAAGCAAATAGCAACGTTGAGAGGTTTAAACCTAACCATACAAATCATCACATTAAATATAAATGATCTAACCATTCCAATTTATAGGCAGAGATTAACGTATTCACTTACAAAGCAAGACCTAACTATATACTGCCCAAAGATAACTCACTTTAATTATAAAGGTACAAGGTTAAAAGTAAAATAATGGAAAAATAGACCATGCTAACACTAATCAAAAGTAACCTACAGTGACGATATTAATATCAAAGTAGATTTCAGAGCAAAAAATATTACCAGAGATAAAGAAGATATTTGATTGTTACAAATGAGTCCTTTTATCAAATCCTAAATGTTTACACACCTAATAACAGAGCTTCAAAATACATACAGCAAAAACTAATAGAACTACATGGAGAAATAGACAAATTCACAAAATAGTTAAGGAGCCAAAACCCATCTCTCAAAAATCGATAGGACAAGTAGACAGAAAATCAGTAAACAAATAGAAGGCTTGAACAACACTATAAGCCAAATTGACCTAATCAACAAAATTGACAATAGAACATTCTACGCAACAACACATTGTTGTCAAGGGCACACAGAACATCTACCAAGATAGATCATGTTCTACACCATAAAACAAGTCTTGATACATGTAAAAGGATTTAAATGATACAAAATATGTTCTTTGATCACAATGGAATTAATAGTCATGGTTTCAGTGCATATATATATGTGTGTGTGTGTGTCAAAACATCACATTTTACACTTTGTGTGCAGATTTTTGTATGTTACACTTCACTAAAAAAAAAATTATAAAGAACATGAAAAAACAAGCCTTGTTATCAGGGATATATAAAGAACTACAAATCAATAACAAGGATAAACCTAAGAGAATATAGATGAAAATCGTGAAAAGGCACTTCACAGAAGTGTTTATGAGGGTAATTATAAAGATTATTTTTGTTATTATTTAAATTGCTTTAAAGATAATTGATTGCTTAAAGCAAAAAGATAACAATGTATTATGGGGTTTATAGCATATATTGAGGTAAGATATATGGTAACAATTATATAAAAGCCAGGATGGAAGAAATGGGAGTATACTGTAAGGTTCTTATAATGTATGAAGAGTGGTAATAGACAATAGTTGCCAATAGACAAATGAAACATTTCCAGAGTCAACCCTTCTCCGCTCTGCAAAATCACTTCTCAAGAAGGAGCCACAGGCCTGGTGCGGTGGCTCACGCCTGTAATCCCAGCACTTTGGGAGGCCGAGGCGGGCGGATCACGAGGTCAGGAGATCGAGACCATCCTGGCTAACGCAGTGAAACCCCGTCTCTACTAAAACAGTACAAAAAAATAGCCGGGCGAGGTGGCGGGCGCCTGTAGTCCCAGCTACTCGGGAGGCTGAGGCAGGACAATGGCGTGAACCTGGGAGGCGGAGCTTGCAGCGAGCCGAGATCGCACCACTGCACTCCAGCCTGGGCGACAGAGCAAGACTCCGTCTCAAAAAAAAAAAAAAAAGAAGGAGCCACAGAGTCAGAGTCAGGTGTGCTCAGCACATTTTTGCTCACAACACGTGATCATATCCTTGGAAACCAAGAGTTGTGACCCCACCATTCTGGGTTACACAGATGGTCTAGCCAGAGTGACCAAAGTCCTTGTCTAAATTCTGAAGCGGGAGTGGAAAGTGGGGAGCTGCCTAGGACCCAGGAAATAGGGGACATTTTTCAGTTGCATGAGTTTCTCCTGATTGCTCAATGGCTCCATTTATAAATGTCCCTAACCCCAGGTCAGTGTGGGTATCAGGGGAGGAGACTAGAGTTGGTAATGGGGATTGGGGGGATGGGGATTCTGCCTAATTATTTCTAAGCTTCTGACAGCACCCTAAAGCACAAAGACAAACTTCTCTTTCACAATTATTTTCTGAAGATTAATGCCAGAAAAGAAGCCCCCAAGGGTAAAGGGAGCTCTCATTCCACTTCTTTATTCTACCAACAATGCCCTCCTTGTTCCTCTCCTTCCCACCACACAAGACCAGCCTCCTCCCACAGCCATACGTCGACAACACGTGCCAAGGCCTAGGGCAACAGGGCACCCAGGGTGAAGGGATCACCCAAGAGTAGGGAGTGGAGAGAAATGTGGAAGCTCAGCACCTCTGTGCCTCAAGAACGATGATGAAGTGGCGTCATTTGTCTGGGGTAATACCCAAGATTCGTTGCCTCACGCCTAGGAAATCAAGAAGGCGGAGACACACAAGGAGGAGTTTAAGACTGGAGGTTTAATAGGCAAAAGAAAGAGAAAAGAGAAAAGCTCTCTCTCCTGCAGAGAGAGAGGGACTCCCGAGTGGGTCTTCCGGTTTTGTGGTGAAATGCACAAGGGTTTTATAGACAAGCTTGAGGAAGCAGTGTCTGATTTACATAGGGCCCGAGAGATTGGTCGGACCAGGTGTTTCATTTGCATAGCGCGCCAAGAAGTTGGCCATCTCACACTAATATTTTATTATGCGGGTGAGATCTCCACTTGGCCAGCGCCATGTTGCCTGCTTTTTTACTGTACACGTGGCGACAAAGGAAAAGGAAGAGGGAACCTCCGCGTTGAATATACCTGGCTTCCAGGTATCCTTTTTCTATTGGCACAGCTGCTGGCATTTACCTATGCAAGATTTTAGCTTGCTTATCTATGCCTGCAGCTTGATTTTTCAGTCTGCTTTTTGTCAGAAAAGAAATTATTTGGGAGCTGCTTTTTGTTAAAGGGTAATCTTACCGCAGACTCTCTTACCCTCACTATCTGCCTAAGTAATTTCTTTCTAGCTCCTGTATCAATGATAGAAGGGATCTTTCTTCTCTCTCCCTCTTTTCCGCAGCTACGTGCATCTACCTGGTTTGGGGGAGAGTGCGCGACACAAGGAACCCAGGTTGAGAAGGAATCAGCAGAAGAAAGGCTCAGAACTAAAAACAAAGCATCTTCCGCAGAGTCAGATATATCAGCACAGGGCCTGGGATACTGTGTGACCTAGAAAAGGGAGCAAAGCCAGCCTTGGGCCCATCATTTCCCAGAAATCTGGAACAAACAAAACTATAAACTGGTGAGGTCTTAAGAGTACACAGGTTTTAAATAAGGCACACACCACCATGCTTGGCTAATTTTTTTTTTTTTTTTTTTTTTTTTTTTAATTCTTTTCTAGTGCCGTGGTCTCACTATGTTGCCCAGGCTGTCTGAATTTTCTAATAAATTTTCCTTCCTGTACTTTTTTTTTTTTTTTTTTTTTTGGGAGACGGGGTCTAGCTCTGTCACCCAGGCTGGAGTGCAGTGGTACAATCTCAGCTTACTGCAACCTCTGCCTCCCAGGTTCAGGTGATTCTCCTACCTCAGCCTCCCAAGTAGCTGGGATTACAGGTGCCTGCCACCACGCCCAGCTAATTTTTGTATTTTAGTAGAGATGGGGTTTCACCACATTGGCCAGGCTGGTCTTGAACTCCTGACCTCAGGTGATCCACCCACCTCAGCTTCCCAAAGTGCTGGGATTACAGGAGTGAGCCACCACACCCGGACTCCTCCATGTACTTTCTAGCATATAAAGGCAAGTCTTTCTGCCCATGTGAGCATGCAACACTAGAAGGCTGATAGGAGAAAAAGGCTGGATGTGAAGAGAGTGTGGTCAGCTCTTGACCCCAATTGCCAGGTCCTCCTTCTTGACTCCTTGCTGCCCCACAGTGGGACTCTGCAGTTGACCGCCACCTTAGAGTCCTCTACATTTTCAAGTCCTTACTTAGTGACTGTCTCTACACCGGAATGTTTAGGCCCAGTGAAGTCCTCCCCAGGTTTCAGGCCACTACCCACCCCAACAATCAGGCCTTCTTCCACTATGGTTTTGAATGCAGAAAGCCTGAGCCTCTGGGATCCTGGAGCCAGGTGGTAGGGATGGAGGATAGGAGAAGATCCAAGTTCAGAAAGTCAGGAAAGAAATCTTGTGGGAATGTGAATTAATTCAACCGTTGTAAAAGACAGTGTGGTGATTTCTCAAAGATTTAGAACCAGAAATTCCATTTGACCCAGCAATCCCATTACTGGGTATATACCTCAAAGGAATATAAATAATTCTGTTATAAAGATACATGCACATATACGTTCATTGCAGCACTACTCACAATAGCAAAGACATAGAATCAACCCAAGTGCCCTTCAAGGATATGCTGAATAAAGAAAATATGCTACATATACACGATGGAATACTATGCAGCCATAATAAAGAATGAGTCCATGTCCTTTGCAAGGACATGGATGAAGCTGTAAGCCATTATCTCCAGAAAACTAATGCAGGAATAGAAAACCAAACACTGCATGTTCTCACTTATAACTGGGAGCCGAACAATGAGGACACATGGACACAGGGAGGGGAACAACACACACTGGGGCCTGTCAGGCGAGAGCAGAGGTTGGGAGAGAGCATTAGGAGAAAGAGCTAATTCATGCAGGGTTTAACATCTAGGTGATGGGTTGATAGGTGCAGCAAAGCATCATGGCACACGTTTACCTATGTAGCAAACCTGTACATCCTACACTTGTACCCAGGAACTTAAAATAAAGCTGGGCACAGTGGCTCATGTCTGTAATCCCAGCACTTTGGGAAGCCAAGGCGGGTGGCTCACCTGAGGTTAGGAGTTCAAGACTATCCTGACCAACATGGAGAAACTCTGTCTCTACTAAAAATACAAAATTAGCCAGGTGCAGTGGCGGGCGCCTGTGATCCCAGCTACTCGGGAGGCTGAGACACGAGAATAGCTTGAACCCCGGAGGCGGAGGTTGCAGTGAGCTGAGACCGTGCCATTGCGCTCCAGCCTGAGCAACAAGAACAAAACTCCATCTCAAAAAAAATAAAATTAAAATTAAATAGAAAAGAAAGAAATCTTCATGGTGACTTTGAAAGACATCGTAGACTCTGCCAAGGAGAGAGAGGGCCAGTGCACTGAGGACTGTGATTGGAAGGTAGAAACATGCTGTTTTCACAAGCTCATGGGGCAGCCCCAAGCAGGTGTGAAAAGGAGGATTCTCAGGAAGAAAATATCAAAGCCCTAAAGGAGAAATCAAAGGTAAAAGTAGAAATGCACAGACATTTCCCCATTCCCCCACCCTACAACACATCTGCTTCCTCCTTCCCCATCATTCCCTCATCTTCTCTCCAGGCCTCAGCTCACACAGGAAGTGATAGCAGAGTCACTTCTTATCCAGGCACCCCTGACCTCTCACCTCCACACCGACTCATCTGAGGATGATCCCTCTTAGAAGGTATCAGACTTAGGGCCAGACATGGTGGCTCATGCCTGTAATTGCAGTGCTTTGGGAAGACGAGGCAGAAGGATGCTTGAGGCCAGGAGTTCCAGACCAGCCTGGGCAACAAAGCAAGACTCCATCTCTACAAAAATTTAAAACTTAGCTGGGCATGGTGGTGTACACCTGTAGTCCCTGCTATTTAGGAGGCTGAGGCGAGAAGATCACTTGAGCCCAGGAGTGAGACTGCAGTGAGCTATGATGTCACCACTGCACTCCAGCCTGAGTGACAGAGCAAAACCTTGTCTCAAAAAAAAAAAGAAAAAAAGAAAGAATCAGAATGGTAGCCCTGCTTCTCACTACCTGTTTGACAATGAGCAATTAACTTAATTATCTAGGCTGCATTGCATCAATGAGTTGTGAGAATTCAGTGTAGCAAAACCAGCCTATATGGGTTTCCTGAGGACAGGGAAGGTGTGGCTCTCGAACTGCCCTGAAACCCCTTTGCCGAAGACAACGTTCGGCATTTAGAACTTGCTTGGTAAATAGAGTTCATAGTTTGCAGTCCATGCTAGCTACTCACAAATTGTTGTTTTACTTGCCATAGTCTGTGAGAGCTACATGGAACCCTAAGGAGCTACTAACCCAGCTGACCCACGCGGAAACTGACTCAGACTAAGTGATATGTACAGGCCATATGGACTGCCAGACACAGGGTAAGACTAGACACTGGTTCCTCAGACCAGGCAAAGCGTGGATACCAAGGCATGCAATAAGGAGTAAAGGGTGGAATTAGAGGACAAAATGCTGAGAATCTGGCTCCAGGAAGAGAGATAAGAAGGTAGCCTGGGCTGTCTCCTAAGCAGGAGTAATTAAAGCACGGGGAACTGGGAAAGAAGTTATGAGTTACAGGGATGATGGGCACTGGGTATTTACAGTAGATGGGGTTTATTAAGTACTGTGTGCCAGGTACATGTTATCTCTTTTATTTTACCTTAATTGTTTTAGAAACAGGGTCTCACTCAAGCCCAGGCTGGAATGCAATGATGCAATACAGCTCACTGTGGTCTCCAACTCCTGGGCTCAAGCAATCCTCCCACCTCAGCCTGAGTATCTGGGACTACAGGCATGAGCCACCACACCCAACTAATATTTTTAAATTATTTTTTGTACAGTCAGCGTCATTAATCATAATGCTTACTATATTAGGTAAAATCCTTGTTAGGAGTTACTCTTTTAAATAATCAGATGGAGGAGGTTGAAGCCCTAAATGAAGGTTGCACTGATCTCAGAAAGTGGGATTCAAGGAGAGGACAACAATGGAGAATTATTTAAAATGGATAGTAGAGATGGGAACACCAGGAATTTGGGATAAGGATGCTAAAAGTAAGATAAAAGATGGCCAGGCATGGTGGCTCACACCTGTAATCTCAGCACTTTAGGAGGCCGAGGCGGGTAGATCACCTGAGGTCTGAAGTCCGAGACCAGCCTGACCAACATGGAAAAACCCCCGCCTCTACTAAAAATACAAAATTTGCCGGGCGTGGTGGCACATACCTGAAATTGCAGCTACTTGGGAGGCTGAGGCAAGAGAATGGCTTGAACCCAGGAAGCAGAGGTTGCAGTGAGCCAAGATGGCACTGCTGCACTGCAGTCTGGGCAACAACAGGGAAACTCCATCTGAAAAAAAAAAAAAAAAAAAAAAAAAACACAAGAAAGGATTAGAAGTAATCATTCTGGCTGGGCGCAGTGGCTCACACCTGTAATCCCAGCTCTGTAGGAGGCTGAGACGGGCAGATCACGAGGTCAGGAGATCGAGACCATCCTGGCTAACATGGTGAAACCCCATCTCTACTAAAAATACAAAAAATTAGGTGGGCATGGTGGTGGGCGCCTGTAGTCCCAGCTACTCGGGAGGCTGAGGCAGGAGAATGGCGTAAACCCGGGAGGCAGAGCTTGCAGTGAGCAGAGATTGCGCCACTGTACTCCAGCCTGGGTGACAGAGCGAGACTCCGTCTCAAAAAAAAAAAAAAAAAAAAAAAAAAGGTAATCATTCTACAATCATTAGACTGGGCAGATGAACTCTTAGATGGGAAGAACGGTTGCAAAAAGTTAGAGCTTTAAAATATTTTTTACTTGGTTTTGGAACACTTATGAGTGTTGCCATGTCTGGTTCTCTTACTATTTACAAGATATCCAAAGAACTGTTTACTGACTTCAGTGACTGCAAATCTGATTTTTCTCTTCCAGCCCACTCATAGGCTCTTTCTTGTGGCAAAATACGGTATTACTCCTAAGACTCAAACACCAACCTAAGCCTAAATGTCTGGTAAGTGAAGACATTGAGAGTTTTGTTTTATTTGCAAACTATGCATCTGACAAAGGTCTAATAGCTAGCATCTACAAGGAACTTAAACAAATTTACAAGAGAAAAACAAACAACCCGGACAGGAACAGACACTTCTCAAAAGAAGACATATATGCGGCCAACAAGCATATGAAAAAACTCGACATCACTGGTCATTAGGGAAATGCAAATCAAAACCACAGTGAGATACCATCTCATGCCAGTCAGAGTGGCTATTACTAAAAAGTCAAAAAAGGCCAGGTGCGGTGGCTCAAGCCTGTAATCCCAGCACTTTGGGAGGCCGAGACGGGTGGATCACGAGGTCAGATCGAGACCATCCTGGCTAAAACGGTGAAACCCCGTCTCTACTAAAAAATACAAAAAACTAGCCGGGCGAGGTGGCGGGCGCCTGTAGTCCCAGCTACTCGGGAGGCTGAGGCAGGAGAATGGCGTAAACCCGGGAGGCGGAGCTTGCAGTGAGCTGAGATCCGGCCACTGCATTCCAGTCTGGGCGACAGAGCGAGACTCTGTCTCAAAAAAAAAAAAAAAAAGCCAAAAAATGACAGATGCTGGCAAGGTTGCAGAGAAAAGGGAACATTTGCATATTGTTGCTGGGAGTGTAAATTAGTTCAATCATTGTGGGAAGCAGTATGACGATTCCTCAAAGAGCTAAAAGCAGAACTACTATTCGACCCAGCAGTCCCATTACTGGGTATATACCCAGAGGAATATAAAGCATTCTACCATAAAGACACCTCCGCCCGAGCGTGGTGGCTCATGCCTGTCATCCCAGCACTCTGGGAGGCCAAGGCAGGCAGATCACCTGAGGTCAGGAGTTCAAGACCAGCCTGGCCAACATGGTGAAACCCCATCTCTACTAAAAATACAAAAATTAGCTGGGCACAGTGGCTCACACCTGTAATCACAGCTACTCAGGAGGCCCAGGCAGGAGAATCATTTAAACCCGGCAGGCAGAGGTTTTAGTGAGCCGAGATTGCACCACTGCACTCCAGCCTGGGTGACAGAGCTAGACTCCACCTCAAAAAAAAAACAAAAAAGACACATCTACACGAATGTTCATTGCAGCACTATTTACAATAGTGAAGACATGGAACCAACTTAAATGCCCATCAATGTCAGATTAGATAAAGAAAATGTGGTACGGCCGGGCGCGGTGGCTCAAGCCTGTAATCCCAGCACTTTGGGAGGCCGAGACGGGCGGATCACGAGGTCAGGAGATCAAGACCATCCTGGCTAACACAGTGCAATCCCGTCTCTACTAAAAAAATACAAAAAACTAGCCGGGCGAGGTGGCGGGCGCCTGTAGTCCCAGCTACTCAGGAGGCTGAGGCAGGAGAATGGCGTAAACCCAGGAGGCAGAGCTTGCAGTGAGCTGAGATCTGGCCACTGCACTCCAGCCTGGGCGACAGAGCCAGACTCCGTCTCCAAAAAAAAAAAAAAAAGAAAGAAAGAAAATGTGGTACATATACACCATGAAATATTATGCAGCCATAAAAAAGAACAAGATTATGTCTTTTGAGGGCATATGGATGAAGCTGGAGTCTATAATCCTTAGCAAACTAATGCAGCAACAGAACACCAAATACCACATGTTCTCACTTATAAGTGGAAGCTAAATAATGAGAACTTATGAACACAAAGAAGGAAACAACAGACACTGGGGTCTACTTGAGGGTGAGGGTGGGAAGAGGGAGAGGAGCAGAAAAGACAACTATGGGCTTAATACCTGGGTGATGAAATAATATATACAACAAACCACCATGACACATGTTTAGCTATGTAACAAATCTTCACATGTACCCCAAACCTAAACTAAAAGTTTTAAAAAAGAGTTTTGTTTTCAAAATCCTTTCTTCCTAGTAGTTTGCAAATTGTATTGAATAAGAATAACCAGGGATAGGGCTGAGTGTGTTAATCCCAGCACTTTGGGAGCCAAGGCAGGTCAATCACAAGGTCAGGAGATCCAAACCATCCTGGCCAGCACAGTGAAACCCCGGCACTACTGAAAATACAAAAAATTAGCTAGGGGTCGTGGTGGGCGCCTGTAGTCCCAGTTACTCCGGAGGCTGAGGCAGGAGAACGGAGTGAACCAAGGAGGTAGAGCTTGCAGTGAGCCGAGATTGCACCACTGCACTCCAGGCTGGGCAACAGTGCAAGGCTCATCTCAAAAAAAAAAGAAGAAGGAATATGATACCTGAGATAGTTATAAAAAATGGAGGTATTGATAACCAAAAAGTTGGTTCCAGGACTGTAGTACTGATCATTTAAAAGCATAGGACATAAGGAAAATCTTAGCTATGTTGATTTAGTATTCCATTGTCACGCTTACATGATATATCAAAACGGCTTTTCTTAAAGGCTTTTATCTTAAGAACATGATTTCTAGAGTTGTAATGGCATATCCCACAGATTTGTACTATGCTTGAGTGTGATTCCTTAGGAACGAATATGATTTGAACTCATTCACATTTAGAGAGGGTGTCAAGTTGAGAACCAGGTAGATTCATTTACCCTAAAAATGACTCTAAAATAAAGGGATTGAAGGAATTAGATTCCAAAGATTCTGGGTGGGAATTTTGAAGTATATTTACATTCAAGTGGAGATAAAAGAGGCCAAAATTCAAGAATTGTGGGCTGACAGGAGAGCTGTGGATTAAACATCAATTCTATTAAAAGGGGGGCTGGGCACAGTGGGTCACATTTTTAATCCCAGGGATTCAGGAGGCTGAGGTGGGAGGATGGCTTGAACCCAGGAGTTCAAGACCAGCCTGGGCAACATAGCAAGACCCTACTACAGGTATGACCCTACTACATTGCACTTGGCCTCATCTTTTAATTAGCATAGAGCCCTTAGTTCCTACACCTTTGCTCCACAAGAGGGAAGTCAACACTAAGCCTCAGCGAGACATCTTTTCCCACTGTGGGCCCCGAAGCTCAGTGAAGCTAACTTGCTGGCCTCTAGAGAACCAAAGTCTGTGTCTAGAAATGGTTCTAGTAACTTCTCCACACCCCGTGATGAAATAGATTACTGGGCTTTTTCCTGATGTGATGCAAGATCGAATACACTTTGTGTAATTCAGATTTTAGACTACACCAGCCAAAACCACAAGGACACTGTGCTACTGTCTTGAGTTGGTGACTCTCCTTTCATTCTACCTAATCACCCTGTGGCCCTGGGTGACAGCCAGCCTCTCTCCAGCCAAGGAGATCATGACTACAGTTGTGTAGTATTTGGTTCACAAAAACTCTAAACAGGAAATTCATGCCATTCCAGGCTGCAGTGCAGTGCAATGGTGTGATCATAGCTCACTACAACCTCGAGCTCCTGGGTTCAAGCAATCCTTCCACCTTAGCCTACTGAGTAGCAGGGACTACAGGAATGCACCACACCATGCCCAGTTCTTTTTTTGTTGGTTTGCTTTTGTAGAGACGGGAGTTTCACTATGTTGTCCAGGCTGGTCTCAAACTCCTGGACTCAAGTGATCCTCTCACCTTGGCCTTCCAAAGTACTGGCATTATAGGCATGAGCTGACTATGCCTAGCCCCATATTCTTATTTTTCCTATACAATATTAGATGAGCAATATGTAGAAATACTGACTTGAACAGGTTTATTCCATTTAGTCAGAGAAGATAAGCCAAATCCCTCAGGAGGAAATCACCCAGTCCTAATACTTTGAGCAAATAAAGAATAGCACATGACAGGAGGAACATTTCAATTTTTTTTTTTTTGAAAAGCAAAAGGAAACATGAGCAGGCCAGGGCAAAGGAAGATTTGCATGTGAGCTCTGGCCTCACAACAGGAGAGACAGGTCGGGGTAGAAGAAGAGGAGGAAACCTCAGAAGATCCAAGTCTTGACCACGTGTGGAGGGGGAGCAATGGGGCACAGAGCTACTCAGAATTCTACAAACTCTTTTTTATTTACTTATTTATTTTGAGATGGAGTCTTGCTCTGTCACCCAGGCTGGAGTGTGGTGGCACGATCTCGGCTCACTGCAACCTCTGCCTCAGCCTCCCAAGTAGCTGGGATTACAGGTGCATGCCACCACACCTGGCTGATTTTTGTATGTTTAGTAGAGATGGAATTTCACCATGTTGGCCAGGCTGGTCTTGAACTCCTGACCTCAGGTGATCCACACACCTCAGCCTCCCAAAGTGCTGGGATACAGGTGTGAGCTACAGCGCGTGGCCTGAAAACTCTTTTACACAAAACCAAGCCTCTTCTGTGCCTGTTTCCCCAGACCCCTTGGCTCCCTGGGAGACCCAGCCCTCCACTCCAGCCGCTCCACGTCTCCACACCATGTTGGTCTTGGCCCACACAGCCAGAGCTTATTTGAGAGCCCTCAGCTCTCCAGGGCACAGCTCAAGGATACAGGAATTGGCCTTGGGGTTCTCAGATCCCCTCCAAGTCCCAGGGAGTGAGTTTCCTCAAATGAGTCACCAACCGCCATGCACAGGTTTCAACCCCAAAAGACACAGCAGAGCTCTCACCTTGACCTTCTCATGAAGCTTCACCTGCCTGTGTCTGTGCTTTTCGTTCCCGTGTGACAAGAACTTTCTTTACATCCTGTCCTCAGCCTCCCACTCTGGATTATTCCAAAGTCCATCCTCCAAGTTAGGTTCCTTAAGGAATCATTCCCAGCCTTCAGAATCATGAGTCAAACATCTCATCTTTTTGGAAAGCCTAAATTTGAAGGCTATCCTCCCCACCCAACCCTCTGTTTTTGTTTGTTTGTTTGTTTGTTTTCGTAATACTTTGGCTCCAACTTGGAAATCAAAGCTGAGAAATTACTTCTTTAGCCTAATGAAATCCACATTTCCTTTTCTGGAGCAAAAAGTCCTATCTGAACACAGACAGCCCCAGGAAATAAAGCTCAATCAAGAGGGAAAAATACCGCAACTGTATTTTTCAATTTAGAATAGGAGACACCCTCAACAAATCAAAGGATAAAGAATAAACAGCATAGGTCAATAAGGAAACCAAAAGCTCATGTGAGCAGGTCAGGGCTAAAGAACACTGAAAAGTGGGATCTGGCCTCATCTGTAACAACAGAGAGGAGTGGGGTGGACAAGGGGGAGGAAACCTCAGAAAACCAAAGTCCTGGACAGGTGTCAGAGAGGGGGAGAGGGGCACAGAGCCACTGAGACATCCAGAGAAAAACCCCTGCAGGGAATGATGCATCGGAGATGTGAAGACCTAAGAGCTTGCCAAGAGGAGGTCAAAAGAGTGTTTCTGCCAGGGAAGGTGGGTCAGTACTGTAATCCCAGCACTTTGGGAGGCTGAGGCTGGTGGATCACCTGAGGTCAGGAGTTTGAGACCAGCCTGGCCAACATGACGAAACCCCAACTCTACTAAAAATAAAGAAATTAGCTGGGTGTGGTGGCAGGCACCCGTAATCCCAGCTACTCACAAAGCTGAGGGAGGAGAATTACTTGAACTCAGAAGATGGAGGTTTCAGTGAGCCGAGATCACGCCACCGCACTCCAGCCTGGGTGACAGAGCAAGACTCCATCTAAAAAAAAAAAAAAAAGTGTTTCTAATCAGGTCAGCATGAAACAGCTTGTGGGTGTGGGGAACACAGGAGCCTGACAAGGGAGGTGACCTGGGGATAGGGCTGGGCCATGAGCATAGACTAGGCATCAGGGATGATAAAGGAGTCCAGAGAACCAGATGTGGGTCCTTCGACGGTCACTGCTTGCTCCACCAAAGGAGGACCACCAACAGATTCTCCCACAGGCTGGACCACATCCAAGTGCAAATTGAGGAGGCCCCAACCCAAAAAGTCTCATTGCCAAAAATGATCTCCTTTAATAATTTCTCAGTCACCTTAGAATAGCATGTCACTTTGTATACCCCATGTTATATTGTTCATAATATTCAACAGAAGAGAGGATTATATTACTCCCAATATCGCAGGAGGTGTACACTCCCCTGTGATATTGTTCCTAATCTCCAGGGGGAAAGAGGATGATACTACTTCCAATATTGCAGTGGGGTGTACACCCCGCCGTGATAGTTTTCATAATATCCACGGGGAAAGAAGGTTATATTACTCCCAATATCGCAGGGAGTGTACACCCCTCATGTGATATTTTTCAAAATATCCATGGGGGGAAACAATAATATTACTCCCAATATCGCGGGGGGTGTACATGCCCCTGTGATATTGTTCGTAATATTAAGAGAAAAAAGGAATATTATTCTCTCGCTCCTGAATATTACGAACAATATTGCGGGAGGTGGTTCATCCCCTGCGATATTGGGAGTAGTATCATCTTCTCCTTCCCTAACTAGTACAAACAATATCACAGGTGAATGTACACCCCCTGCAACACTGGGAGTAATATCATCCTCTCTTCCCGTGAATATTACGAGCAATATTACAGGGGGTGTGATATGGTTTGTAAAATTGTTCGTAATAGCCCCAGTGATATTGTCCGTAATATTAAGGGGCAGAGATGATCATATGACTCCCAATATCACAGGGAGTGTACACTCCCCTGTGATATCCTTTATAGTTTTCAGGAGCAGAGAGGAAAATGATCTCCTTTAATAATTTCTCAGTCACTTTAAAATAGCATGTCACTTTGTACACCCCATGTTATATTGTTTGTAATATTCAACAGAAGAGTAAATGATATTACTCCCAACATCACAGGGGGTGCACACCCCCGTGTGATATTGTTCGTAATATCCACTGGGGGAGAGGATGATGTTACTCCCAGTATCGCAGGGGGTGTACACCCCTCTGTGATATTGTTTGTAATATTCTGGGGGGGAGGATAATTTTACTCCCCATATCGCAGGGAGTATACACCACCCCGTGATATTGTTTGTAATATCCAGAAGGGTAGAGGATGACATTACTGCCCATATTGCAGGATGTGCACACCCACATGTCATATTCTCCAATATTTCCAATGAGGGTCAGGACGATATTATTTCCCATATGGCAGAGGGTGTACACACCCCCCTCCCATGATAAAGTTCATAATATTCGGGGGGGGGGGGGGAGAGGATAATATTACTCCCCATATCGCAAGGTATGTACATCCCCTGTAATATTGTTTCTAGTATCCAGGGAATGAGAGGATGACACTACTCCTTATATGGCAGAGGAGGCACACCCCCCTGTGATATTGTTCATAATATCCTGGAAGGGAGAGGATGACATTACGTCTTATATCGCAGATGGGGTAAACCCCCTGTGATATTGTTGGTAATATCCAGGGGAAAGAGGATATTACTCCCCATATCCCATATTGCAAGGACTGTACACCTTCCTGTGATATTATTCATAATATCCAGGAGGGAAGAGGACGATGTTATTCTCTGTGATATTGTTCAATATATTCAGAAAGGGAGAGGGTGATATTGCTCCCAATATCGCAGAGGGTGTACACTCTTCTTTAATATTGTTCGTAATATCCAGGAGGGAAGAGGATAATATTACTCCCAATATCTCAGGGGGTGTACATCCCCTGCGATATTGTTCGTGATATCCAGGAGCGAGGAGATGATATTACTCCCAATATCGCAAGGAGTCTACACCCCCTTGTGATTTTGTTCGTAATCTCCAGGAAGGGAGATGATATTATTCCCAATATGGTAAACACCCTGTGTGTACACCGTCTGTGATATTGTTAGTAATATCCAGGAGGGGAGAGAACGATTTTACTCCCAATATCGCAGGGGATGTACATCCCCTTTGATATTGTTCATAATATCCAGGGGGAGAGAGGATGATAAAACTGCTTATATCACAGGGGGTGTACACCCGACTATGATAGTGTTCGTAATATCCAGGAGAGGGTGAAATAATATTACTCCTCATATCGCAAAGTGTGTAGACTCCCCTTGATATTGTTCATTATATCCAGGAGAAAAGAGGATGATATTACTCCCCATGTTACAGAAGGTGTACATCCCTCTGTGATATTATCGTAATATCCAGAAAGGGAGAAGATAATATTACTTTCCATATCACAAAGGGAGTACAGGCTCCTGTGATATTATTTGTAATATCCTGTGGGGAGGGGATAATATTACTTCCCATATCGCAGGGGGTGTACCCTTCCCTGTGATACTATTTGTGATATCCAGGGGAGGAGGAAGGTAATATTACTCCCCGTATCGCACCCTGTAACACCCCCTTGTGATGTTGTTTGTAATATCCAGGGGGAGAGATGATATTGATCCCCATATTGCAGGAGGTGTACACCCCCCTGTGATACTGTTCATAATATTTAATGGAAGAGAGGATGATATTACTCCTTACATAGCATGGGGTGTACGCCCTTCTGTGATATTATTTGTAATATCCAGAGAGAGAGAGGATATTACTTCCCATGTCGCAGGGTGTGTAACCCCTCTATGATATTGTTTGTAATATCCAGAAGGGGAAAAAATGACATTACTCCCCACATCACAGAGGGTGCACACACCCCTGGGACATTGTCCGTAATATTCAGGAAGGGAAAGGAAGGTATTACTCCCCATATTGCGGTGGGAATACATCCTCCTGTGATATTGTTCGTAATATCCGGGGGAGGGAGAAGATGACATTACTCCCCATATGGCAGGGGGTGTACACCCCCCTTGTAATATTGTTCGAAACATCCAGAAGGGGAGAGGATGATATTATTCCACATATCGCAACAAGGTATACATTCCCTTGTGATATTGTTCGTAATATCCGGGGGGGGTGAAGAGGATGCTATCGCCTCTCTGTGATATTGTTCGTAGTATCCAGAAAGGGAGAGGATGATATTACTTCCCATATCGCAGGATGTGCACACCCCTCTGTAATATCGTTTGTAATATCCAGGGGAGGAGAGGATGACATTAATCCAAATATCGCAGGGGGTGTACACCCCCCTGTGATATTGTTCAAAATATCCAGCGGGGAGAGGATAACATTAATTTCAATATCGTAAACATCCTGTGTGTACACTCCCCTGTGATATTGTTCATAATATCCAGGGGGGGAGAGGATATATTACACCCAATATCGCAGGGAGTGTACACAACCCTGTGATACTGTTCGTAAAATCAAGGGTGGGAGGGTATGATACTACTTCCAACATCACAGGCGGTGTACACTCCCTGTGATATTCTTCCTAATATCCAGGGGGGATAGGATGATATTACTTCCAATATCGCAGGGGGTGAACACCCCCCCTGTGATACTGTTTGTAATATCCAGAGGGGGAGAGGATAATATTACTTCCCATATCACAGGGTGTGTACACCCCCCCCATGATATTGTGTACACCCCCCCGTGATATTGTTCCTAATATACAGGGGCAAAAAGGATGATATGACTCCCAATATCACAAAGGGTGTACACACTTCCTTTTGATATTGTTCCTAATACCGAGAAGGGGAGAGCATGATATTACTCCCAATGTCGCAGGGGATGTACACACGCCCCCGCAGTGATACTGTTTCTGACATCCATGGGGAAAGAGGATGTTATCACTTCCAATATAGCAGGGGGTGTACACTTCCTCTGTTATATTTTTTCTAATATCCAGCGGGGCAGAGGATAATGTTACTCCCAATGTCACAGAGGTGTCCACCCCCCACTGTGATATTGTTCCTAATATCCAGGGGAAATGAGGATGATATTGCTCCCAATATCGCAGAAGGTGTATTCCTGTCTGTAATATTTTTTTCTAATATCCAGGAGGGAAGAAAATGATACTACTCCCAAAATTTCAGGTTGTGTACATCCCCTCGTGATATTGTTCCTAATATTCAAAGCAGGAGAGGACGATATGACTCTCAACCTGGCAGGGTTTGTGCACCCCCACTGTGATATTGTTCCTAATATTTAGACTGAGAGAGGATGATATTATTCCCAATATCGCTGCAAGTTTACACTCCAGAGTGATACTGTTCCTAATATCCAGCGTGGGGAAGGATGATGTTACTCCCAATATCATCAAAGTTGTACACCCTCCCCCCACTGTGATATTATTCCTAATATCCAGTTGGGAAGAGGATGATATTTCTCCCAATATCACAGGGGGTGTACACTCCCCTCTGACACTGTTCCTAATACCCGGGGGAGGAGAGGATGATATTACCCTAATATCACAGGGGTTGTACACGGCAACTTTGATATTGTTTTTAATATCCAGGGGCAGAGAGAATGATATTACTCCTGATGTTGAAGGAGGTTACACCCATTCTGTAATACTGTTCTTAATATCCAGGGGCAGAGAGGATGATATTGCTCCCAATATCACAAGGGGTGTACACCCACCCTGTGATACTGTTCCTAATATTGAGGAATGGAGAGGATGACATTACTCCCAATACCGCAGGGAGTGTACAGCCCCCCTGTGCTATTGTTTGTAATATCCAGAGGGGGTGAGGATGGTATTACTCTCAATATCGCAGAGGATGTACACCCCCTTGTGATATCGTTTGTAACATCCAGGGAGGGAAAGGATGATATTACTCCCAATATCCACCAGAAGAGAAGATGATATTACTCCCAGTATCAGACAGGGTGTACATTCCCCTGTGATACTGTTTTTAAGATTTAGGGGAGGAGAAGATGATATTACTCCCAATATCGCAGGGGATGGAAACCCCCGTAATATTGTTGGTAATATTTGGCCCTAAATGTTATTAAAAGAGTTGGGCATGGTGGCTCACACCTGTCATCCCAGCACCTTGGGAGGCCGAGATGGGAGGATAACTTGAGGTCAGGAGTTCGATACCAGCCTGGTCAACAAGGTAAAACCCCATCTCCACTAAAAATACAAAAATTGCCTGGGTGCGGTGGCTCACACCTGTAATCCCAGCACTCTGGGAGGCCGAGGCGGGCAGATCACGAGGTCAGGAGATCGAGACCATCCTGGCTAACACAGTGAAACCCCGTCTCTACTAAAAATACAAAAAATTAGCCGGGGGTGGTGGCGGACTCCTGTGGTCCCACCTACTCGGGAGGCTGAGCCAGGAGAATGGTGTGAACCCAGGAGGTGGAGCTTGCAGTGAGTGGAGATCACGCCACTGCACTCCAGCCTGGGCGACAGAGCAAGACTCTGCCTCAAAAAAAAAAAAAAAATTTAACCTCCAAATTTGGACTTTCCTGAAAGATAAGATGATTAACCCAGAATTCTGCAGGCTGGGAATGACTCTGTTAAGGACCTCAGCTTGGAGGATGAATTTTGGAATAATATAGAGTGGGAGGCTGAGCATAGGACATAAAGGAAGTTCTTGTCACACAGGAAGGAAAAGCACAGACACAGGCGGGTGAGACTTCATGAGAAGGTCAGGGTGAGAGCTCTGCTGTGTCTTTTGGGGTTGAAACCTGTGCATGACAGTTGGTGACTCAGTTAAGGAAACTCACTCCCAGGGACTCTACTCGGAAGGAGTCTGAGAACCTCAGGGCCAATTCCTGCTTCTTTGAGTTGTGCCCTGGGGAGCTGAGAGGTTTCAAATAAGCTCTGGCTATTTGGACCAAGACCAACATTGTGTGGAAATATGCAATAGCTGACGTGGAGGGGTCTCCCAGGAAGCCAAGGAGTATGGGGAAACTGAGGCACAGAAGAGGTTTGGGTTTGTGTGAAAGCTTGAAGAGTTCTAGCGCCTCACAGCCAGAGAGGCCATGGCCACACCTATGTACGTCAGCACAGGACGCCTGAACAGTCCCCAAGGGAAAGGGGGTTCAGACCACACTTGGGATTGCCCAGGTCAAAGTGCCCAGGAACCATGGCCTCCAGGGGAAACCAAGAGTTTCAGATGAACCCAGTGCTTGAGGGCAGAACCAATGAGAAAATCTAGTCACATTTCTACAGCACATCACCGTTAAAAATAGCATTCTCTGTTATGTTAGGCAAGGAGGGATGATTATTTATTAACTTCTACAGATTAGACAATGGGGTGGGGGTGGGCTCAAGGTGAGATGATTTTTTGGGTCCAGGTCAGCTCAGGACAGGCATCCCAGTCTTCGGTCTCCAAATCCACCTCCTGTCTGTCTCCCCGCGCTGCTCCTCAGGCCTGTGGATCCATTGACGGTGATTTCTGTGGTTCAGCTCCCACATCAGGCAGGAAGGGCAGCTACTGGGGCTGAGATCCCACATTGCCTCCAGCTCTTGCTTCCTACCTGGCCTCCCCGGGCACCACCAGGGGCTGGGCCAGGCTGCTGTGCTGCACATAGCAGGAGTAGGGGGCTGTGTCCTGCGGGGGCACAGCCACCACCACCCAGGACTGGTAAGTGCCATTTTCATTGTGAAGAACCTCTCCCCGTAGCTCAGGCTCCTGCACCTTGCCATCCCGAGTCCAGTGCACATCAATTTTCCCTGGGTAGAAGTCGTAGGCCAGGCACTTGAGTTTCTTCTTTTCCCCTGGGGCCTGGTGGCTGGTGACCACCACAGAGGGAGGATCTGTGGAGGGAGAGAGCGTGACACCGCAGGCTTGAGGTCGACTTCTCCTGGCCCAGGTCTCTTCCCACCCCCACCCTTGGCTGTCAGCGATCAGCAGAGCTCTAAGCTCTGTTCCTGCCCACCCCACCCCACCCCCGGCCCCAGGACACGTTCCAGAATATCAGGGAAGGCTGACGCTTTCCCTCTTGCCCAGTCCCCCCCCACCCATGTATTAACTCTGACGGCAATAAGTTGTGAATGCTCCGTGCACTTCTCCACGTTTTCCCACTTCTCAGTGGGCTTTGGAGTTCTCCTCTCCCCCAGTCTCAGTCCAGCTGCACGGTTCAGCCCATGCCTCTATCCAGCAACCGCTTCCCTGCAGCACTGCACAATCCTGAGTCTCACTACGTCTCCAATCCAAGTCTCAGCTTGCAGCCATCAGTCCCGCTCACACTGGCTCGCTCTTGTCCTTCCGGGGCTGACATTTTACACACCTCCCTTCTCTCCACCACCCAGATGGGAGGCATCATTGTAGAGAGAAACAACGATGGGATTTGGAATCTGAAATCTGGAATTTGAGTCCCAGCTCTGCATCTTACAGTGTTAACCTCACCTCTCTGATCTCAAGCTCCTTGTCTGTCAATTGGAGATGATTTGGGGACACCCATCAAGAAAGAATAGCCTTCCTAGCCCATTCTGAGTGAAATTTTGAGATGTTCTTTTTGGACCACAAATTACATCATCCCAGAGAAGGAATGAATCCTAAAAGATGAAAGCTGGGGGCCTGAGGGACATCCAGGAACAAATGAGACCGGACTAAGATGTTGCCTGAGCTCCTAGCCTGAGATCATCTTTTATTCTGGGCTCAGTACTGGGGAGCAGGAAGCAGTGAGTACCTTGCCGGTCCAGGATATTTTTGCTGTATTTCAGGTATTTCCGCAGAGTCTCAGGGCACTCCTCCTCCAGGTATGCCTTGGCCCGCTGCACATAGACTGGTTCTGCCTCCCACTTCTGCTTGGTGTTCTGGGCTGCTGGGTCCAAGGCGACCCAGGCTGGGATTTCTTTGTTGAATTCGATGTAGTCCTTTCCATCGTAGTAATACTTCCAGAATGATCCACTGCTTCTGTTATTCTCAATCTCACAACCGAACCTTCCATGCAAGTTGTGAGACCCTGAAAACTCCCCCGACCCCACAGAGAGACAGTCAGCCTGGTGCGAAATTTATCGAAATAACTCTTAGTCCTGCACACTGGGCATCCCAAAAGAAATAAAGGTTTTTGCAATTCAAGCATGCAATCCCTTTATCAAGACAAATAGGTTATTATTCCAATATATACAGCAGACAGAGAGGGGCTAACTCAGTTTGGTTTGGCATTTCAGGTTTGTCTCAGATGAGATATGTTCCTGCTTAAGAGAACTACAGGCTGGGTGCTGTGGCTCATGCCTGTAATCCCAGCACTTTGAGAAGCTGAAGCGAGTGGATCGCTTGAGCCCAGGAGTTCAAGACCAGCCGGAGTGACATGGCAAAATTCCACCACTAAAAAAATTTTAAAATTAGCGCAGCATGGTGGTGCAATGCCTGTAGCCCCAGCTACTCAGGAGGCTGAGGTGGGAGGATCACGTCAACCTGGGAAGTCAAGGCTGCAATGAGTCGAAAATCACACTACTGCATTTCAGCCTGGGTGACAGAGTGAGACCCTATCTCAAAAAAAAAAAAAACCACTGGGCTCAGTGGCTCACACTTGTAATCCCAGCACTTT
Source organism: Macaca fascicularis (assembly GCF_037993035.2). Lineage (NCBI taxonomy): Eukaryota > Metazoa > Chordata > Mammalia > Primates > Cercopithecidae > Macaca > Macaca fascicularis. The sequence goes on from NC_088377.1 coordinate 48,612,156, forward strand.
GAGAGGCCGAGGAGGACAGATCACCTTAGGTCATGAGTTCGAGACCAGCCCCACCAACATGGTGAAACCCCATCTCTACTAAAAATATAAAATTAGGCTGGGTGCAGTGGCTCACACCTGTAATCCCAGCACTTCGAGAGGCTGAGGCCAGAGGATCACCTGAGGTCAGGAGTTTGAGACCAGCCTGGCCAACATGGTAAGACCTCGCCTCTACTAAAAATACAAAAATGTGCTGGGTGTGCTGGCACACACCTGTAATCCCAGCTACTCGGGAGGCTGAGGCAGGAGAATCACTTGAACCTGTGGGACAGAAGTTGTAATGAGTTGAGATGGTGCCATTGTACATCAGCCTGAATGACAGAACAAGACTTTGTCTCAAAAAAAAAAAAAAAAAAGACAAAATTAACCAGGCGTAGTGACACATGCCTGTAGTGACACATGCCTGTAGCCTGTAGTCCCAGTTACTCAGGAGGCTGAGGCAGAAGAATCGCTTGAACCCAGGAGGCAAAGGTTGCAGTGAGCCAAGATCGCGTCATTGCACTTCAACCTGGGCAACAAGAGCAAAACTCCGTCTCAGAAAAAAAAAAAAAAAAAAAGAGCTACAGAATATAGATAGATTTCTATCTCTTCTACAGCATCTCTTCTAAGGAGAATTATTTGTTTTAATTTATGCTGAGTCCTGAGGAAGCTGTCACAACCACACCAAAGTGTACTTCCAAATTGGCTAGAAATTATTTGTGATTTCATATGAGAAAGGAAGACTCTCCTTTTCTCTCAGTTCTAGGAAGAGTTCATATCATCACCTAAGTAACCCTAATCTGATCACTTCTTTCTTCCTTTCTGGTGTTTGATATCTTTTTTTTTTTTTTTTTTGAGACAGAGTCTCGCTCTGTCGCCCAGGCTGGAGTGCAGTGGCCGGATCTCAGCTCACTGCAAGCTCCGCCTCCCAGGTTCACACCATTCTCCTGCCTCAGCCTCCCGAGTAGCTGGGACTACAGGCACCCGCCACCTGGCTTGGCTAGTTTTTTGTATTTTTTAGTGGAGACGGTGTTTGATATCTGTATTCCAAATCTCTAAAGTCCCAACCTTCTTGCCCATTAGCCACAACTCTCAGAAATGTATCTCCTTAGGGTGGGGGACACAGCCTCTTCATTCTGATTTTAAAAGCAGGTGTTTACCCAGACTGGTTAGTGCTGTTGGCACAGACACTGACAGCTCTCAAGCTGTCTGGGCTCACGACCCGGGTCTCTCCCCGCCCCCACCTGGTGTGCTGCCTGAACCAGAGCCAGTCACCTCCCTGGGCCTCTATTTCCTCACCTCTGAAACGGCAATGCCAAGAGCGCTGTTTCAGGGGACTATTCTGAGCATTATATATGCTCATAGATGGGCCTGGCACAAAGTAAGTGCTCAGTAAATGTCAGTTACTCCTATTTCCTTTTTTTGTTTTTTGTTTTTAGATGACATTTCGTTCTTGTCATCCCGGCTGGAGTGCAATGGTAGGATTTCAGCTCACTGTAACCTCTGCCTCCCGGGTTCAAGCAATTCTCCTGCCTCAGCCTCCTGAGTAGCTGGGACCACAGATGTGCGCCACCATGCCAGGCTATTTTTGTATTATTAGTAGAGATGGGGTATCACCATGTTGGCCAGGGTAGTCTCGAACTCCTGACCTCAGGTGATCCACCTGTCTCAGCCTCCCAAAGTGCTGGGATTACAGGTGTGAGGCACTGAGCCCTGCCTAATATTATTTTCTAATACCTTGTATTCATCTCTTCATCCTCCTTCCTCATAATTATCCACTTTGCCATTTCTATTCCTGTCCATCAAAGCTTCTCCCAGTGTCTTTTCTGGTCACCTGTGCCCCCTCCTCTCCTATTGCTGACACACAGCCCGGGCCATTTTCCTTACCAAGACCTCCCACCCCACATCCTTCAAACGTCTGCCTATCTCTTTCTTGCCTCCTTTTGGAAACCTTCAGATCCCATGTAGCACCTTGGGCATTTTTGTACTTAGAAGCCCACCTTTTGACACCCACTCTATGATAATTTAACACCAGCAGTTCACCAGGCCAGAGGTTGGCTGCCTTGGGGCTAGCAGTGTGGTTTAGCAGAAAAAGTGCTGGGCCGGGGGCACAGGGACCATCTCTGCGCGGGCTCTGCCACCAGCTCCTCCAACCACAGTGCAGGTGGCCCTTCCTGGGTCTGCATCTTACGGTGAGGAGAAACTTTAGGGCTGCAGGAAACTAACAGCCCGCGGTTTTGAATCCAGCACTTCCTGAGCCCTCAGCATAGGCTACAGTCTGTGCCGCATGCTTTTCTCTGTTCTTTCCACAAATTTCAATTGAGCCAATATTGGCTGCACCCTGTCCTAGGCAATGCAGCTGCAAGGGAGATTAGGACAGACTGTGACATCCTTCACAGAATAGACATAGTTAAATATTACAAACTTGTTTGGAGGTAGGTCTCAGTGCTCCAATGTTTGCAGATTTCGACCAGATATTTTGGGAACGTTTCATTGTCAACAGCTGGGACTGGCAGAGCCACCAGGTGAACCCAGGTCTGAGTGACTTTGAGAGTGGCTCACTCTCCAGGCAACCTCCCTGGACAGGGGTGAGTCTGATGCCTTCTCACGGGGGGATCAGCCTCTGATGCATAAGTTGTGGAGGTGAGAGGTCAGAGGTGCCTGGATAGGAAGTGACTCTGCCATCACTTCCTGTGTGAGCTGAGGCCTGGGATGAGGATGGGGCAATCAATGGGAAAGTGGGGAGCACCTGTGCTGTGGTGTGGGCGGGATGTGGACATGTCTGCATTTCTGCTGTGTCTTCTGTTCCTTCTCTGGGATTGGGACTATTTCCATCCTGCTAACCCCTTGCCACTCACACTTGGGGGGCTGCCTCTTGGGTTAGACCTTCCTCCCCCATGGTTTGTTGTTTACTGACCATTACTGTCGTTGTAATACTCCACGATGTCATTCAGGGTCTCCATAAAGATGTCCTCCCTGGCCTTCTGAAGTTGGCTGTCCTGCTTCCAATCTTCCATTCCTTCCACCTGTCTCCAGAGTCCCACAGGCTGAGACTTCCTGTCTTTACTGTTGTATCTAAAGAACTGGAGGTCATTGAGTGAGCCAAGGGCCTGAAACTGGGGGATGTCTTCAACAAGCTTGGACAGCCCAGTGTAGATATAGGTCAGAGAGTAACGACCTGCAAAAGAAAAGACAGTTGAGGTCCATGCAAGGGTCCCACTGTGGGGCTGCACAGGGCTAGGAGGGGAGGCCTGCCCACTGGCCTCTTCCTCCATAGCTCTTTCTCCTGTCATTAACCTTACACCACTGGAGGCTCACTCAAATGAATATGCTCTCCTTTCATGCTAAGGATGATATTTCAGAGACCATCCTGTGTCTTCACTACATTGTTTCCCCTGCTTGGCACATAAGAAGATAACATTACTCAGCCTCCTCGAAGATACATTGGGACCATGTGACTGAGTTTTGTCAAAAGAGAATGTGAGCAGAAGTGATGTCTTTCTTCTGGTCCAAGACCCTACCAGCTGGCTTGTCGCTTTTGTTTCTCATCTCTTGAGGTAACAACTTTGAAGGCCACAGGATAATATGAAAGAGTCTCAGTATGCAATTAGCCTGGATCCCTGAGTCACCCCATGGAGGAATGGAACCTTGCCCAATGTGCATGGAATCTGACATGCGTTAGAAATTAACATTTCTAGGCTGGGCTCCATAGCTCATGCCTGTAATCCCAGGACTTTGGGAGGCCAAGGCAGGAGGATTACTTGAAATCGGGAGTTGAAGACCAGCCTGGCCAACATGGTGAAACCCCATCTCTACTAAAAATACAAAAATTAGCTGGGTGTGGTGGTGTGGGTCTGTAATCCTAGTTACGTGGGAGGCTGAGGCAGGAAAATCACTTGAACTGGAGAGGCAAAGGTTGCAGCAAGCAAAGATCATGCCACTGCGCTCCAGCCTTGACGACAGAGTGAGATTCCATCTCAAAAAAACAAATTAACATTTCTAGCTTAACCTGACAAATACATATAGTTAGAAAGGGTAGAAAGGAGAATTTACTAGAAAATTCAAGAAATGACCCAGACTGAATTAGCACAGCATAAGACTAGGATGGAGCTCAGAATTCCTGGGGTTATACCTTACATTTTGGTACAAGGTGGAATCTGGGAGAGAGGGACATTTCCATAATAGTTCCATAATTATTTTATGATACAATTTATACAGGTGCTAATAATGTTGGAGGTCATATGGCAGAATCCTAGTTCAATTACTAAAATTATTCTTGCTCATGAGTTTCTAAATGTGATTAACCTTTAAATCAGTAGACCTTACAATTGAATTCATAGACATAGAGGGTAGAAGGATGGTTACCAAAGGCTGGGAAGAATAGTGGCAGGGGTGGGGGAAATTGGGAGGATGGTTAATAGGTATAAAAAAAAAGTTAGAAAACTATTTGATAGCACAACAAGGTGACTCTAGTCAATAATAATTTAGCTGGGGCCAGGTGTGGTGGCTCATGCCTATAATTCCAACACTTTGGGAGGCTGAGGGGCATGGGTCACTTGAGGTCAGGAGTTCGAAAACAGCCTGGCCAACATGGTGAAACCCCATCTGTACTAAAAATACATAAATTAGCCGGGAGTGGTGGCAAACGCCTGTAGTCCCAGCGACTCAGAAGGCTGAGGCAGGAGAATCGCTTAAACTCGGGAGGCAGAGGTTGTAGTGAGCCAAGATTGCACCATGGCATTCCAGCCTGGGCAACTCTGTCACCAAAAAAAAAAAAAAAAAAAAAGAATGAGTAAGACCTACTATTTGATAGCACAACAGGGTGACTATAGTCAATAATAATTTAATTGGGGCCAGGTGCGGTGGCTCATGCCTGTAATTCCAGCACTCTGGGAGGCTGAAGTGAGTGGATCACTTGAGGTCAAGAGGTCAAGACCAGTCTGGCCAACATGGTGAAACCCCATCTCTATTAAAAATACATAAGTTAGCCATGTGGCAGTGCACACCCGAGGCAGGATAATTGCTTGAACCCAACAGGCGGAGGTTGCAGTGAGCCAAGACCACGCCACTGCACTCCAGCCTGGATGATAGAACAAGATTCCGTCTCAAAATAATAATAATAATAATCGTAATTTAATTGTACACTTTAAAATAACCAAAAGAGAGGCCCGGTACAGTGGCTCATGCCTGTAATCCCAGCACTTAGGGAGACCAAGGCAGGCACATCACGAGGTCAGGAGATCAAGACCAGCCTAGGCAGCATGGTGAAACCCGTCTCTACTAAAAACACAAAAAAATTAGCCAGGTATGGTGGTGGGTGCCTGTAGTCCCAGCTACTTGGGAGGCTGAAGCAGGAGAATAGCTTGAACCTGGGAGGCAGAGGTTGCAGTGAGCCAAGATCGTGCCACTGCACTCCAGCCTGCACGGCAGACTGAGACTCTGTCTCAAAAATAAATAATCAAATAAATTTTTAAAATAAAATAACCAAAAGAGTATAACTGGATTGTCTGTAACACCAAGGATAAAAGCTTGAGGGGATGGATACCTCATTCTCGATGATGTCATTATTTCACACTGCATGCCTGAATCAAAATGTTTCATGTACCCCATAAATATATACGCATACTATGCACCCACAATTTTTTTAATTTACAAAAAAATCAGTAGACCTTGAGTAAAGTGGATTATTCTCCATAGTGGTGGGCCTCATCCAATCAGTTGAAGACCTTAAGAGAAAAAGCCTCGGAGGTCTGCTAAAGAAGAAAGAATTCTGCCTACAATCTGCCCTCAGACTCAAGACTAAGACATCAACTCTTTCCTGGGTCTCCAGCCTGCTGGCCTGCTCTGAAGATTTAGGACTTGTTACTCCTCCCAATAGTGTCAGTCAATTTCTTAAATAAATCTCTATTCTCACTCTCTCTCTCTCTCTTTTGCATACATATAATGTAAATCTCTTCTTGTGTGTGTGTATGCGTGTGTATACAGCATATGCATGTATGTGTATGTACGTATATATGTATATGTGTACAACCTATTAGTTCTGTTTCTCTGGAGAACCTTGAATAATTCAGATTTTGGTGCAGAATGGGATTAACATTCCAAAGTGATTGTTATACAACGAACATGAAACACCTTTTCTGACAATTTGTAAATGTCACCAATTTTAAACTTACACAACTGAAAAGCCATTTGCTTCCATGTCTTTATCCTGCACATTCTCATGCCACAAACAGCCTCCTTCCCCTGTCCTAGAAGTGACTCTTGATCTCCCCAAGCTCCCACTGCCTTCTCTTCCGGCCACTCGCCTTCCAGACCTACTGCAGCTGTGTCTGAGTGTGGGTTGAGGGCACGGGTTTCCTTCTAGCACCATCCCTCCAGCCGACCTGCCTTCCCACTTTCCCCTTGGGGTTACTCTCTCTTTCCAACAGCGTCAGGCAGGTGTACCCAGCCACCGGAAGGAGGGAAGGAACAGGAGCAGAAGCAGCTCCAGGCGCACGGTTCCTGCTCCGTCCTGGCTGTCTGACCCCAAGCAGGTCGCTTGGTCTTTGGAGTCTTTGTTTTCACTGTAAACTAAGGATTTTAGATTCAGATTCCTGAAGGTCTTATTTCGGGTGAGGGCAGAGGCTCCCTGAATGCTTGTGGAAGTGTATGAGCTGAGTGAGTTGACAGCCTTGGGCACCCTTTCCTGCCATACGCCAGGGAATCCCAGCGCATCCAGCCCTTCTCCCAGCCAGGTGTGAGGAAGGTGTCCTGTTCCTCACCTTCTTCCAGTCCCCTCCAGCACCCATCCCTTGCTTTCCACACTCACCATCTTGGGTCTCCTGGGGGACAGCAGGACCCAGAAACAGCAGCAGAGACAGCAGGACAGGCACCATTCTTACCATCGTGTCTGCTTGGAGGGTTCTGGGCAGGAGGCACAGGTATTATCCTGGGTCCTGGGGCCCTGCCCAGGGGAGGTGAATCTACAGGCCAATGGGAGTGCCAGGACGGGCTCCTCCCCTAATAGAGAAAAGAAAAAAAACACATGATACATAAGCTAGGCTGGGCAGAGGTTGTGATGAATGAGTCTACACACACGTTATACAAATTCAGAACTGAGACAGTTGATCTCTGGACTGAGGCTTTGTGGGTGCCTGGGGCAGAAGAATGCAAATGGGTGGGGGGTATGTGTGATGGGTGGCAGGTGTCTGGGATGTGTCACCCTTCCAGTCTATTATGACACCCTCTGGAATCACTTGGGTGTTGTCAAACCAGACTTCATCCCTGCCTTCTGGAAAAACTCTCAACATGTCCAGGATACGGACCTGGTTAGTCCCCAGCTGGGGCGGGACCCTCACTCTCCCTCACCCGATCCTGCCAGAGCTGTCTGGAGGACATTCCCATTCCCATCTCTCCCTTCTTCCTTTCGGTGCCTGTGGAACCCCAGCCTTCCATGATCAAAGGAGAAATAGCCGCATCCTCCTTTTGCAGCCTCCCTGGCAATAGAACGAGCAGGTGTGCACGGGGTTTATGCTCAGCAAGTCGAAGCTACTACCATGGATATCAGGTCAAGTGTCTGGGAAACAAAGAGGCAGGTGCAGTGGACAATGCCTTCTGGTGGTCTTGACAGTGGTCGCAACTGCCTGCTCCTGGGGGCAGTGGGGCTGCAGTAGCTATGGGGGCGTCTGGGTTCCAGTTCCAGGTGGTGTCTTCGGTCCGCACTGGGCCTCTAATGTCCCCTGCTGGCTGCTGTCGTGTGTTTACAGGGCTGGGTCCCGCTGTGATTTTGACTGGTCTGCTTCTGCAAATTGCGAGCCTAGATTCCCAGTCTTACTAGGGAAGCAAGGGCTGGAGGCAGCATGGGGTCTCAGCCCCAGAAGCCATCCTTTCTGCCTGACATGAGACAGATAAACCTCAGAAATCACCTTCACCAAGCTGGACGCAGTGGCTCACACCTGTAAGCCCAGTACTTTGGGAGTCCAAGGCAGGAGGATTGCTTGAGGCCAGGAGTTCAAGACCAGCCTGGGCAACAAAAGGAGACCCAGTCTTTACAAAAAAAAAAAAAAATTGTTTTAATTAGCCAGGCATGGTGGTGCACACCTGTAGTCCCAGTTACATAAGAGCCTGGGGCAGGAAGATCGCTTGAGCCCAGGAGGTCAAGGCTGTGATGTGTTGGATTGCACCACTGCACTCCAGCCTGGGCAACAGATCCAGACCCTGTCTCTAAACAAGAAAGAAAGAAATTACCCTCAATGGCATCATCAAGGCTGGGGGAGCAGTGCATGAAGACAGACAGTGGTGGATTTGGAGACAAAAGTCTGGAATGCCTGCCCTCAGCTGACTGACACCCCAAAACTGCCTCTCCTTGAAAACTTTCCTACTGTCTAAACTGTAGAGCCTTACAAGCAGTAACCTTCTTGCCTAGCACAACAGAGATGGTATTTTTTGTAATTTGATTTTCTCATTGGCTCTCCTCCCAAGAACTGGATTCATCTGAAACTCTTGGTTTTCCCTGGAGGCCATGGTTCCTGACACTCTGACCTAGGTAATCCCAAGCATGGCCTGGCCCCCTGTCCCTTGAGGTTGTTCAGGCGTCCCCTGCTGTATATGCATGATATACATAGGTGTGGCCATGGCCCCTCTGGCTGTGAGGTGCCAGAATTCTGGGAGTGAGTTTCCTCAACTGAGTCACCAACCGCCATGCACAGGTTTCAACCCCAAAGGACACAGCAGAACTCTCACCTTGACCTTCTCATGAAGCCTCACCTGCCTATGCCCCTGCTTTTTCTTCCTGTGGGACAAGAGCTTCCTTTACATCCAAAGCTCAGCCATTCGTTCTGTATTACTCCAAAATCCATCTTTCAAGCCAGGTTCCTGAAGAAAATCATTTTCAGTTTTCAGAATTCTGAGCCAACCATCTCATCTTTCTTGAAAGCCCAAATTTGAAGGCTATACCTTTTTTTTTTTTTTTTTTTTTTTTTTTGAGAGGGAGTATCACTCTGTCGCCTAAGCTGGAGTGCAGTGGCACGATGTCAGCCGACTGCAACCTCTGCCTCCTGGGTTCAAGTGATTCTCCTGCCTCAACTTCCCAATTCACTGAGATTACAGGCGCCCACCACCACGCCTGGCTAATGTTTTATGTTTTAGTAGAGATGAGGTTTCACCATGTTGGTCAGGCTGGTCTTGAACTCCTGACCTCAAATGATCCACCCGCCTCTGCCTCCCAAAGGGCTGGGGTTACAGGCATGAGCCACCGCACCCGGCATTACCTTTTTTTTTTCTTTTTTTCTTTTTTTTTTTCTCTGATGCTTTGACTTCCATTTGAAAATTAAACTCAATGCTGGGCTCAGTGGCTCATGCCTGTAATCCCAGCACTTTGGGAGGCTGAGGCGGGCAGATCACAAGGTCAGGAGTTCAAGACCAGCCTGGCCAACATAGTGAAACCCCGTCTCTACTAAAAATACAAAAGTTAGCTGGGCATGGTGGCAGGTGCCTGTAATCCCAGCTACTTGGGAGGCTGAGGTGGAGAATTGCTTGAACTGGGACCCAGGAGGCGGAGGTTGCAGTGAGCTGAGATTGCACCACTGTGCTCCAGCCTGTGCTACAGAGCAAGATTCCATCTCAAAAAAAGAAAAAAAAGAAAAAAAGAAAATTAAACTCGAAAAGTGACTCCTTTAGCCTATATATAATTCACATTCCCTTCTTCTGGGGTAAAAAGCTCTATCCGAATATAGAGGGCCCCAGGGAAGAAAACAAACTGTCAAGAGAAGGAAATACAGAATCAATATTTTGATATATATGATGACAGCTTGGACAAGTAAAATATAAAAGATAAACATTCCATATCAATGAGGAAATCAAAATCCATGTGAGCTCGCAAGGCTAGGGAAGATTTGAATATGAGATCTGGCCTCATCTGTGACCAGAGAGAGGGATGGGGGTGGACAAGGTAGAGGAAACCCAGTCCAGGCCAGGTGTGGGAGAGGAGGAGAGGGGCTCAGAGCCATGAAGCAGTTGGAGAAAACGTCTTGCAAGAAGTCAGAGTTCAGAGGCAATGGGAAGGCCTAAGGCAGTTTGTCCAGAATATGTCGAAAGATTGTTCCTAACCAGGTGGGCATGGGACAGCTGAGAGGAGGAGGTCACAAAGGCCCAACAAGAGAGGCGACCTGGGAGTAAGGCTGTGCCAGGGGCATCAGCTCGGTACACCAGGGATGATAAAGGGGTCCAGGGAACCACAGGTGGGTCCTTCCACGGTCATTTCCTGTTTCCCCAACAGAGGACGACCCACAGGTTCTCCTACAGCCAAGACCAACTTCAAGTGCAATTGGAGGAAGCTCCAACCCAAAGAGTCCCATTACCATAAATTATCTCCTTCTTTAATAATGTCCCAGTCACTTTATTTTATTTTATTGAGACAGAGTCTTGCTCTGTCACCCAGACTGGAGTACAATGGCACAATCTCGGCTCACTACAACCTCTGCCTCCCAGGTTCAAGTGATTCTCCTGCCTCAGCTTCCCGAGGGCTAGGATTACATGCACGTGCCACCACGCCCAGCTAATTCTTGTATTTTTTCAGTAGAGATGAGGTTTCATCATGTTGCCCAGGCTGGTCTCGAACACCTGACCTCAAGTGATCCAACCGCCTCAGCCTCCCAAAGTGCTGGGATTACAGGCGTGAGTCACCGCACCCGGTCCCCAGTCACTTTAGAATTTGGAGGGTCTCGCTGCAAATAGCCCATCAACCATGAGCGTACCTGGAAAGACCTGGTTTCCAAATAACTGGCTTCCTCTGTGTAAAACGAGTCTTATTGTATGCTTTAAAAATTATCTTTGCTGGGTGCAGTGGCTCACGCCTGTAAGTCCAGCACTTTGGGAGGCTGAGGTGGGTGGATCACGAGGTCAGGAGTTCAAAATCAGCCTGGCCAAGATGGTGAAACCCTGTCTCTACTCAAAATACAAAAAAATTAGCTGGGCGTGGTGGTGGGCACCTGTAATCCCAGCTACTAGGGAGGCTGAGGCAGAGAATTGCTTGAACCTGGGAGGCAGAGGTTGCAGTGAGCTGAGATTGCACCACTGCACTCCAGCCTGGGCAACAGAGCAAGACTTGGTCTCAAAAAAAAAAAAAAAAAAAAAATATATATATATATATATATATATATATATCTTGAGAAAAATTGGCAAAAGGGGAGATGGCACAGAAAGATGGAGAACCCCTGTCCGAGAGGAAAGGGGCAGTCAGAGAACACAGGCTGTGATGGAAAGGATACACTAATGGCTGTGCACCATTCAGTGCATGGCATTGCATTGCCGGAGGGCTCAGGAGGGTCTCCAGATGCCAGTAAGACCCCAGCCTCAGCCAGTTTCCAGGTTCTTGACACCATCTAGAGAAAGAATTCAGGGACGAATCAGAATGAAGCGAAAGGCAAGAAGCTTTTATTGCAAAGTGAAAGTGCACACAGGCATACTCGTGAGAATAGTCACACACACAGTTTCTAATTTTACAGGTGTTTCTTTAATTAGGGAGTAGAATAAACATAGATATTCTGGCCGGGCACGGTGCCTCACGCCTGTAATCCCAGCACTTTTGGAGGCCAAGGTGGGTGGATCGCTTGAGCCCAGGAGTTTGAGACCAGCCTGGGCAACATAGTGAGACTCCATCTCTATAAAAAAATGAACAAAAATTAGTCACATGTCATGGAGAATGCCTGCAGTCCTAGCTACTTGGGAGGCTGAGCCAGAAGGATTGCTTGAGCCTGGGAGTTCAAGACTGCAGTAAGCCACAATTGCACTCCAGCCTGGGTGACAGAGGCAGGTGAGACCCTGTCTCAAAAAAATAAGAATAATAATGAGATATTCTAGAAAAGGAGGGAAGTACAGGACCCACCCCCCCCGCATTACTACTCCCTTTCTCCCTTATTTAGGCTTGTCCAGAAGAGTCATGGACATGTCACCCTGGCCGGGATTTTGGCCATTTTCTCTCCATTATTTGGGGTTTTCTGTTATCCTGTGGTTTCTTTGCCTAGTTCTTATTTCAACTGTTGTTTGGGTTCTCCATCCTCCTGCGCCCACCCAGTGCTATTCCTGTCTCAATTAGACACATCCACTGGACTAAAGCTCCCAGAACCTGATTTCAACCTCCCTTTTGCATTGATCGCCCCCACCTACCCCGCACCTCAACTGTCTTCAGGAACTCTGTTTCCACCAGATTGGCTTCAATAACCCTCAAATATGTCTGGCACTGTTTCTTCTTGTCTTTGCTCATTCACCCGGAGATCTGTTTTTGGAAGTGTTCGTTGATTGTCTTCTTCCTGCCAAGAATTGGGCTAAGCCCTAGGGACAGAGAAAGGAGCAGGGTAAACCCCATCCCTGTCCTTATGTAACGTGTCCCCATCTGCCAGCAGAAATTCTATCCCTGTTCAAGCATCCTGCTCACCCACAACCCCTCCCACAAAGCCCTTCCCAATTCCATTTCAGGTTTTCCTTCTTTCTCCAACAAAGCTCTTGGTAACACTGACCATCAGTACCAACAACAGGAATGTTGGAAGCCCAATTTGTTATTCGATTTATGAGGTTTTGGTAATCAGGTTACAAAACCCATTTTTTTGTTATTAGGTTTAATAATTAGGCATTATTACAGGTTTTGGGTTTTTTGTTTGTTGGTTTTTGTTTTGTTTTGAGACAGAGTCTCACTCTGTAACCCAGGCTGGAGTGCAGTACCACGATCTCGGCTCACTGCCACCTCCACCTCCCGGGTTCAAGCAATTCTCCGGCCTCAGCCTCCCAAGTAGCTGGGACTACAGGCACGCACCACCATGCCCAGGTAACTTTTGTATTTTTAGTAGAGAGGAGGTTTCACCATGTTGGCCAGGCTGATCTCTAACTGCTGACCTCAAGTGATCCACCTGCCTGGGCCTCCCAAAGTACTGGGATTACAGGCACGAGCCACCACACCAAGTCTATTAAGGTTTATTTATTTATTTATTTATTTATTTATTTATTTTGTCTGTTTTACCCTGGTAACTGCAAAAGATAAGGGAATTCTTTCTGCCCTATTACAGAAATTGCCTGATTTTCAGATGGTGCTTTGAGTCAATAATTTCTGCAATTGAGCTTATTCTCTTTTCTTTAAGCTTTCTACCACTTTTGAACTCAAACATTCCAGCCCTTGGTCCTGAAATTCCTCGTGCTCTTCACGCTATCCAGTCACTTGGGACATGAGGTGCTGCCTTTAAGTACCAAAATAAAAGTCCTAAACCCCTCAGACAGACTAACGAACCCTCGTGTGGGTAAAAGATCCCATAATTTTAAGTTCTGGCTATGATGAGACCGGAGACTGATCATGCCCCCATTAGACTTCAATGCCTTTCCCTTACTAATCATTACTAGATTTTCTCAAAAGCAAGCTTGAGAGAATGAAAGACCCAAAGACCCCTTTGCTTCCTTCATCCAACCACGCAGCACCTTCCTTCTATTTTCATGATTCCAACATGACAGTCTGGTCCAAAAAGAGTTTCCTCTTGATCAATGACTACCACATTCAGAGTAGTTTTGACCGGTTCCCCGAGAATGTACAGAAAGCAGATTTCTGCCAGGCATGGTGACTCACATCTGTAGTTCCAACACCTTGGGAAGGCTGAAGCAGGAAGATTGCTTGAGCTCAGGAGTTCAAGACCAGCCTGGGCAACACAGTGATACTCCTATTTCAAAAAAGAAAGGAAAGAGAGAAAGAAGGAAGGAAGGAAGGAAGGAAGGAAAGAAAGAAAGAAAGAAAGAAAGAAAGAAAGAAAGAAAGAAAGAAAGAAAGAAAGAAAGAAAGAAAGAAAGAAAGAAAGAAAGAAAGAAAGAGAGAAAGAAAGAAAGAGAGAGAGAAAGAGAGAAAGAGAAAGAGGGAGGGAGGGAGGAAAGGAAAGGAGAGGAGAGGAGGGGAGGGGAGGGGAGGGGAAGGGAAGGGAAGGGAAGGGAGAGAGGAAGAAAAAAGAAAGAAAGAGGACTTTTGCCCTACATTTTACCTTTTTACATATAGGACCTAATTAAAATGGATTTACATGTTCATTCTCCACCCTAAAGTGAACATGGGTTATTTATTAGTCAGGATTCTCTAGAAGGACAGAACTAATAGGATAGCTGTATATGTAAAGGGGAGTTTATTAAGGAGTATTAACTCATACGATCACAAGGTCCCACAATAGGCCATCAGCAAGTTGAGGAGCAAGGAAGCCAGTCTGTGTCTTAAAGCTGAAGAACTTGAGTCTGATGTTCGAGGGCAGGAAGCATCCAGCATGGGACAAGGAGGTAGGCTGGGAGGCTAGGTCAGTCTAGTCTTTTCAAATTCTTCTGCCTGCTTTGTATTTTGGCCACACTGGCAGCTAATTAGATGGTGCCCACCCACATTGAGGGTGGGTCTGCCTTTCCCAGTCCACTGACTCAAATGTTAATCTCCTTTGGCATCACCCTCACAGACACACCCAGGAACAATACTTTGCATCCTTCAATCCAATCAAGTTGATAGTTTTGTTTGAGACAGAACAATGGACTGTAACATCTGCTTCCCACGTTCAAGCAATTCTACTGCCTCAGCCTCCTGAGTAGTTGGGATTACAGGCCCCCACCACCATGCCTGGCTAATTTTTGTAGTTTTTTAGTAGAGACGGGGTTTTGCCATTTTGGCTAGGCTGGTCTCGAACTCCTGACCTCAGGTGATCTGGCCCCCTCCACCTCCCAAAGTGCTGGGATTACAAGCATGAGCCACCATGCCTGGCTGACACTGAGGATTAACAGTCACAGGTTGCATGTTTACTTGTATGCTTCATACATGTGAACCTAATTTGCATGCATGTGGGTCTCCTTCTTGAATATTCATAAATCCTCCTATCTTCTGTTTGACTATGAATACCCTACCACCACATCAGGCATACATACCAGCTGGGGACTACCCAGGTCCACGTCCTGGACATGTCGAGGCTTTTTCCAGAAGGCAGGTATGAAGTCTGGTTTGACACACCCAAGTGACCCCAGAGGGTGTCATAATAGACTGGAAAGGTGACACATCCCAGACACCTTCCACCCATCACACACACCTCCCACCCACTGGCATCCTTCCGCCCCAGGCACACACAAAGCCTCAGTCCAGAGATCAACTGTCTTACCTCTGAATTTGTATAACTTGTGTGTAGACTCACTGATCACAATCTCTGCCCAGCCTGGCTTGTGCATACTTCTTTCTTACTGTCAGGAGAGGAGCCCGTCCTGGCACTCCCATTGGCCTATAGAATCACCTCCCCTGGGCAGGGCCCCAGGACCCAGGATAATACCTGTGCCTCTTGCCCAGAACCCTCCAAGCAGACACAATGGTAAGAATGGTGGCTGTCCTGCTGTCTCATTTACAAATTGTCAGAATAGTTGTTTCATGTTAGTTTTATAATAATCACATTTATAATATTAATCCCTTTCTGCACTCAAATCTGAATTATTCAGGGTTCTCCAGAGAAACAAAACTAATATATATTGTATAAACATGCACATATGTATATATGAATATACAATGTATATTCATATACATTGGGCAACAGAGCAAGACTCCCTCTCAAAAAAAAAAAAAAGACCGAGTCTCATTCTGTCACCCATGCTGCAATACAGTGGCACCATCACAGCTGGGTTCCAGTGATCCTCCTGCCTCAGCCTCCTGCGTAACTGCAACTACAGGCAGATGTCACCATGCCTGGCTAAATTTTTATTCATATATGTATTCATATATACATTGTATATTCATATATACACTAAATATATGTATATATTTATACATAGATAAATTGCATACATTTTATACATATATAAATATATTATATACACTAAATATATGTATATAGTATATATGTATACATATATACGTGTATGTATATACAAAACAGAAAAAGGGAGGAGTTTTATTTAATATTTCTTGTGGCTCACACAATTCTGAGGGCTAAAAGTCCTAAATCAGCAAAGCAAGCCAGCAGGCTGGAGACCCAGGAAAGAGTTGGTGTTGCTGTCCTGAGTCCAAGGGTAGTCTCTGGAGGCAGAATTATTTCTTCTCTGGGGTACCTCAGCCTTTTCTCTTGACGTCTTCCACTGATTGAATGAGACCCACCCACATTGTAGAGGGTAATCTGTTTTACTCAAGGTCTGATTTAAAGGCTAATCACATTCAGAAAATCATGAGCAAGAATGACTTCAGTACTTAAATTAGAAATCTGCCATATGACCTCCAACATTACTAACACTCATGTAAATTATATTCTAAATTAACTATGGAACTAATTGTGGAAATGTCCCACTCTCTCAGCTTCCATCTTGTACCAAACTGCAAGGTACAATGCCAGGAATTCTGAGAGGTATCCTAGCCTTACCCTATGCTGATCCATTCTGGGTCGCTTCTTGAATTGTTTAGTAAATTCGCCTTCCTACACTTTCTAACTATATGTATTTGTCCAGTTAGACTAGAAATGTTTATTTCTCATGTCACGTTCAATGCAGATTGGGCAAGGTTCCTCTCCTCCACAGGGTGACTTAGGGAGCCAGGCTGTTTGCATCCTGGGATTCTTCTGTTTCATCCTGTGGCCTCCATAGTCATCAACGAAAGGGATAAGAGGCAGTAGGGGCAAGCCAGGTGGTAGGGTCTTGGACCAGAAGAAAGACAACAGTCACTTCCACTCACATTCTTGTTTGACAAAACTCAGTCACATGGTTCCAATCTATCTATAAGGAGGTTGAAAAACGTTATCTTCTTCTGTGCCAAGCAGATTAAACTCTGTAGTGAAGGCACAGAATGGTCTCTGAAATATCATCCCCAGCATGAAAGCAGAGCCTGTTTCCTTGAATGAAGCTTTGATGGTGTGAAGCTGAGAGCAGAGGAGAGAGTGGGGAGGAAGAGGCCAGTGGCCAGGCCTCCCCTCCTGGCCCTCTGCAGCCCCACAGTGGGACATCCTTGCATGGACCCCAGCCCTCAGAGTCTTTTCTTTTGCAGGTCATTACTCTCTGACCTATCTCTACACTGGGCTGTCCAGGCCTAGCAAAGGCACCCACAGGCTGCAGGGCACTGTCTTCCTCAATGACGGTGCATTCTTCCACTACAACAGTGAAGACGGGAAGGCTGAGCCCTGGGATCATGCAGACACGTGGAAGGAGTAGAGGACTGGGAGAAGCAGAACCAACTTCAGAAGGCCAGGGAGGACATCTTTATGGAGACCCTGAATAACATCATGGAGTATTACAACAACAGTAGTGGTCAGTGAACAACAGACCGCGGGGGTGGAAGATCTAACCCAAGACGCAGCCCCTCAAGTGTGAGTCACAAGGGGTCAGCAGGATGGAAATAGTCCCAATCCCAGCAGAGGAACAGGAGGCACAGCAGAAATGCAGACATGTCCACATCCCGCCCACACCACAGCACAGGTGCTCCCCACTTCCCCATCGATTGCCCCATCCTCATCCCAGGCCTCAGCTCACACAGGAAGTGATGGCAGAGTCACTTCCTATCCAGGCACCTCTGACCTCTCACCTCCACACCCCACCCGTCAGAGGCTGATCTCCCAGTGAGCAGGCATCAGACTCACCCCTGTTCAGAGAGGTTGCCTGGAGAGTGAGCCGCTCTCAAAGTCATTCAGACCTGGGCTCACCTGGTGGCTCCGCCAGTCCTAGCTGTTGACAGTGAAACATTCCCAAAATATCTGGTCGAAATTTGCAAACACTGGAGCATTGAGACCTACCTCCAAACAAGTTTGTAATATTTAACTATGTCTATTCTATGAAGGATGTCACAGTCTGTCCTAATCTCCCTTGCAGCTCCATCGCCTGGGACAGGGTCCAGCCAGTATTGGCTCAATTGAAATTTGTGGAATGAACAGAGGAAAGCATGTGGCACACACCGTAGCCCATGCTGGGGGCTCAGGAAGTGCTGGATTCAAAACCGCAGGCTGTTCCTAAAGTTCCTCCTGTCCATAAGATGCAGACCCAGGAAGGGCCACCTGCACTGTGGTTGGAGGAGCTGGTAGCAGAGCCCCCACAGAGATGGTCCCTGTGCCCCTGGCCCAGCACTCTTTCTGCTAAACCATACTGCCAGCCCCAAGGCAGCCAGCCAGGCCTGGTGAACTGCTGGTGTTAAATTATCATAGAGTGGGTGTCAAAAGATGGGCTTCTAAGTATAAAATTGCCCAAGGTGCTACATGGGATCTGAAGGTTTCCAAAAGGAGGCAAGAGATAAGCAGACATTTGAAGGATGAGGGATGGGAGGTCTTGGTAAGGAAAATGGCCCGGGCTGTGTGACAGCCATAGGAGAGGAGGGGGCACAGGTGATCAGGAAAGACACTGGGAGAAGCTTTGATGGACAGGAATAGAAATGTCAAAGTGGATAATTACGAGGAAGGAGGATGAAGAGATGAACACAGGGTATTAGGAAATAAGAGTAACTGATATTTACTGAGCACTTACTTTGTGCCAGGTCCATATATGAGCATATTTAATGCTCCAGAATAGCCCCCTGAAACCGTGCTCTTGGCATTGCTGTTTCAGAGGTGAGGAAATAGAGGCCCAGGGAGGTGACTGGCTCCAGCTCATGCAACGTGCCAGGTGGGGGCAAGGAGAGACCTGGGACATGAGCCCAGACAGCTTCAGAGCTGTCAGTGTCTGTGCCAACAGCACCAACCAGTGCTGGGTAAACACATGCTTTTATAATCAGAATGAAGAGGATGTGTCCCTCACCCTATGAGGTCCATTTCTGAGAGTTGTTGCTAATGGGCAAGAAGGTTGGGACTTTAGAGATTTGAGATAAAGATATCAAACACCAAAAAGGAAGAAAGAAGCGATAGGCCAGACGCAGTGGCTCATGCCTGTAATTCCAGCACTTTGGGGCACCGAGGCAGTCAGATCACCTGAGGTCAGGAGTTCGAGACCAGCCTGGCCAACACGGCGAAACCCCGTCTATACTAAATATACAAAAATCAGCTTGGCGTGGTGTTGCATGCCTGGAATTCCAACTACTCGGCAGGCTGAGGCAGGAGAATTGCTTGAACCTGGGAGACAGAGGTTGCAGTGAGCCGAGATCATACCAGTGCACTCCAGCCTGGGCAACAGAATAAGACTTGTCTCAAAAAAAAAAAAAAAAAAAGATCAGATTAGGTTGATTTAGGTGACGATATAAACTCCACCTAAAACTGAAAGAAAAGGAGAGCCTTCCTTTCCTCGTATGAAATCACAAATAATTTAAATCAAATTCAGAAACGTACTTTGGTGTGGTTGTGACAGGTTCCTAAGCACTCCCTGTAAGTTCAAACATATAAAAAGAGATGCTACAGAAGAGATAGAAATCTACCCACAGCCTGTAGCTCTCTCAACTTCCCTGGCTGGGAGGAACGTATATTTCGTCTCAATTGGCCTGAAATGCCAATCCATGTAGTCTTTGCCACTCTCTGCCAACTGTACATCCAGATAAAATCATATGCCGTGATTACGGAACTGCATGCTTAGATTGCAAAAGCCTTTCCTCCTATTGAGGTGTGAAGAGTGCAGGACTAAGAGTTATTCAGATGGAGTTGGCACTAGGCTGACTGGCTCCCTGTGGGGTCAGGGGGCGTTTCAGGGTCTCATGCCTTGCAGGAAAGATTTGGTTGTGAGATCCAGAATAACAGAAGCACTGGAGTGCTCTGGAAGAATGCCTGTGATGGAAAGGACTACGTTGAATTCAACAAAGAAATCCCAGCCTGGGTCCCCTTGGTCCCAGAAGCCCAGAACACCAAGCAGAAGTGGGAGGCAGAACCAGTCTACATGCAGCGGGCAAAGGCATACCTGGAGGAGGAGTGCCCTGAGACTCTGCAGAAGTGCCTGAAATACAGCAAAAATATCCTGGACCGGCAACGTACTCACTGCTTCCTGCTCCCCAGTACTGAGCTGGGAAAAACCAACATGATCTCAGGCTGGGAGCTCAGAGAACATCTTAGGCCAATCTCCTCCATCCATGTAAGTCACGCAGACCCCCAATTTTCAACTTCTAGGATTCATTTCTTTCCTGGGAGGACATCAAAATTTCAGGCAGAACAGGCCAGGAAAGCCACCAATTCACTGGTAGGCTTCCCAAAATATCACCCACTGAGAGAAGAGGAGCTGGAGGTGAGAGAGGTGAGGGTAACACTGTGTGTAAGAGGCAGAGCTGGGGCCAGGCGTGCTAGCTCAGCTCTGCCTCTTACACACAGTAATCCCAACACTTTGGGAGTCCAAGGCGGGCGTATCACTTGAGGTCAGGAGTTCGAGACCAGCCTGGCCAACATGATGAAACCTCATCTCTACCAAAAATACAGAAATTAGCCTGGCATGATGGCCGGCACCTGTAATCCCAGCATTCAGGAGGCTGAGGCATGAGAAACACTTGAACCCAGGAGACTGAGATTGCACTGAGCCAAGATCATGCCATTGCACTCTAGCCTGGGCAATAGAGCAAGACTCGGTCTCAAAAAAAAAAAAAAAAAAAAAAAAAAGAAGAGGCAGAGCTAGGACTCAGATTCCAGATTCCAGATTTCAGATTCCAAATCCCATCGTTGTTTCTCTCTACAATAATGCCTCCCAACTAGGTGGTGGAGAGAAGGGAGATGTGTAAAATGTCAGCCCCGGAAGGACAAGAGCGAGCCAGTGTGAGCGGGACTGATGGCTGCAAGCTGAGACTTGGATTGGAGACGTAGTGAGACTCAGGATTGTGCAGTGCTACAGGGAAGCGGTTGCTGGATAGAGGCATGGGCTGACCTAAGCAGCTGGACTAAGACTTGGGGAGAGGAGAACTCCAAAGCCCACTGAGATGTGGGAAAACACTGGAAAGTGCACAGAGCATTCACAACTTATTGCCGTCAGAGTCGATACATGAGTGGGGTGGGGAATGGGCGAGAGGGGAGCCGGGACATTCCATGATCCAATGGAGAAGGATGAGGGAAAGCGTCAGCCTTCACTGATCTTCTGGAAAGTGATCCGGGCGGGGGGCGAGGGAGGAGGGGAAGGCAGTGGCAGGAACAGAGCTTAGAGCTCTGCCAATCGATCGTTGACAGCCAGGGGTGAGGGTGGGAAGAGACCTAGGCCAGGAGAAGTCGAACTCAAGCCTGCGGTGTCACGCTCTCTCCCTCCACAAATCCTCCCTCTGTGATGGACACCAGCCACCAGGCCCCAGGAGAAAACAGGACACTCAAGTGCCTGGCCTACAACTTCTACCCAGGGAAAATTGATGTGCACTGGACTCAGGCCGGCAAGGTGCAGGAGCCTGAGTTACGGGGAGATGTTCTTCACGGTGGAAATGGTACTTACCTGACCTGGTTGTTGGTGTGTGCGGCCCCCGCAGGACACAGCCCCCTACTCCTGCCATGTGCAGCACAGCAGCCTGGCCCAGCCCCTGGTGGGGTCCGGGGAGGCCAGGTAGGAAGCAAGGGCTGGAGGCAATGTGGGATCTCAGCCCTAGTAGCTGCCCTTCCTGCCTGACATGGGAGCTGAACCACAGAAATCACTGTCAATGGATCCTCAAGGCCCAAGGAAGAGTGTGGGGAGACAGACAGGAGGTGGATTTGGAGACCAAAGACTGGGATGCCTGCCCTGAGCTGACTCGGACTCAAAAATTATCTCGCCTCGAACCACCGCCTGCCATTGTCTAATCTATAGAAGCTAGTAAATAATCATCTCTCTTTGTCTAGCATGACAGAGAACAGTATTAACTGTAAAATCTTGTAGAAATGTGGCTTGATTTTCTCACTGGTCCCGCTCCCAAGCACTGGATTCATCTGAAACTCTTGGTTTCCCCTGGAGGTCACGGTTCCTGACACTCTGACTTGGGCAATTCCAAGCATGGCCCGGACCCGCTGTCCCTTAGGGATTGTTCAGGTGTCCCCTGCTGACATCCACAGGCATGGCCATGGCCACTCTGGCTGTGAGGTGCTATAACCCTGCAAGCTCTTTCACACAAACCCAAGCCTCTTCTGTGCCTCAGTTTCCCCCCACTCCTTGGCTCTCTGGGAGACCAGGCCCTCCACTCCAGCTGCTCCACATGTCCACACCATGTTGGCCTTGGCCCACCAGCCAAAGCTTATTTGAAAGCCCTCAGTTCTCTAGGGTACAGCTCAATGAAGCAGGAATTGGCCCTGAGGTTCTCAGACTCCCTCTGAGTCCCTGAGAGTGAGTGTCCTCAAATGAGTCACCAACCGCCACACACAGTTATCACCCCCAAACACACAGCAGAGCTCTCACCTCGACCTTCTCATGAAGCCTCACCTGCCTATGTCTGTGCTTTTCCTTCCTGTGGGACAAGAACTTTCTTTTTTTTTTTTTCCCCTCTCTCTCTTTTTTTTTTTTTTTTTTTTTTTTGAGAAGGAGTCTTGCTCTGTTGCCCAGGCTGGATTGCAGTGTCGCGATCTCAGCTTGCTGCAAACTCCACCTCCCAGGTCCCAGCGATTCTCCCACCCCAGCCTCCCAAGTTGCTGGGTTTACAGGCATCAGCCACTACACCCGGCAAATTTTTATATTTTCAGTAGAGACAGGGTTTCACCATGTTGGCCAGGCTGGTCTTGAACTCCTGACCTCAAGTGATCTGCCTGCCTCAGCCCCCCAAAGTGCTGGCATTACAGGCGTGAGCCACTGCATCTAGTTACAAGAACTTTCTTTATATTCTATACTCAGCCTCCCACTCCGGATTATTCCAACCCCATCTTCCAAGTTGGGTTCCATAGAGGAGTCATTCCCAGCCTTCCCGGCCTTAAGATGATTCTGAGTTAATCATCTTATCTTTCACGAAAGCCTAATTTTGAAGACTACAATTTTTTGTTTTAACACTTCGACTCCAATTTGAAAATCAAAGCCGAGAAATTACTTTTTTTTTTTTTAAAGTCTACATAAAATCCACCTTTTCCCCTTCTGGGGCTAAAACATCCTATCTGAACAGTAGCCAAGTTCAGGAAAGAAAATGCAAATAGTTGCCTGGCGCGGTGGCTGACGCCTGTAATCCCAGCACTTTGGAAGGCCCAGGAGGGCGGATCACGACGTCAGGAGATCAAGACCAGCCTGGCCAGCATAGTGAAACCCCGTCTTTACTGAAAATACAAAAAATTAGCTGGGTGTGGTGATGTGTGCCTGTAATTTCAGCTACTCGGGAGGCTGAGGCAGGAGAATAGCCAGGATTGGTGATGTGTGCCTGTAATCCCAGCTACTCGGGAGGCCGAGGCAGGAGAATCACGTGAATTCAGGCAGTGGAGGTTGCAGTGAGCTGAGATCTCGCCACTGCACTCCAGCCTGGGCGACAGTGCAAGACTCTGTCTCAAAAACAGAAAATGCAAATAAGAGGGAAAAATACAGCATGTGGTATGTGAAAATATGAGGACACTTGGAGCAAATAAAAGATGAAAGTTAAACATTTCAGATCAATGAAGAAACCAAAATCCACATGATCAGACCAGGGCTAAGGAAAATTGGAATAGGAGATGTGACCTCATCTATAACAAGAAACATGGATGATGATGAAGGAAGAGCGAGAAGCTGCAGGATTCAAGTCCTGGTCAGGTGTGGGGCAGGAGGAGAGGGACACAGGGCTACTGAGATACCCAGGGAAAACTTCCTGGAGCAATTCAGATTTCAGAGAGATGTGGAGGCCTAAGAGAGCTTGCCAAGTCGAGGTCAAAAGATTTCCATACAGAATGGGATTTTACATACCACGTTCTTTTGAGTCTCCAGTGTCTACCAGAGAATCAAATATACAATAAGTCCAGGCACGGTAGCTCGTGCCTGTAATCTCAGCTCTTTGGGATGCCAAAGTGAGAGGACTGCTTGAGCCAGGAGTTCCAGATCAGTCTGGGCGACGTAGCAAGATCTCGGCTCTACATTTAAAAAAATAAAAAATTATCCAGGCATGGTGGCACACACTTGTAGACCCAGCTACTTGGGAGGCTGAGGCAGGAAGATCACTTGAGCATGAGCGGTCAAGGCTGCTATGAGCTATGATTGTACCATTGTACTCCAGCCTGAGCAACAGAGCAAGATCCTATCTCAAAAAATAAAAAATAAATAAATACACATATTAATACAACAGGTAATTAATACATAATTTCTGGATGAATCAATAAATGCATAAGCAAAGGCAATAGAAAACACTAAATATTTCTGATGACCAGGAAAAACCCCTTGGCTGGGACAGTGAATTCTACTGGGAAAGAAGGTTGAAAAAGCAAAGCTCAGAGAAATGGAAGAGGACCTTAACATATGTATACCTGGCTATACCTGATTGATGTATTTTGCCTGATTCAGTGTGCATCATTCTTCCAGCCTACCTGGGAACTATCCCCAGGAGAGTCTGCCAGGCAGAGACAAGATAGTCTGAGGCAGGGGTCCCCAACCCCTGGTACCCATTCATGGCCTGTTAGGAGCTGAACCACACAGCCAAAGGTGAGCTGCAGGGTCGAAGCTTCATCTGTATTTACAGCCACCCCACCATTGCTCCCATTACCGCCTGAGCTCACCTCCTGTCAGATCAGCATCTGCATTAGATTCTCATGGGAGCACAAACCCTACTGGGAACTGTGCATGCGAGGGATGTAGGTTGCACGCTCCTTGTGAGAATCTAATGCCTGATGATCTGTCACTGTCTCCCATCAACCCCAGATGGGACTGTCTAGTCGCAGGAAAACAAGCTCAGGGCTCCCACTGATTCTACACCATGGAGAGTTGTAGAATTATTTCATTATATAATACAATGTAATAATAATAGAAATAAAATGCACAATAAACGGGATGCGCTGGAATCATCCCAAAACCATTCCCCTCCCTAATCCGTGGAAAAACTGTCTTCCACGGAGCCGGTCCCTGGTGCCAAAGAGATTGGGGACCGCTGGCTTAAACAATAAGAGGTCTTTTTCTCAGAGGGGTTCCAATCAGCTCTGGGCCGGATTCTCTATGGCTTTTGCCTGCCCCCTACTGGTCAAAGAAATAGTTGCAGCCAAGTGTTAGGATCCAGTCCTTGGGAATTTGGCTCAAAGCCTGGATGCAAAGGCCATGAGATAACGGTCATCCGGTCTTCCTCGCACAACTCTCACAATTCCCGTCTTCTTTTTTTTTTTTTTTTTGAGACGGAGTTTCACTCTTGTTGCCCAGGCTGGAGTGCAATGGCGCGATCTCGGCTCACTGCAACTTCCACTTCCCGGGTTCAAGTGATTCTCCTGCTTCAGCCTCCCGTGTAGCTGAGATTACAGGCGCCCGCCACCACACCCAGCTAATTTTTTGTATTTTTAGTAAAGACGGGGTTTCATCATCCTGGCCAGAGTGGTCTTGAACTCCTGACCTCAGGTGATCCACCCGCCTCGGCCTCCCAAAATGCTGGGATTACAGGCGTGAGCCACGGCACCCGGCCAATTCCTGCCTTTTATTATGGAGGAAAACCTCCGCGGGATGACAGCACCCCCACTGGACGTCTGTTACCTCATCGAACTTGGGTCCGCCCACCGGGTGCTGCAAACACTGATGTCTGGATTCCAGTGAGAGAAACTGAGGCATTTATTGCAGGGTGCCAAGCAAGGAGAATCAGCCAGCTCAAGTGTAAGACCTGAACTCCCCAGTGGCTTGCAGGTAAGGGTTTTCAAAGGCAGAGAGGCGGAAGTTACAGGCAAAGTCATAAATCAATACATGGCCCTGTGCAGTGGCTCACGCCTGTAATTCCAACACTTTGGGAGGCCAAGGCAGGTGGATCACCTGAGGTCAGGAGTTCAAGACCAGCCTGGCCAACATGGTGAAACCCCATCTCTACTAAAAATACAAAAAATTAGCCAGGTGTGGTGGCGCACGCCTATAATCCCAGCTACTCAGAAGGCTGAGGCAGGAAAATCGCCTGAAGCCAGGAGGCAGAGGAGGTTGTAGTGAGCGGAGATGGTGACACTCCACTACACCCTCGGCAACACAACAAGACTCTGTCAAAAAAAAAAAAAAAAAAAAAAAACACTGGTAACCTGGTGCAACGGTTCACACCTGCAATCCCAGCACTTTGGGAGGCCGAGGCAGGAGAATTGCTTGAAGTCAGGAGTTTGAGACCAGACTGGGAAACATAGCAAGACTCCGTATCTATAAAAACAGTAAAACTTAGCTGGGCGTGGTGTCATGCACCTGTAGTCCCAGCTACTCAGGAACCTGAGACAGGACAATTGCTTGAGCCCAAGAGTTGGAAGCTGCAGTGAGCTATGATCACACCATTGCACTCCAGCCTGGGGCAACAGAGGTCTTTAAAAACAAAAAATCAATAATGTATAATCACCTTTTTAAAGCTCCCTAACAGGATGTGTAGCAGGTTCCTGCGGCGGCTGCTGGCGGAGAAGAGCTGGCACTCCCCCCGCCCCCCTGGGGGGCGCCTCCTGCTTCCCCAGCTCCTGGGATTCCGCCTTGTGCTGCTGGCTGCCAGTGGGCCTGGAGTCTATGGCGATGAGCAGAGTGAATTTGGGTGTCACACCCAGCAGCCGGGCTGCAAGGCTGCCTGCTTTGATGCCTTCCACCCCCTCTCCCCGCTGCGTTTCTGGGTCTTCCAGGTCATCTTGGTGGCTGTACCCAGCGTCCTCTACATGGGTTTCACTCTGTATCACGTGATCTGGCACTGAGAATTATCAGGAAAGGGGAAGGAGGAGGAGACCCTGATCCAGGGAGGGGAGAGCAGCAGAGATACCCCAGGGGCTGGAAGCCTCACGCTGCTCTGGGCTTACGTGGCTCAGCTAGGAGCTCAGCTGGTCCTGGAGGGGACAGCACCAGGGTTGCAGTACCACCTGTATGGGTTCCAGATGCCCATTTCCTTTGCATGTGGCCAAGAGCCTTGCCCGTATAGATTAACCTGCACCTTTTCCCGCCTCTCGGAGAAGATCATCTTTCTAAAAGCCATTTTTAGAGTCAGTGGGTTCCGTCTCTTGTTCACTCTTTTGGAGATTGTGCTTCTGGGTCTGGGAAGACTGTGTAAGCCCCTGCAGAACTTCCTGGGTGGGGCCTCTTCCTCCAGGCATGCCCTGGCCCTGAGCAGCAAAAGGAACCTCCAGCAGACACTGTGAGCCATCCATCGGCCTGGTCAGCCTTGTTCCATTTCAGAGACCATGTGCCCTACAGCCCCAGTGACTAGGGGTGACATCTCCTGACCTCCCCGACCTGTGGATATGGCCAAGTCGAGGTACCGGTTAACCAAAGGAGCTGAAGGAGTGAAGGACCTGCCATCCCCTAATACACAGGATGGTTATGTTGATTATGTCAAGTTGAAAACTTTGGAGAAATTGCTCTCATAGAAAGCACTAACTGGGCCAGATGCAGTGACTCACGTTTGTAATCCCAGCATTTCGGGAGGCCTAGGCAGGTGGATCGCTTGAGGTCAGGAGTTCAAGACCAGCCTGGCCAACATAGTGAAACCCCGTGTCTACTAAAAGTACACAAACTAGCTGGGCATGGTGGCGGGCATCCGTAATCCCAGCTACCTGAGAGACTGAGGCAGGAGAATTGCTTGAACCTGGGAGGTGGAGGTTGCAAAGAGCCAAGATGGTGCCACTGCACTCCAGCCTCGGTGACTCTGTCTCAAAAAAAAAAAAAATGCTGGTGTTCCTTAGGACTGTGTTGCGGTCCCTCTCTCTCCCCGTCCCACACCCTCACTCTCCCTGGATAACTTTCCCTCTATCTGTAGCTCCAGCCACCACGTCCTTGCAGATCACTTCCCAGTGCAGATCCCCAGTCTGCGCTGCCTCTGAGTTCAGGCTTAAAATCCTGTTGTTCGGCCAGGCGCGGTTGCTCACACTGTAATCCCAGCACTTTGGGAGGTCGAGGCAGGCAGATCACCTGAGGTCAGGTGTTTGAGACGGGTCTGGCCACCATGGTGAAACTCCGTCTCTACTAAAAATACAAAAAAGTACAGGCATGGTGCAGAGCGCTTATAATCCCAACCCCTTAGGAAGCTGAGACAAGAGAATCGCTTGAACCGGGGAGGCAGAGCTTGCAGTGAGCCAAGATCGCACCACTGCACTCCAGCCTGGGTGACAGAGACGCCGGTCAGAAGCCTCCTAGGCTCAGGCACTTGCTCTGGGAGCACTGGGCTTCTCTAGATCCTTGATCATTTAATCTTCATGGGCAGGATCGTAAAACACACTGTGCGGATCAGTGTCAGATTTCCTTCTTAAGCTAATAGAACAGAAAGCAGCTTTCAGGATTCAGGAAAGATTTTTCTGCACAGGCAACTCAGTTGCAGTTGCGTGTTATTGCCACCAGAGGACACTATGATCCGGCTAGCATAATGAAAGGCTCTCCCCCGGATTTAATAACAATCTTAGCAATTTTTTATTCATTTATTTATTTTTCTTGCTCTGTCGCCCAGGCTGGAGTGCAGTGGTGCCATCTCGGCTCACTATAACCCCCGCCTCCCGCCTCCTAGGTTCAAGCGATTCTCCTGCCTCAGTCTCCCAAGTAGCTGGGATTACAGGCGCACACCACTATGCCGGGCTAATTTCTGTATTTTTAGTAGAGACGAGGTTTCAACATGTTGGCCAGGCTGGTGACCTCAGGTGATCCGCCCACTTTGGCCTCCCAAAGTGCTAGGATTACAGGGGTGAGACACAGCGCCTGGCCTTAATCGACTTTTTCTCTCTATAGTTTTGCCTTTTCTGGTCATTCCATCCAGGTTGAATAATACAATACAGGGCCTTCTGTGCAAGGGCAACTGGTTCTATGTTTAGTCCTACTGGATGAGAGATGTTAACTAATATTTATCGATAAGTTGGGGCCTCTCCAACAAGGAGACCAATGAGGCTCTCTCCGTCAAAAGCATCTCAGCTCTGTTTTGGGGCTTTAAGTTGAGTGGGTTTTCTTCAAGCCAGATTTTACATTGTTCCCAGACACACTCACAAGCCCTTGCTAGACCAAAGAAGAAAAAAAAAAAGTTAGGCTGGGCACAGTGGCTCACACCTGTAATCCCAACACTTTGGGAGGCCAAGATGGGTGAATGGCTTGATGCCAGGAGTTCAAGACCAATAGCGAGACTCCATCTCTAAAAATAAAATAAAGTACATATACCAGCAATGATATATAACCAAGAAAATTAAATTAAAAAAACAAGTTAATATTGAAATGTCATGTTCGCCCCCACCCCAAA
This sequence comes from Macaca fascicularis, assembly GCF_037993035.2. Classification (NCBI taxonomy): domain Eukaryota; kingdom Metazoa; phylum Chordata; class Mammalia; order Primates; family Cercopithecidae; genus Macaca; species Macaca fascicularis. The sequence goes on from NC_088377.1 coordinate 48,641,287, forward strand.
TAAGCACTATAACCTCTTGTTATTCACTTCTCATGCAACCAGTCTTCTGTTCTCTGTGAGTCTTTGGGAAATGAGGAGCATGATCTTCTAGCAGTAAAACACCTTGTAGAGAGTCGCCCTATGATTTTGTTTGTTTATGTGTTTGTTTTGGTTCGGTTTTTTGTTGTTTTGTTTTTGTTTTTGTTTTTGAGATGGAGTCTCACCCTGTTGCCCAGGCTGGACTGTAGTAGCGCAGTCTCGGCTCACTGCAACCTCCACCTCCCTAGTTCAAGCAATTACCCTGTCTCAGCCTCCCGAGTAGCTGGGATTACAGGCACACACCACCATGCCCGGCTATTTTTTTTTTTTTTTTTTTTTTTTGTATTTTCAGTAGAGATGGGGTTTCACCATGTTGGCCAGACTGGTCTCGAACTTCTGACCTCAGGCAATCCGCCTGCCTCAGCCTCCCAAAGTGCTGGAATTACAGGCATGAGCCACCACACCCAGCCTCCATGTTAATCACTCTTTCTGATTTCAAATAACTCATTATCTCCATGAACTTATGAATTTGTTTTTCCTTTTAATCCACAAAATTCTCTAGAGAAGTCTCCTTGTCATCTCTTGGCTGTACTTTCTATCTCACCAGTTATCTTTCTCCAAAGAGCTTCCTCTGCAAAGAAGCTTCATGTATGAAGACCATGTGGGAGTTGAATCAAGACCAAGTTTCACAACCTAAAAGTAGTTCACAAAGCTTCCTTGCCTCTATTCTCTGCAAATCTGTAAACTCTTCAGCTGACCCAATTTCTCTCTTTAGCCTTCAGGTTTTTATTTTTATTTTATTTTATTTTGGGGGGGAGAGTCTAGCTCTGTCACCTAGGCTGGAGTGCAGTGGCACCATCTTGGCTCACTGCAACCTCCCCCTCACAGGTTCAGGCAATTGTCCTGCCTCAGCCTCTGAGTAGCTGGGATTACAGGCATGAGCCACCACGCCCATCTGATTTTTTTGTATTTTTAGTAGAGACAGGGTTTTGCCATGTCGTCAGGCTGGTCTGGAACTCCTTATCTCAAATGATCTGCCTGCCTTTGCCTCCCAAAGTGCTGGGATTACAGGCAGGAGCCATTGCACCGGCTGATTGTATTTTTAATTTTATTGAAGAAGCACTGTACTGTTTTCCACAGAGGAAGGGGGGTGCACCATGTTATGTTCTCACCAGCAATGCACAAAGATTCCAGTTTGTCCACATCCTCACCAAACACCTGCTATTTTGGTTTGTTTTGTTGGTGGTGGTGGGGTTTGTTTGTTTGTTTGTTTGTAGTGCAGGGAGAGTACCCCTAATCCAAATAGCTGAACTCCGAAAGTTACAAAACCAGAACTTGAGGGCCATCATAGCGCTGAGAGAAAATGCTCATTGGAGCATTTCAGACTTAGGATTTTGGGATTAGGGCTGCTCAACCAGTAAAGCAAATATTCCAAAGAAAAAAAAAATCTGAAATCTGAAACATTTCCGGTCCCAAGCATATCAGATAAGGGATATTTAAACTGTAGCCATCCTGACAAGTGTGAGGCGTCTTCTCGGAAGTCTTGCACACTCTATTTTGTCTGCTTTGATCTGTCACGTGTTTCCTACCATTTTGAAAGCATAACGAATTTTATCAGTGTTTATTTCTGATGAGAGGCAGTCCAGGCAGTGCAAAGGGCGCAAACCGTGGTCCCACAAATCCTGGCTTCTGACCCAGGTCGCGGTGAGACCCTGAGCAAGCAAGAACTTGCTCCAGGACTCAAGTTTCCTTGGTCTCTAGGGGAAGCCAGCATGATAATCAGCCATGCCCCAACCCCTCAGCTGAAACTCAGGCCTGGATGCATGGTAAATGGATTTCCTCTTCCCCATGTGAGCCACTGAATTCGCTTCCTTCCTTCCTTCCTCTCTTCCTTCCTTCCTCTCTTCCTTCCTTCTTCTCTTCCTTCCTCTCTTCCTTCCTTCTTTCCTTCCTTCCTTCCTTTTCTTCCTTTCTTCCTTCCCTCTCTCCCGCCCTCCCTCCGTCCTTCCTCCCTCTCTCCTTCCCTCCCTCCTTTCCTTTTTTTTCCTTTTTGAGACGGGTCTCACTGTGTTTCTCAGGCTGGAGTGCAATGATGCAAGCACAGCTCACTGCAGCCTCTGACTCCAGAGGTCAAGTGATCCTTCCACTTAAGCCTCCCGAGTAGCTGAGACTACAGGTGCGCCCCCACGACACCCGGCTCATTTTATTAATTCTTGGTAGAGACCAGGTCTCGCTATGTTGCCCAGGCTGGTCTCGAAATCCTGGCCTCAAGCGATCCACTTTGGCCTCCCAAAGGACTGGGATTACAGGCATGAGTCACCGCGCCCAGGCTTTTCTCCCTTTTGCCTCATTTTGAGGCCCCTGTCGTAGGGTACACGCCCTGGAAGTCGGGGGTCTTCCAGTAAAGGGAACCACCGAGATGCTGGACCTCCGAAGTCCTAGAGAAGGCGCCTTGGCCGCCGACGCCAGCCGCACTTCCGGCCTTTGTGGGCTGCTGGGACGGCGGTCTGCGGCTGTCAGTGCTGTTTGTTCTTGCCAGTGGCTGGGTGTGTGGTCACTTGGGGTTTCCAGCACGAGGCCTCTGTCCCCAGGCACTCAGCGCCGGTCTCGGGCTGTTGCGCCCTGGGCGCCGCCTCTCTACAGCCCCACTTTGCTCCCCGAGCCAGCTGGGAAGACTAAAAGGGTGGGGGCTGGGAGCGGCCCATGGTTAGACCCCTCTTTTCAGGCGTCCTTGGAGCATGCAGGCTGCAGATTTCAGGCCGACCCCGCTCTCATCAAAATCCATGCCGCTGGCCGTGGTAGCTCCTTTCGAAAATGGCCTGGTAGAAAGTCCAGGTTGTTGAACTGGAAAACGCACTCTGCATCTCTTGACTTGAAGTTTTCGTTATTCTCCAATGTGCACTTACCCCCAGTAGAGGGCAAATGAAGATTCGGACAAGAAATTTTGCCTTTCCCAGAATGGCACACTCCAGCAAGGGTGCCAGTACTGACTTGGGTTCTCAGTTTACTCTGAGATAGCTTAAGAGAGAGATGCAGTTGAAAAGCTTGTCAGCAGGGATCAGGGAAGACTTCCACCAAGTGGTGTGTATTCAAAGGAGAGGCAGGAATTGAGTAGGTGGACGACATGCTCCACCATCCAAGAATATTCTAGATGGAGTCCAGGCAAAAGCACAAAGTTCGAAAAGTCAGAAGTGCAGGGGAAGTGGTAAATATTTCGACACCATCCAGATAAATAGTTGTTTGTTTTTTGTTTTTGGGGAGTGGGGACGGTGTCGCTCTGTTGCCCAGGCTGGAGTGCAGTGGCAGGATCTCGGCTCATTGCAACCTCTGCCTCCCGGGTTCAAGCGATTTTCCTGCCTCAGCCTCCCGAGTAGCTGGAATTACAGGCACCTGCCACCATACCCAGCCAATTTTTGTATTTTTAGTAGAGACAGGGTTTCGCCATTTTGGCCAGGCTGGTCTCGAACTCCTGACCTCAGTGATCCTCCCACCTCGGCCTCCCAAATTGCTGGGATTACAGGCGTGAGTCATCGTGCCGGGCCTCATCCTGATACATGTTTATTCTCTGCCAGGGAGTGGTGATTAAGATCTGTGTGACCACAGATTCCTTCTGCTAAAAATAGCCAAGCCCCTTAAAAAATAAAGGTTAAGGCCAAGGCGGGCGGATCACGAGGTCAGGTGATCCAGACCATCCTGGCTAACACGGTGAAACCCCTCCTCTACTAAAAAATACAAAAATTTAGCCGGGTGTGGTGGGCGCCTGTAGTCCCAACTACTCAGAAGGTTGAGGCAGAAGAATGGCGTGAACCCGGGAGGCGGAGCTTGCAGCGAGCCAGGATCGAGCCACTGCACTCCAGCCTGGGCGACTGAACGAGACTCCGTCTCAAAAAATAAATAAATAATTAAAAATAAAGGTTAAAACCTCTGGGTTTGTTTTCTAGAAATAGTATAGCAGAACTGACTGCCACTTACTGACCAGTTTATTTAACCTTTCTGACTTTCAAATCCCTTGTTTCTAGGGGGATAGCAATATTATCTGTAATAGAGAGGAATGGATGAGGTTAATTTGTATAAAGCACCCACCACAGTGTGTATGGCAGGTAGTACTAATACTTCGGAGGTTTATCATTGTTTTTAGTATTAATAATCATTAAAAATGTGATAGTATCCCTTCCCATTATGGAGCCTCCTTCTCTGTACAGTAAGCAATGTGGAAAGAGGAAGAGAAGGAGTAAATTCCAGAAAGTGTTAAAAAGATGTATGCAGAAATGATAGTAACCTATTCAATTCTCACAAAATTTCAATGGGGCTTCATACTCTCTCTTATTATACCCATAAAATATCTTGTAGCATTTTTATCTGAGTGAAAGCAAGCATGATAATGTATATTTTAAAAAATAATTATACTTTGCAAATCACTTTTTTTTTTTTTTTTTGAGACAGAGCCTGGCTCTTTTGCCCAGGCTGCAGTGCAGTGGCGTGATGGTCTCGGCTGACTGCAGCCTCGACCTCCTGGGCTCAAGTCTTGGTCTCCCAAAGTGCTGGGATTACAGGTGTGAGCCACCATGCCCAGCTCTCCCTTTCTTTTGTGTCTTTAGATTTATCTTTGTGGAGAGGGGACCAGTTAGGTTTTTTTTCCTCTGAGCAATTATTAAACCTCTGTTCTTTATGAACTGTATTTTTCTGTTTGAAAGCCCCTGCCTGGCACTCAAAACAAGACCAAAGCTAATAGAGTTGGGCAAACTACTCAAAATTATATATATTTGCAATCAAAACTTCAAGAAAAAGCAGTAACAACCCTCATTAAAGATGTTAGCACTGGCCAGGTGTTGTGGCTCACGCCTGTAGTCCTAACACTTTGGTAGACCAGGGCAGGAGGATGGCTTGAGCCCAAGAGTTCCAGACCAGCCTGGGCAACATGGCAAAACTTCGTCCCTACCAAGAAAATATACAAAAATTTGCTGGGCATAGTGACACATGCCTGTAGTCCCAGCTACTCACGAGACTGAGATGGGAGGTTTGCTTGAGACCAGGAGTTTGAGGCTGCAGTGAACTGTGACCACACCACTGCACTCCAGCCTGGGCAACAGAGGAAGACTCGGTCTTGAAAAAAAAAAAAAAAAAAAGTAGGAGCTTTCCTCAAACATCTTCTCTGTCCATTCACATGTCTGTGTTGTCTGTGTTGTAACTGAATCCCAGGGTTCAGTCACTTGCCATTTGCAGAATCTGACTAACAAGAGCAAAGTATGGTATAAAGTGCCTTTTTTTTTTTTTTTTTTTTTGAAACGGAGTCTTGCTCTGTCACCCAGGCTGGAGTGCAGTGTTGCGATCTCAGCTCACTGCAACCTTTGCCTCCCAGATTGAAGCCATTCTCCTGCTTCAGCCTCCCAAGGAGCTGGGATTACAGGCGCCTGCCACCACACCCGGCTGATTTTTGTATTTTTATTAGAGACAGGGTTTCACCATGTTGGCCAGGCTGGTCTCAAACTCCTGACCTCAGGTGATCCACCCGCCTTGGCCTCCCAGAGTCCTGTGATTTCAGGCACGAGTCACCACACCCAGTCAGTATCTGTAGCTTTTACCCCTGGGTCAGTTTCTCCAGAGGAACACCCTTCCGTCTCCTTCCTGAAAAGTCCAAGCCCAGCCACCACTCTGTACCAACAGAAGTAAGGACTTAACCACTGGATGTGGGAGAAGGAAGGCTAAGGCTGCCCATCCACGGTGGGTCTGAGATCCCACACCCCTCAGGCCAGCAATCAGACCCCACTGACCTGAGGAATACCGGACACATTTAAGGATGTGGATGCTACAGAGAAAACAAGAGGATTAAATAGATATTTATCTCCTGAATGGTGAGACCCTCCCCGATCCTTGCTCAGGTGGCTACTTTTATCTAGAACAGGAGATGGCAAACTTTTTTCTGTAAAGGGCCAGATAGGCCAGGCGCAGTGTCTCACGCCTGTAATCCCAGTACTTTGGGAGGCCAAGGCAGGTGGATCACGAGGTCAAGAGATCAAGACCATTCTGGCCAACATGGTGAAACCCCATCTCTACTAAAATTACAAAAAATTAGCCGGGCCTGGTGGCAGGCACCTGTAATCCCAGCTACTCAGCAGACTGAGGCAGGAGAATCGCTTGAACCCGGGAGGCAGAGGTTGCAGTGAGCCAAGATCGCACCACTGCACTCCAGCCTGGCGACAGAGTGAGACTCCATCTCAAATTTAAAAAGGCCAGATATAATGACTTAGGCCTCTTGGGCCACATGGCCAATGTTGCAGCCACTCAATTCTGCTATTGTAAGTGCAGAAGCAACCATAGACAATATGTAAATGAACAAGTATAGCTGTGTTCCAAAAAACTTTATTTATGGGCGCTGACATTTGAATATCATATAATTTTCATGTCATAAACAATTATTCTTTTAAATTTTTTTCAATATTTAAAGACATAAAATTCTGGCAGGGCACAGTGGCTCACTCCTGTAATCCCAGCACTTTGGGAGGCCAAGGTGGGTGGATCACCTGAGGTCAGGAGAGCTTGAGACCAGCCTGGCTGATAAAGTGAAAACCCGTCTCTAGCAAAAATGCAACAATTAGTCGGGTGTGGTGGTGGGCGCCTGTAATTTCAGCTACTCAGGAGGCTGAAGCAGGAGACTCACTTGAACCTGAGAGGCAGAGGTTGCAGTGAGCCAAGACTGTGTCACCACACACCAGCCTGGGCAACAGAGCAAGACTCCGTCTCAAAAAATAAAAATATAAAAATTAACCTGGCATTGTGGCACACACCTGTAATTCCAGCTACCCAGGAGGCTGAGGTAGGAGGATCACTTGAACCCAGGAGGCAGAGGTTGCAGTGAGCCGAGATCATGCCGCTGCCCTCTACCCCGGGTGACAGAGCAAGACCCCATCTCAAAAAAAAAAATAAAAGACAACTAATTTTTGTCTGTAGGTGTAAGGGTCGCTGGCTCTATCTCCCTCAGGCAGCCTCCAAGATGTACTATGGAAATTTAGACATTTATGAATTGCCTTGCCATGGAAAAGGTAGTAACAGCAGCTCCGAGAGTTCCTGCCAAGCTCTGCCCCGAGTGGAACAAGTTGCTGATTCTTCCTTTCCCTGGATTTTAACCAAGGTGATAAATAAATACAGTGGGAGGAGGTATCTGGGAGAGGTAGAGGCTTTGACTCCAGACCTTGAGCTTATTTTTTTCTTTTTTCTTTTTTTTTTTTTTTTGAGACAGAGTCTCACTCTGTCTCCCAGGCTGGAGTGCAGTGGCACGATCTCGGCTCACTGCAACCTCCGCCTCCCTGGTTCAAGCGATTCTCCTGCTCAGCTTCCCAAGTAGCTGGGATTACAGGTGCACGCCACCACTCCCAGCGAATTTTTGTATTTTTAGTAGAGATGGGGTTTCACTATGTTGGTTACGCTGGTCTCAAACTCCTGACCTCAAGTGATCTGCCTTCCTCAGCCTCCCAATGTGCTGAGATTACAGGCATGAGCCACCGCGCCCAGCTGATCTTGACCTTATCAAAGTCAGAAACTTTGTCCCTGAGCAATAAAAAATAGTTTTTTGTTTTCCTTTTCTTCTTTTTTTTTTTTTTTCACCTTTGGGTTCAAGTGATCCTCCTGCCTCAGCCTCCAAAGTAGCTGGGACTACAGGTGCATGCTACCACACCCGGCTGATATCTTATATTTTGTAGAAACAGGGTCTTGCTGGCCGGGTGCAGTGGCTCATGCCTGTAAACCCAGCACTTTGGGAGGCCGAAGCGGGTGGATCACCTGAGGTCAGGAGTTCCAGACCAGCCTGACCAACATGGCGAAACCTCATCTCTACTAAAAAATAAAAAAATTAGCCGGGTATGGTGGTACATGCCTGCAATCCCAGCTACTTAGGAGACTGAGGCAGGAGAATCGCCTGAACCCAGGAGGTAGGGCTCCAGTGAGCCAAAATTATGTGATTGCACTCCAGCCTGCGAGCAAAACTCTGCCTCAAAAAAAAAAAGAAAAAGAAAAAGAAAAAGCAGGATCTTGCTTTGTTGCCCAGGCTGGTCTTGAACTCCTGGCTCAAGCAATCCTCCCACCTTGACCTCCCAAAATGCTGGGATTACAGGCTTAAGCCACCACGCTGCCCCCACCTTTCTTAGTTGCCGGGGCAGAATGGGGATTTGGAATACAAAAGAGCTGTTGTTCCTGCTACTTACACATGCATATTTTTGAGCAAGTCAGTTCTCCTAGCTAAGCCTTAATGTCTTTATCTCTAAAATGGGGATAATCCACCCTACCTCACTGGGTATTTGTGTAGATTAATAAAATAACACATAAAAAGTTCCTGTCACATCAAGGGTGTTCAAAAAATGGCAGATATTATCATTCTGATTTATCTAGACAAAGAAACTCCGAGACATTAAGGCATCATCCAAAGGACACACAGCTCATGAGGGGTAGGAGCAGGAATACAATTTGTTTTCTTGACTCTCCAGCTAGTATTCTTACTTCTACCCTGTACTACTTGAAGAGGAGGCTTTAGTTCTTTTTATTTTATTTATTTATTTTTTTATTTGAGACGGAGTTTTGCTGTTGTCACCCAGGCTAGAGTGCAATGGCACCATCTCGGCTCACTGCAAACTCCACCTCCAGGGTTCAAGCATTCTCCTGCCTCAGCCTCCCGAGTAGCTGGGATTACAGGTGCACACCAGCATGCCTGGCTAATTTTTGTATTTTTAGCAGAGACAAGGTCTCACCATGTTGGCCAGGCTGGTCTCACCTGACCTCAGGTGATCCACCTACTTCAGCCTCTCAAAGTGCTGGGATTACAGGCGTGAGCCACCCCACCTAGCCTAGTTTGTTGTTGTTGTTGTTGTTGTTGTTTTGGGGGTTTTTTTGTTTTTTTCTGGAGAAGGAATTTCACTCTTATTGCCCAGACTGGAGTGCAATGGCACGATCTCAAATCACTGCAACCTCCGCCTCCCGGCTCAAGTGATTCTCCTGCCTGAACCTCCAGAGTAGCTGGTATTACAGGCACCCACCACCAGGTCCAGCTAATTTTTTGTATTTTTTTAGTAGAGACAGGGTTTCACCATGTAGGTCAGGCTTGTCTCAAACTCCTGACCTCAGGTGATCCACCTGCCTCAGCCTCCCAAAGTGCTGGGATTATAGGCGTGAGCCACCGTGCTCAGCCTCTTTTTTTTTTTTTTTTTTTTAAGCACATTTGAATTGCTAAGGTAAGAAAAGTGTCAGGGCTGTAGGATGTTAGGAAATAAAGGTTCTCCCCTTTTCTTTCTTCTTTTAGAGAGAGAATCTCACTCTGACACCCAGGATGGAGCGCAGTGGCGTGATCACACCTCACTGTAGCCTCCAACTCTTGGCCTTAAGTGATCTTCTTGCTTCGGTCTCCCAAGTAGCTGGGACTATAGGCACATGCCACCATGCTCAGCTAATTTTTGTATTTTTTGTAGACACAGAATCCTCCCACGTTATTCAGGCTGGTCTCAAACTCCTGGCCTCAAGCAATCCTCCCGCCTCAGCCTCCCAAATTGCTGGGATTACAGATGTGAGCCACCATGCCCCACACCAGTTCTCCCCTTTTCCAACACCACCCTCCCTACCACCTTGGTTTCTGCTGCACACAACAGGCCCCCTCCTATCACGGCCAGACTTTGGGCAAAGGTGGCTTTTCTGTACCGCATAGTACAGGAGGTATTGGCAAGCACCGCTCCTGCTCCACCTTCACCCCTCCTCCCCACTCTTTCCCCATCCATCTCCACCCCCAGTCTCACCCCCTCCGGATGCAGGCTCTCTTCGCCTGAGCAGAAGAGCTGCTCTGCCTGGGCAGTTACAAAGATTCTTTGTAATGTGTTTACAGGAGGAGGGGGTGAGAGCGGGGCCTGGCTGTACTGATGGGCCCACCAGCCCTGTTTACATAAGCAGAGAAGGAGCTGAAACAGATGACCCTGTAGCTCAGGGCCCTAGATTAAACACATAACCAAAGTCCAGAGCCCTCTGCCCCAGCTGCCCAGTTTCTAGGCTACACCACACAGAAGCAGCATGGAGGAACCTCTTGACCCAGGGAGGATTGTTGACTCGGCTGGGTGAGATGTTTGCATAGGGAGGGAGCTAGCAGGGCCATCTGGCTGTTCTCCTGCTAAGCGCTGGGCATTTGCAGGTCAGGCACCCTCAGGGTTCCAGGGCCCTTGGGAAGGCAGCCCCAGCCAATACTGTTTCTTCTTTGGGGAAATTTCTAAAACATTGTTATTTTTACATTTTTCGCCCAGTAATTACACCCAGCCCAAATAAACTGTGAAGTTTTATTTTGCAAGGTGGTGAGAAATGCGGTTCTCCGCGTTTAAAACATGGCAATGGCTGGCACCTAAAAGTCCTCTGCAGTTTACAAAGCATTGCCACCTCCACAATGTCATACCATCCTCAGAGTAGCTAAGTGGGTAGCTATTGCCAAAATCATCACTATTTTACAGATGAGGGAGTCGAGACTTAGGTCAGGTCATTTGCACAAACCACACTCTCGACAAGAAGCAGAGGCTAGAGAGTGACTCCAGATTTTACGCCCCTTCTACTCTGACACCTTCCTCTCCATTGGGCTGCAAAATAAGGCGAGAAGAGAGCTTGTTCCAATATATAATCGCCTTGCAGGTGGCCCCCAGGAGAGAGTGTCACATCTCATCTCAGACATGCTGGAAGCCAAAGTGGTCAGCCTCAGGGGGCACTGTTGAGGGCCCTGCGGTCCACCCAAGGACACCACCAGCGGGGCATTCTCTGCACGCCACTCAAAGCCTTACATGGAGAGGCCAGGCGCGGTGGCGCACACCTGTAATCCCAGCACTTTAGGGAGGCTGAGGCGGGTGGATCACCTGAGGTCAGGAGTTCAAGAGCAGCCTGGCCAACATGGCGAAACCCCGTCTCTATTAAAAATATAAAAATTAGCCAAGTGTGGTGGCAGTCACCTGTAATCCCAGCTACTCAGGAGGCTGAGCAGGAGAATCACTTGAACCTGAGGGGCGGATGTTGCAGTGAGCTGAGATCGCCCCATTGCACACCAGCCTGGGTGACAAGAATGAAACTCCGTCTCAAAAAAAAAAAAAAACCACAAGAAAATAAATAAAAAACCTTACATGGGCTGGGCACGGTGGCTCACGCCTGTAATCCCAGCACTTTGGGAGGCCGAGGAGGGTGGATCACAAGGTCAGGAAATCAAGACCATCCTGGCTAACACGGTGAAACCCCATTTCTACTAAAAATACAAAAAATTAGCTAGGCTTGGTGGTGGGCGCCTGTAGTCCCAGCTACTCGGGAGGCTGAGGCAGGAGAATCACTTGAACCCAGGAGGCAGAGCTTGCAGTGAGCGGAGATCACGCCACTGCACTCCAGCCTGGGCGACAGAGCAAGACTCTGTCTCAAAAAAAAAAAAAAAAAAAAAATTTACATGGAGAGATTGAGCCCCTAACTGTGTGAAACTACATGAAACATACACAGAGCATCCAACCACTAGCTGAAATCATGGAGACAAGAAAGGGAACATGTTTAGAATCACAGAAAATTTCCTCCAAGTTTGTTTCCTCTTGTCTCCTCTTGGGCTTTGTCTCCCCACATTCAAACCTGCACAATTTACCTGAAGCCATTACCTGAGTCCAAGTTAGTGCTCCATCTACTTTCTCCCCGTTCTTTATCCTCCCTTTTACAACCCAAAACACCAAACCTACCTGAAAGGCATCATCATTCCATCTTCTTTGCCACCTTTGTCTCTGCCTTTTTGGTTGTTGTTTTGTTTTGTTTTGAGACAGGGTCTCACTCTGTGGCCCAGGCTGGAGTGCAGTGGCACGATCATGTCTCACTACAGCCTCAATCTACTGGGCTCAAGTGATCCTCCCACCTCAGCCTCCTGAGTAGCTAGGACCACAGGCACGCACCACCACACCTGGCTAATTTTTTAAATTTTTCGTAGAGACAAGGCCTCAGTATGTTACCCAGGCTGGTCTCGAACTCCTGGTCTCAATGATCCTCTCACACTGGCCTCCCAAAGTGCTGGGATTACAGGTGTGAGCCACCACACCCGGCCTGTCTCTGTCTCTTAACCCCAACTCTATTGCACCATCCATATAGCTTTGCTCAGTTTCACTGATTAGAACTTCTCTGCCACCCAAAGTTCCCAGCTCTGCTCCCATCACCCTTAGTCTAGCCCCAGCATCTGGCTCAGCCACCAGGTCCTCCTGGGCTTTTCTTTCTTGTCACTGTCAAATCCGGGTTTCCCTGCCTTCTCCTCAATTTATGTATTTATTATATATATACACACACACGTGTGTGTGTGTGTGTGTGTGTGTATATATATATATATATATTTTTTTTTTTTTTTTTTTTTGAGACAGAGTCTCATTCTGTCGCCAGGCTGGAGTGCAGTGGCGTGATCTCAGCTCACTGCAACCTCTGCCTCCCAGATTCAAGTGATTCTCCTGCCTCAGCCTCCCGAGTAGCTGGGACTATAGGCACGCGCCACCGCGCCCTGCTAATTTTTGTATTTTTAGTAGAGACAGGGTTTCACCATGTTGGCCAGGATGATCTCAATCTCTTCACCTCATAATCTGCCCCCTGCCCTAGCTTCTCAAAGTGCTGGGATTACAGGCATGAGCCACCACGCCTGGCATTTTTTTTTTTTTTTTAGACAGAGTTTTTGCTCTTGTTGCCCAAGCTGGAGCAACCTCCACCTCCTGGGTTCAAGTGACCCTTCTGCCTCAGCCTCCCAAGTAACTGGGGCTACAGGCCCGTGCCACCACAGCTGGCTAATTTTTTAAATGTGATTAGTAGAGATGGGATTTCATCATGTTAACCAGCCTGGTCTTGAACTCCTGACCTCAAGTGATCCGCCCGCCTCAGCCTCCCAAAGTCTGGGATTACAGGCGTGGGCCACTGCGCCCAGCCTGTATTTATTTATTTATTTTGAGACAGAGTCTCACTCTGTCACCCAGGCTAAAGTGCAGTGGCACAATCTCTCCTCCTCCCTAGTTCAAGTGATTCTTGTGCCTCAGACTCCCAAGTAGCTGAAATTACAGGCATGTACCAGCACGCCTGGCTTTTTTTTTTTTTTTTTTTTTTTTTTGTATTTTAGTGGAGACAGAGACGGGGTTTCGCCATGTTGGCCAGGCTGGTCTCGAACTCCTGAACTCAAGCGATCCACCTGCCTCAGCCTCTCAAAATGCTGGGATCACAGGTGTGAGCCACCATGCCCGGCCCCAAGCCCAATTTATTCTTTAGTGATGACCTTTCTGTAACAACTGTGTGCTTGTGTTTTGCAGCTTTTAAAATAGTTTTACACACATGTATATAGAGGTACCTTCATATAGAGTCTCGTTTACAAGTTAACTTCGCCTTCCCATAGGATCTGTGTGCATTTCCTGCCTTAACCGCTAAACGGGACTGTTTTGTTTTTTCTGTCTTCATCTTCAATGTGCCTGGATTCTTCCTGCTATCATGCTTTTAACCAACCTACATTCAGACCTTTCATTACCTTCCTGATAAAGTGTTATTTGTAAGTTTTCAGTATTCTTTCTACTTTGAAGCCCTAACTTCTCTTCCCCCCACCCAAACATTTTAAGTAGCCCTCTCCTTTATCCTTCTTTATTCTCTTTTTTTTTTTTTTTTTTTGAGACGGAGTCTTGCTCTGTCGCCCAGGCCGAGTGCAGTGGCCCGATCTCGGCTCACTGCACTCCAGTGAGCTCACAAGCTCCGCCTCCCGGGTTCACGCCATTCTCCTGCCTCAGTCTCCAGAGTAGCTGGGACTACAGGCGCCAGCCACCTTGCCTGGCTAATTTTTTTTGTTTTTTTAGTACAGACAGGGTTTCACCGTGTTAGCCAGGATGGTCTCGATCTCCTGACCTTGTGATCCACTGGCCTGGGCCTCCGGAAGTGCTGGGATTACAGGCTTGAGCCACTGCGCCCGGCCCCATATCCTTCTTTATTCTCTCTCTACAGTCACTGCTTTTTTGTTTTTGTTTTTGTTTGTTTGTTTGTTTGTTTGTTTTTGAGATGGAGTCTCACTGTGTTGCCCAAGCTGGTGTCAAACTCCTGGGCTCAAGCCATCCTCCCACCTCAGCCTCCCGAGTAGCTCGGATTATAGACATGAACAACCACACTGGCTCTCTTCTCTCTCTACATTCAGTACCACCACGGATTGGTTTTTGCCTTTTTTTTTTTTTTTTTTGGGTGGGGGGGGTTGTTTTGGGTTTTTTTTGAGACAGAGTCTCTCTCTGTTGCCCAGGCTGGAGTACAGTGTACAGTGGCACGATCTTGGCTCACTGCAACGTCTGCCTCCTGGGCTTAACCGATTCTCATTCCTCCGCCTCCGGAGTGGCTGGGAATAAAGGCATGCACCACCACACCCGGCTGATTTTTATATTTTTAGTAGAGATGGGGTTTCACCATGTTGGCCAGGCTGGTCTCAAACTCCTGGCCTCAAGTGATCAACCTGCCTCAACCTCCCAAAGTGCTGGGATAACAGGCATGAGACACGCACCTGATCCACCATAGATCATTAAAATCAGACCGTGACTCCTGGAACCAGATGCTGGAAGGATCATGTTGCAGGTAAATGACAGCTTACTTTCTGGCCACCGCCCTGGGCTGCCTGGATATGTTTGCACATCCACCCTGCGCTGCCTTATGCCATATGCCCCTTGGAGCAATGACAGTTCTTTTCCTTTATAAACTATTCAGATGTTTAGAGGAAGTTTCAAGTTGATCCAACTGCTGTCCAGATTCCAGCCCAACTCTGAGATGTGTCCCCACACTGTGTGTTCTCTGTCCTCTTACATTTGTCCTGTACCAATGGCAAAACTGGGGAGGCCCTTCTAGAAATGACCCAGTTTGCATGTGATGGAAACCCCAGGGATCACAGAAGCTTGAGCATTGCATCCTAAATGGAATCCCAGGATTTCAGAGAGTCATGCAAAATCTATAGAGTGTGGCTTTTTTTTTTTTTTTTTTTTTTTTTTTTTTTTGAGAGAGAGTTTTTGCTCTTGTTGCCCAGGCTGGAGTGCAGTGGTGCTATCTCAGCTCACTGCAACCTCCACCTCCCAGGTTCTCCTGCCTCAGCCTCCTGGGTAGCTGGGACTACAGGTGCATGCCACCACACCATGCTAATTTTTTTTATATTTAGTAGAGACGGGGTTTCACCATGTTAGCCAGGACGGTCTCTATCTCCTGACCTCGTGATCCGCCCGCCTCAGCCTCCCAAGGTGCTGGGATTACAAGCATGAGCCACCGTGCCCGGCCTCATAAGTCAGGTTTATAAGCATAGGGTAATGAGAGTGATTGGCTCTTGAAATGAGGTGATGCCAGGAGGTGTGATCTGACTGCGTCCTGTCTTGGGATGATGCCAGCACTCAATCTGATTGGATCCTGGATCCTGCCATGTGATGTTCACTTCTTAATTCAGTCCCCTCTTCAGTTCGAGCACTTAGGTTCCGCCGTGTGGTTGCATGCTTGATTCATCTGGACAT
This sequence comes from Macaca fascicularis, assembly GCF_037993035.2. Taxonomy (NCBI): domain Eukaryota; kingdom Metazoa; phylum Chordata; class Mammalia; order Primates; family Cercopithecidae; genus Macaca; species Macaca fascicularis. The sequence continues at coordinate 48,656,805 of NC_088377.1, forward strand.
GCTCAGGTTACCTAACTTTCACCTAGGGGTCCGTGGCAACTGAAAAACAAATCACAATTTTGTTACGTAAAAGTCGAATCAGATTGATCTGATGCATTTACACTTTGTGTACTGTAGACAGAGGATGCCCTCTTATTGGCCCTGATGAAAAGTAGGCGAGTCCCAAAATGGGGCTTAGCCCACAAGGTTTCTTGGCTTTGCCCAGGAAAAAAATCCAAGGGCAAGCCAGAGGGGGAAGAAAATTGCTTTATGGAAGAGGCAGTGTTACAGCGTTGGGGGTGTTATAGCTCCGTGACTGCTCCTGCAGAGCAGGGAATAGTATCTCAGGACAGTTTTGCAGTCATATTTATACCTACTTTTGTTTTTGTTTTTGAGACTGTCACTCTGTCGCCCAGGCTGGAGTGCAGTGGCACCATCTCCACTCACTGCAACCTCCGCCCCCCAGGTTCAAGCAATTTTCCTGCCTCAGCCCCACTAGTAGCTGGGATTACAGGTGCACACCATCACACCCATCTAAGTTTTTGTATTTTTTTAGTAGAGACGAGCTTTTGCCATGTTGGCCAGGCTGGTCTCAAACTCCTGACCTCAACTGATCCACCTATCTCGGCCTCCCAAAGTGCTGGGATTACAGGTGGGAGCCACCACACCTGGCCTATCTACTTTTAATTTCACGTAGATTAAGGAGCAGTTAGTGCAGAAATTACTAGGGAAGGGGTAGGAACTTCTAGGTTGTCAGCTCATTGTCATGGAAAGGGGTGGTAACTCCCGGGTGTTGCCATTGCAATGGTAAACTGACATGGCACACTGGTGGGCATGTCTTATGGAAAGCCACTTCTACCCTGGCCCCATTTTAGCTAATTCTCAATTTGGTCCAGCGTCCAAGCCCCACCTGCAGAGTCAAGTCCCTCCTCCCACCTCAGCACTGCCGGAAAAGAGCTTCAGGATGGAGCCACACATGCCACTCAAGCCCAAGGGTCCGTCAACAGCCCAGAGCCCTAAATTCATCTGTGTCCAACATCAGGTTCGGCGACTGCTGATTCACATGAATCAACTCCATCATGCAAGCCTCATGACAACCCAATGAGGTAGGTGTTGTTTGAATCCTCATTTTACACACAGAGAAACTGAGGCTCCAAAAGTTCAAGTAACTAGACCAAGAGTACATGGTACAGACAAGATGAGAACCAAGGCCATCTGAGTCCTGCACCCCTCTACTATACACCATAGCTAGGAAGGATATGGCTTGGGCTGACTTGGGAATGAGGCCACAAGGCTGGTGGTGGGGGGGTGGTTTCTTTTGATTTTATTTGATTAGGCACGAAGGTTCTCATAAACATCCTTATTCAGATGCAGGTGCTTTTGCAGTCGTGTGACTGGACATGGGCTAGGACTCTGTTGTCCATGGCTGGAGTCCAAAGCTGAGAACAAAGAAGGAAAAACTTCAGGAGGACACTCCCGGCCCACAGCACGGCACATCAAAGATCCCAGATGCCACCTACGTGACAGGCAGAAATGCTTGCGTGCTTTGCTTGCTCAGCCAGTTTCTCTGCTCCTTAAGTCTGGATGAAAGCAGCAAGAAGGAGAGACAGGACTTTGTAGAAGTCAAATGCCTTCTGCCTATTGGTGGGGGCTTCCCTCTCCTCCTCCATGACTGGTTCCCTCACCCCTCACCATGAAGACAAGTGAGAATGTCTTCAAAACCTAGGGACAGAGGCTGGGTGCGGTGGCTCTCGTCTGTAATCCCAGCACTTTGGGAGGCCAAGGTGGGCAGACCACTTGAGGCCAGGAGTTCAAGACCAGCCTGGCCAACATGGTGAAACCCCATATCTACTGAAAATACAAAAAATTAGCTGGGCGTGGTGGTGGGCACCTGTAATCCCAGCTACTGGGGAGGCTGAGGCAGGAGAATCGTTTGAACCGGGAAGCAGAGGTTGGAGTGAGCTGAGATTGCACTACTGCACTCCAGCCTGCACAACAGAGGGAGACTCCATCTTAAAAAAAAAAAAAAAAAAAAAAAAAAAAAGACCTGGGGCAAGGTGGGCAGGAGTCCCAGTCACTGGGAAGACCCCATATCTACAAAAAACCTCATCCTTGACTGGGCATAGTGGCTCACACCTGTAATCCCAGAACTTTGGGAGGCCGAGGCAGGCAAATCACAAGGTCAGGAGATCAAGACCATCCTGGCCAACATGGTGAAACCCTATCTCTACTAAAAATACAAAAATCAGCTAGGTGTGGTGGCACGCACCTGTAGTCCCAGCTACTCAGGAGGCTGAAGCAAGAGAATCACTTGAACCTGGGAGGCAGAGATTGCAGTGAGCCGAGATCACGCCATTGCACGCCAGCCTGGCGACAGAGCGAGACTCCGGAAAAAATGAAATAAATAAATAAACTCAACCTCTAGTTGAGCATTTTTTAAAATAGGAGACTCTCCCGCCTAGGCAGGTGGTGGGTGATTCAACAATCCACTCAGAGGGGAAGGTGGCCAGGGAGGGGCAGTGGCACCGGAGGAGGTCCACGTTCCAGCCATTTGAGTGGCCAAAGGTGCCTGAGTTTCTCACAGATCAAATGGACCCAGAAGCAGGGAACTGGGCTTGAGCGGTCCAGCTGGTGCCCCCACCCAAGAATCCCCACAAAAGGAGGTTGTGCAGTGCCCTGCTAGGGGCAGAAGGCAGATCGACCGGGACAGGGGACTGAGTAGTAAGCAGGCCCCCAAGGCCCCCTGAGGGTTTCATCCCTGAACTCCACAAGCCAACGTTTGTGTGGCTGACACACAGTAGCAGTAAGACTGTGTTTTCCAAAAGTGACCATGGCAGTGTTTTTGGTCTCACATGCAATTCCAGAACCACACCACTTCCTATCAAAAGGTGGCATCTGGCCGGGCACCGTGGCTCATGCCTGTAATCCCAGCACTTTAGGGAGGCCAAGGTGGGTGAATCACCTGAGGTCAGGAGTTCGAGACCAACCTGGCCAACATGGCTGTCCCTGCCTTCACTCCCTCCCTCCCTTTCTTTTCTTCTTTCCCTCCCTCCCTCCCTTCCTTCCTTCCTTCCTTTCCTTCCTCCCTCCCTCTTCCTTCCTTCCTTCCTTCCTTCCTTCCTTCCTTCCTTCCTTCCTTCTTTCCTTCCTTCCCTTTCTCCTCTCTCGCTGGATACTTGTCCTTGGATCCCAGCCACCATCCTGTGAGGAAGCCCAGACCACATGAAGAGACCACTTGCACGTGTTTGGATCCACAGCCCCAGCTAAGATCTCAGCTGACAGCCAGACCAATCACCAATCTTAGGAGCTGGAGAGCCTTCAGGTGGTCCAACCTTCGAGGCCCCCCAGAGGAGCTGGGTGGAGCATAGATGAGCCATCCATGCGGATCCCTTCGCCAAATGGAAGATTTAGGAGCAAAATAAACAATGTTTTCATTGCTTTCACCCACAAAATTGTTGAATAATTTGTTTTGCAGCTTAAGTAGCTGGAACACTGTGTTACCGAGGGAAGAATAACAACCAACAGAGAGAACAGACTCATAGCCAGATAAGAAAGAGATTTTTGACCCTTTCCCTGTCCGTCCACTTTGCTCAACACAACAGAGAAGCCACAGCTTCCAACAGGAAAATAGAGGGGGAAAGTGTCTCCGAGAGTCAGATCACTCACTCCTGCCACCACAGGGAGAGGGAAGGAGAGGAGGAAAAGCACAGATCACAGTACCCTTCCCACAGCAGGTTCGCCAGCACAGCCCTAGCCGACAGTAAAGAAGAAAACTCAGGCCGGGCATGGTGACTCATGCCTGTAATCCCAGCACTTTGGGAGTCCGAGGCGGGTGGATCACTGGAGGTCAGGAGTTCGACACCAGCCTGGCTAACATGGCGAAATCCCGTCTCTACTAAAATTACAAAAACTAGCCAGGCGTGGTGGCACACACCTGTAATCCCAGCTACTTGGGAGGCTGAGGCAGGAGAATCGCTTGAACCTGGAAGGCAGAGGTTGCAGTGAGCCGAGATCATGCCATTGCATTCCAGCCTAGGCAACAAAAGCAAAAACTCTGTCTCAAAAAAAAAAAAAAAAAAAAAAAAGAAGAAGAAGAAGAAAACTCAGCAAAATGGGACCTTGGGAATCAGATATAAGACTTGGGTTTTATTTTTTTATTTTTTTATTTTTAGACAGAGTTTCGCTCCTATTGCCCAGGCTGGAGTGCAATGGTGCAATCTTGGCTCACTGCAACCTCCGCCTCCCGGGTTCAAGTGATTATCCTACTACAGCCTCCTGAGTAGCTGGGATTACAGGCATGTGCCACCACGCCCGGCTAATTTTGTATTTTTAGTAGAGATGGGATTTCTCCTTGTTGGTCAGGCTGGTCCTGAACTCCTGACCTCAGGTGATCCGCCCGCCTCAGCCTCCCAAAGTGCTGGGATTATAGGTGTGAGCCACCATGCCTGGCCTAAGACTTGGGTTTGAAACTGGGCAGAATCTTAACTAATAGTAGCTAGGAAATATGGAATGTTCTCCAGGTGTCATTTAAAAATCCATTACCTGGCGGGGCTCAATGGCTCACACCTGTAATCCCAGCACTTTGGGAGGCCGAGGCAGGTCGATCACCAATCTGAGGTCGGGAGTTCGAGACCAGCCTGACCAACATGGGGAAACCCCGTCTCTACTAAAAATACAAAAAAATTAGCCGGGAATGGTGGTGGGCGTTTGTCATCCCAGCTACTCAGGAGGCTGAGGCAGGAGAATTGCCTGAACCGGGAGGTGGAGGTTGCAGTGAGCTGAGATTGCATCATTGCACTCCAGCCTGGGTGACAAGAGTGAAATTCCGTCTCAAAAAAAAATGCATTACCCAGGGAAATGGGAGATTCAACAATACAGAGGGGAGCAATCATGGGTGAAAAATAAAAAACTATTTCATGTATGAGCATCTCTGAATTGAGACTGCCCAATAAAGTGATTATATTTGTCATGTAATCAGATTTATTCCTACCCAACAACTAAGTATGGGCACCATGCTTAGGGGCAGTGGGAATGTTTACTTCAAAAGGTAGAGTACATAAGATCTGGCTGAAGGAGTGGGAGTTTGTGTTCTCTGTTCACCTGGATCTCCAAGCTATGTACATTCAGAGATTGTCAGCCAGGCACAGTGCCTCTCACCTGTAATCTCAGCACATTGGGAGGTTGAGATGGGAGGATTGCTTGAGCCTAGGAGTTCAAGATTAGCCTGGGCAACATAGCGAGACCCCGTATCTACAGAAAATTTTAAAATTAGCCAAGTGTAGTGGCGCATGGCTGTAGTCCCTGCTACTCAGGAGGCTGAGGCAGAAGGATCACTTGAGTCCAAAAGTTCAAGGCTGCAGTGAGCTGTGACCACTGCACTCCAGCCTGGGAGACAGAGTAAGACCCTGTCTCAAATATATATATATATATATATCTGGAGAGAGAGAGAGAGTCAATATCCCTTCTTTCCTGAATCTTCTCTCTATTGTTTTTTTTTTTTAAGACAGAGTCCTGCTCTGTTACCCAGACTGGAGTACAGTGGCATAATCTCAGCTCACTGCAGCCTCCACCTCCTGGGTTCAAGTGATTCTCCTGTCTCAGTCTCTCGAGTACCTGGGGTTACAGGTGCACACCACCATGCCCAGCTAATTTTTTGTATTTGTAGTAGAGATGGAACTTCAGTATGTTGGCCAGGCTGGTCTTGACCTCTTGAACTCTGGTGACCTCCCGAACTCGGCCTCCCAAAGTGCTGGGATTATAGACGTGAGCCACCACATCCAATCTGAATCTTCTCTCTTATTGATATTTTAATTTTTTTTTTTTTTTTTTTTTTTTTTTTTGAGACGGAGTCTTGCTCTGTCACCCAGGCTGGAGAGCAGTGGCGCAATCTTGGCTCACTGCAAGCTCCGCCTCTCAGGTTCACGCCATTCTCCTGCCTCAGCCTCCTGAGTAGCTGGGACTACAGGCACCCACCACCACGCCCAGCCTATATATATATATATATATATATATATTTTTTTTTTTTTTTTTTTTTTTTTTTTTTTGTATTTTTAGTAGAGACGGGGTTTCACCGTGTTAGCCAGGATGGTCTCGATCTCCTGACCTCGTGGTCTGCCCACCTCGGCCTCCCAAAGTGCAGGGATTACAGGCGTGAGCCACCGCGCCCGGCAATATATTTTTAAATTCTTATTAGGCAACACTGAAATGTCCATGAAGATGGTTCACCTATGGGAATGAAAATTACAAGCTATTGTCTTTTGAGGATAAATGGAACATATTCCTTAGTTTCCTACAAAGGGCCCTTGTCTCTTCCTGTGAGACTTTTTCAAATACATATTTTGGACATTTCTCTTTCATTATCAGACTGTGGCAAGGAGGAAATTGCATGCAGAAATAACTCTCTAGGATGAGCAGAGCCTGCTCTATCCCTTTCCAAGCCTTCTGTGACCTCCCAACTGGAAGTGATAGCAGCAGCACCCCACCTGGAGTGGCCACTGCCATGATGCTGGCTGCAATGGGGGAGCCACAGCTGGGACCACAGCACTCCACGGAGCTGGAGGGAGCTGGGAACACATGGCGCCCCCACTCCTTCCAAGTTGGAGGGACAGGAGACCCTCCCTCCCAGGAGTAGCTGCAGCAACCCAGTCACAGCCGCAAACCCGGGCTCCCCTTCAGCAGTGACTCCACCAGCTTTCACAACACGGAAGTCAAACTTAGGCACCCTAGTTTCTAGGGTGCCCTTCAGGAACTTTTATTCGTTCAGGGCAGCCAGCCAATTTTTAAGCGTAGTGTCTCTTTGTAATCATAAATCATTATGTTTCATTAATCTTTCAACACTTTCGTCTTTGAGTTCTTTCGAAATTCTTGGGTGGATACCACTTGATCTTGTCAGCTGAGCTTGTTTGCTGACAGGTCTAGAACCTTGGGGTTACCAATGTTATTGCCTACATTCCCTCTGACTATCTGTGGGACCAATAACCTCATTTCTTGGAATCCATCCTTAGGAAGTAATCAAAGATGTTGAGGCCAGGTGCGGAGGCTCACACCTGTAATCCCAGCACTTTGAAAGGCCAAGGTAGGCGGATCACTTGAGGCCAAGAGTTCGAGACCAGCGCGGCCAACATGATAAAACCCCATCTCTACTAAAAATACAAAAATTAGCCAGGCATGGTGAGTGCACACCTGTAATCCCAGCTACTTGGGAGGCTGAGGCATGAGAATCGCTTAAGCCCAGAAAATGGAAGTTGCAGTGAGCCGAGATCACGCCATTGCACTCCAACATGGCAACTGAGGGAAACTCTCTCTCAAAAAAAAAAAAAGAAAGAAAAGAGGCCAGGTGCAGTGGCTTACACCTGTAATCTTAGCACTTTGGGAGGCTGAGGCTGGTGGATCACTTGCCGCCTCTGCCACCCCTGAGACAGCACGAACAACCCTTCCTCTTCCTCCTCAGCTTACTCAATGTGAAGATGGTGAGGATGAAGACCTTGATGATGATCTATTTCCACTTAATGAATAGTAAATATATTTTCTCTTCCTTAAAAAACAGTGTTCACATAATATGAATGTAGCAGATACTTCCAAGATACCAACCTCCTCTTCAATACAACTACGACTATGGCTTTGAACAGTGTTTAAAATAATATCAATAAATATTTATTTGTATATGAAAACAGGAAAAAGGTAAACTAAAGCCATGGGGGTTGTGTTAGGGTAGAGGGATTACAGGTAATTATTTTTCTCCATTTTGCAAATTTCCTTTAATGATACTGTCGTTGCTTTTTTTTTTTTTTTTTTTGGATACAGAGTCTAGCTCTGTCCCTAGGCTGGAGAGCAGTGGCGCGATCTCGGCTCACTGCAACCTCCGCCTCTGGGGTTCAAGTGATTTTCCTGCCTCAGCCTCACAAGTAGCTGGGACTATAGACGTGTGCCACCATGCCCAGCTAATTTTGGTATGTTTAGTAGAGACAGGGTTTCACCATATTGGCCAGGATGATCTCAATCTCTTGACTTTATGATCCACCCACCTTGGTCTCATAAACTGCTGGGATTACAGTCATGAGCCACCGTGCCCGGCCCTTTTTTTCTTTTTTGAGATGGCATCTCGCTCTGTGGCCCAGACTGGGGTGCAACGGCACAATCATAGCTCACTGCAGCCTCAACTTCCTGGGCTCAATCCATCCTTCTACCTCAGCCTACCAAGCAGCTGGGACCACTGGCACATGCCATCATGCACCCAGCTAATTTTAGTATTTTTTGTAGAGACAGGGTCTCATTACGTTGCTTAGGCTGGTCTCCAACTCTTGGGCTCAAGAATCCTCCCGTCCCAGCCTCCCCAAGTGCTAAGATTACAGGCTTGAGTCATCATGTCTGGCCCTGTCATTGCTTTTTAGTTTTCAAACATTTTTTAAAAGGTAAATCTGGCCGGGCACGGTGGCTCACACCTGTAATCCCAGCATTTTGGGAGGCTGAGGTGGGTGGATCACGAGGTCAGGAGATCAAGACCATCCTGGCAAATATGGTAGAACCCTGTTCTCTACTAAAAATACAAAAATTAGCCGGGCATGGTGGTGTGCGCCTGTAGTCCCAGCTACTCAGGAGGCTGAGGCAGGAGAATCGCTTGAACCTGGGAGGTGGAGGTTGCAGTGAGCCAAGATCTTACCACTGCACTCCAGCCTGGGTCACAGAGCGAGACTCCATCTAAAAAATAAAAGTAAATCTCTCCAAGCAGTAAGAGTCATGCAATCAAGCTATTGAGTTCAGTTTCTCCCATGAACTTGTCTCGGAACGTAGTGGAAGTCACAACCATTAAAGCCTGTAGCCCCCCCACCCTTGCACAAGGTGGCCCCCTCTTACGCGTGCCTTACCCTGCAAGGCTGTAATTGTGGTAGGTTGTGAAAGCACTTTGAAGGTAAAAGTGTCTGTTGATACTTCGAAAACTGCTTTTAAACAGCTATAATAGCATATGCCACATGAACAAAGCACAGAACCTTATAACTATGCTTGCTTGTGGAAAGACATCCCTTGTCCACAGACCAAGTATTTGAAACTACCACTCCATACAGCTCCAGGGCCCTGAGAGAATGGTAGCCATGGCAGCTTTGGGAAACCAGCCACCCTTGGCTTCACTTTGATCTTCCTCTGTCTACACCCTTGTTTCATTTCCTCTGCCACAGACGTTCAATTACCAGGTACTATTATTGCTTGATAATAACTATAATTACTACAAGGACTGCCTGAGATGAAAAAGACAGGTGAAATCGAACTTTCACATGGACTCGTGTCTGAGCTGGGGAGTCTGTTTGAGTTTGAGTCAGGGAAAGCCTCAAACCCCCCACCACCCGCTCCCGTTGGTACCCGCATTAACTGGGGGCGAACAAGGACCAGACCCTCCAAGCTGGAGGCTTGAAAACTCAAGGGCAAGCGCCTGGTCCAGCGATTCGGAAACCGAGATGCAAAGTCCTCCCGCGCTCCTAGAGAGGACCCGGAAGCGCGGCGCGGTCCCGGAAGACGAGGTGCTGACACACTTCCGGCCTTTGTGACTCATTGTGTCTGTGTCGAGGCGTCGGGAGGGCCTAAATCCGAGTGCGGTGCCCTTCGGCCGGCCTGAGCCCCAGAGTCAGCTCCCCTTTCTCGCCCAGCGCCCCCAGGCCGCTCCCGGGGCTCACGGTGAGACTTGGGGCCGGCCTCTGGGGTGGGCGGGCGGGGCCGCAAGGGTGTGTGCGCGAGGGTGGGCTCCGCAGCTGCGGCCCTGGGACCCCCTCCAGGCGGCCCCGGTGTTGTGAGAAGAGAGTCCATGCCCCTGCCTCCTGGCCGGTCCCGGCCGTAGGAAGCATCGCTGTCCTTGGGAGACGTCCCCACCCCACCTCCGGGACCAGGCTGGGAGGGAGCGAGGGTTTCAGTGGCCGAGGGTGCCCGGAGACGTGGGGAGAAGCCGTCTGCGGGACCCTCTCCCGCAGTGTCGTCATCGCCCTTTGGCATTTCTGCAAAGGGGGTCGCGAGCGAACCGACCCCGGTCTTGATTTTTCTGCTCTCCTTTCGTCGCCATTTGCTTTGATTCCGGTGAGGTGTTTTTTTCCCACCTGGTTCCTTCGGGACCTTGAGGTGAAATGAGCGGAAGGATGAGAGATGGACACATTTTGAGGTGCCGCATACGTTTCCAGACCTGCCTTTCCTCCTCCTGCCCTCATCACTGAGCTGTGATTAAACAGTATTTGAAGCCTAGTCATAGTGGATAAAGAAGTGATTGGGATCTAGTAGAGATTATATACACCCCACTCTTTCAGCTTGATGGAATGCTTTGAAGGCTTTGGAAAAGATCTGTCCGGGACGTTGGGTGGATTTTTCAATTCTGGATAGTTGCTCTGTTTGACATGGAGTGGGATGAGAAGTGGAGGGAATTTGTGGAAATTGCACTGTGTCACTAGGAGACTGATTAGCTGAGTGACCTTGGATAAGACGAGACACACTAAGTCTTAATTTCGCCATCAATAAAACTAACTGGATTTTCTCAAAAGGCCCTTCCGACTTCGAAATGATTTGGTCAATGTAATTGAAAAATTAACTACTGTTTAGCTTGACACTCCTCCGTCCCTCCCCTCCCTTTCCTGCAGTGCCCCGGTACACAATAAGATACTTTCATTATAGAGAGTGGCTGTTCCATGGCCTGCGACCAAAGAAAGCATTTATTGTACGGGCCAGTGCTAGGCGGATTGGAGGCGGTCAATAAATACTTGTTGAATTGAATTGTGGAGAATTCATTGTAACCACATCAACAAAGCACTGTTAGTATATATGCTGAACAAATGTGGGGAAATCGCTGTGTTACATAGGTAACCATGGTGATTTGCCCCAGAATGTGTATCCAGGTTTGTATCTTCTCTAAATTACCATATAATATTCTTGTTTATTTCAGGCAGTTTTCACCACTCTTAAAATACTAACGGGGAAGCTAGCTACTTAGTCTTTTGCTCATTCTCGATTTAAAAGCATTTAAAATACAGATAAATAGCGTATTAAATCTAACATTTTCATTCTGTGGGAGTATCAATATTCTTTGAATAACTACATGTATTTTAAGGTAACTTTTTCATATTAAAACATTTGATAGCTCTTTAAAAAAAATGAGTGTAAAGGGCAAAGGGCAATTTATTTAAACTTTTTTTTTCTTTTTTTTTTTTCTTTTTTTTTTTTTTTGAGACAGAGTCTTGCTCTGTCGCCCAGGCTAGAGTGTAGTGGTGCAATCTCGGCCCACTGCAACCTCTGCCTCCCGAATTCAAGCGATCCTCCTGCCTCAGCCTCCCGAATAGCTGGGACTACAGGCATGTGCCACAAGGCCTGGCTGATTTTTGTGTTTTTAGTAGAGAGAGAGTTTTGCCATGTTGGCCAGGCTGGTCTCGAACTCCTGATCTCAGGCAATCTGCCCACCTCGGCTTCCCAAAGTGCCGGGATTACAGGCGTGACCCACCGTGTGCCCAGCCTTTATTTACACTTTCAACACTATGCCCTGGAAAAATACTGGGCTGTTTAGAAAACAGCCTTTGAGCTTGTAACTTCAAGCCCTTGTTTAAGAAAATCATTTGTTTATCCTAGGTGAGAACTGGGGTATCCTTAGCTGCTGGGGGTAATTTTATTTAAAGTGGATGGTATGTCAGTATGGTTTTCAGCCCATATTGACCCAGAGGTAGTTTCCTACTATCTGGAACCCCCACCCTACCCCCATTTGACTGATAAGGATACAAAATGCCAGAGAAGTTAAATACCTCACTCAGGGATGTGCCACTTATTGTGGGAGACTAGAATTCAGTTATTGACGCCTGTGCAGCTTTCACTATTACCGGAGTTGTCCCATTGCTTAATCTGAAAATTGGAATGTGCAGGCTGAAAATTGGAATGTACAGTTACATCTTTTAAGCTTATTGAAAAAAATTAAGACATTTCTGTAGTGCCTAGTAAATGCCAGGCACTATTTTAAGTGCTTTATATCTATTACCTCATTTAATCCTCACAGCAACTCTATGGGACAAATGCTGATTTTTACTCCCATTATACAGATGAGGAAACTGACATATAGAGAGGTTAACTTGTTGACTTGCCTAAGGTCATCAACTAGTAAGGGGTGGAGCAGCTTTAATGCTAACCTGAAACTCATCCAGCTAGCCCATGGAACAAATTTGAGGGCAACATTGAATGTAGAATGAACAGGCTTTTAAAAAATAGTAACATTGGGCCAGGCACGGTGGCTCAAGCCTGTAATCACAGCACTTTGGGAGACTGAGGCGGGCGGATCATGAGGTCAGGAGATCGAGACCATCCTGGCTAATATGGTGAAACCCCATCCCTACTAAAAATACAAAAAAAAAAAAAAAATGACTGGGCGCAGTGGCTCACGCCTGTAATCCCAGCACTTTGGGAGGCACGAGGTCAGAAGATCGAGACCATCCTGGCTAACACGGTGAAACCTCGTCTCTACTAAAAATACAAAAAAATTAGCTGGGCACGGTGGCGGGCGCCTGTAGTCCCAGCTACTCAGGAGGCTGAGGCAGGAGAATGGCATGAACCTGGAAGGTGGAGCTTACAGTGAGCCGAGATCAGGCCACTGCACTCCAGGCTGGGTAACAGAGCAAGACTCCATCTCAAAAAAAAAATAATAATAACATTGTCAATTCAGTCAAGGGTATTTTTAAAACAGGCTTGCAAGGAATCATGCGAAGTGGTCTAAGAAGTACAAAGAGGCATGCTCTTGATAATCTAGTTGAGGAAGAAGGCAAGAAAAATTAGAAAGAAACACCGTGAGAAATTACCTAGCAAATGTTTGGTGAAGAGTATTAGGGCATTTTAGAGACAGTAGAGAAGACTCTGTGCTCAGATCATCTGGCAAACCTAAGATAAAACCCAGCCTTTCCACTGCTGTGATGGGTCTTCCCTGGACCCCAGAGTAGGAGCAGAGAGATACTGAGGGTGAGGAGGACGACCTATCCCAGTTGGGGGCAGAGGGAATGTGCCAATATACGTGTCTATTTCCCCCGGACTCATATCCTCCTTAGAGTTGTGTCCTGTTGATTCCCACTGACCCAAGAAATGTTCTGCTCAATAGCTGAGGCAGGATAAAACTTGCACAGAAGTAGGGATTTCTGGTGGCTGGACTCGCTGTCACACTAGTTCTGCTCAGTTACCATGTTTGAAGATCCCACCTGGTTATGTTGTAGACAGTCCCCACTTGAATCTACTGCTGTGTCTCCTCCCTTTCCCAGGAAGGGCTTCAGTCACATAGTGACCCTCCAGTGAAAACTGGGCAGTAGATGAGCCCCTTTCCTGAGTGATTTTTTATTTTTTTTCTTCGAGAAAGAGTCTCGCTCTGTCATCCAGGCTGGAGTGCAGTGGCACGATCTCGGTTCACTGCAGCCTCCATCTCCCAGGTTCAAGTGATTCTCCTGCCTCAGCCTCCCGAGTAGCTGAGCTTAACAGGCATGTGCCACACACCCAGCTATTTTTTCTATTTTTAGTAGAAACGGGGTTTCTCCATGTTGGCCAGGCTGGCCTCAAGCTCCTGAGCCCAGGTGATCCACTCTCCTGGGCCTCCCAAAGTGCTGGGATTACAGGCGTGAGCCACCGCACCTGGCCCTGATTGATTCTTCATTGTCAGCTTCATAGGCCTTCATTTTAGGATCTGTATACCCCCCGTGTTAGGTACAAGATAAATTTTGTATCATGGTTAAAGAGTTTAAATTGGGGAGTCACTTTTATTTCAAATTCTGCCTCTACCATGTACTTGCTGGGTGACCTTGGGTAGGTTATTTAATGGCAGTATACCTCATTTATTTTTATTATTATTATTTTTTTTGAGATGGAGTCTCGCTCTGTTGACCAGGCTGGAGTGCAATGGTGCAATCTCGACTCAGTGCAGCCTCCGCCTCCCAGGTTCAAGCGACTCTCCTGCCTCAGCCTCCCAAGTAGCTGGGACTACAGGCGTGCACCACCACACCTGGCTAATTTTTGTATTTTTGGTAAAGACAGGGTTTCTTTATGTTATCCAGGCTGGTCGTGAACTCCTGACCTCAGGTTATCTACCTGCCTTGGCCTCCCAAAGTGCTGGGATGACAGGCATGAGCCACTGCGTTGAGCCTCTCAGTTCTTTACATAGTGAGATAAGTGTAGCTACCTCCTAAGATTGTTATGTGGTCAAGTGAAAATGCTTAAATACCCGGTACCTAGAAAGCACTCAGGAAACGTTGGCTCTTACTGTTATACTTATGAGAGGGTTCTTGAACAGCGAGGAGAGGCAAGTGGTGTTTTAGCTTAGCTTTAAAGGATAAATAGGATTTGAAAAGGCAGAGAGGACTCGGTGGGAAGTCCCAGGTGTGGAGTGTGATGTGAGGAAAGGATGGCAGTCAAAATACAAGGCATATATAGGAAATACTGATGAGAGTGCTTTTGTTGCATAGTGAAGGTTTATGGGGGGATTGATGGGAAAAGAAGCTTGAGGGGAAGTTGGGACCGGGCACTGGAGAATATTGACTACAAGGCCATAGAGTTTTAGAAAGAATAATCTGAGAGGTGGATCGTGGTAGAGAAGGGAGAAAATGAAGGCAGGGAGCCAAAGAAAGGAAGCTGGACTTCATGGAACTAGATAAAAAAAATAAGTATGGCCTGTAATCCCAGCACTTTGGGAGGCCGAGGCAGGTGGATCACTTGAGGCCAGGAATTTGAGACCAGCCTGGCCAACATGATGAAACCCTGTCTCTACTAAAAGTACAAAAATTAGCCGGGCATGGTGGTTAGTGCATGTAATCCCAGCTACTCGGGAGGCTGAGGCAGGAGAATCACTTGAACCCAAGAGGTGGAGGTTGCAGTGAGCTGAAATCATGCCATTGCACTCCAGCCTGGGCAATAAAGCAAGACTCCGTTAAAAAAAAAAAAAAAAAAAAAGATTATTTTTGTGCTGTTATATGTACACAATCCCCTTTTCACCAAAATTAAGAATATGGTTAGTGAGAGCCATATAACTAAAAATGCTTTTGCTAGTTTAAAACTCTTGGTTTAACTCATCATGATAAAGCAGTCGAATTGTCTGTTTCTGAAACTTCAATTTGATGCTTAGTTTTGATGGCTGTAGAGGTGAAAAAGATAAATTCAGAAAGATTTGTAGCTTCAGATGGAAGAATCAGTGTCAGTTCTGCTTAGTAACTTGTGATTGATCCAACCCATCAACCATGCTAAATTTTTCCTGTTGAAATTCAAAGAGTATATTCTTACAAACTAATCAGGCAGTAGCATTTTATATTTTTAACAAATAGGCTTAAGACCCACCTGAAATTCTTCATTTGAAAGATTTTTAAACAGGTTAGAAAATATTTCCTAGTCTCACTATGTTGCCCAGGCTGGAGTGCAGTGGCGCAATCTCAGCTTACTGCAACCTCGACCTCCTGGGTTCAAGTGATTCTCCTGCCTCAGCCTCTCAAATAGCTGGGGTTACAGGCACCTGCCACCATGCCCAGTTAATTTTTTGTATTTTTAGTAGAGACGAGGTTTCACGATGATGGCCAGGCTGGTCTTGAACTCCTGACCGCAGGTGACCCCCGCTCCCCTGCCTCAGCCTCCCAAAGTGCTGGGATTATAGGCATGAGCCACTTCACGCAGTCCCAAGTTCCTAAAATGTGAACATAGATGGGTTTTTCCTGGATACTTGATATCACTTTTGGCAGTTAAATTACATAACAATGGAACCATTTCATACAGCTGTTCTTGTAATTGCTCTTTCTTCACACTTTTTTTTAAAGAAGCTACTTTCTCACTCATTGGTGACTTTTTCTTTGATTTAGATTGACATTGGTTTTTACCTCCTAATGTGGCCAAAACGTTGCTCTAGATAGAAGCTTCATCTGTGCCATTTTCTTGTTGTTCACGTCTGTTTATATTACTAGTATGTCCTGCAATTGCGGTTTCTCTACAAGAATCTTTTTTTTTTTTTTCTTTTCCTAATAGGGCCTTGCTCTGTCACCCAGGCTGGAATGCAGTGGCGTCATCTTAGCTGACTGCAACCTCAAACTTCTGGTCTCATGCAATCCTCCCATCTTAGCCTCCTGAGTAGCTGTGACTGCAGACACGGTCCCCATGCCCAGCTAATTTTTTTTCTTTTTCACAGAGACAGGGTCTTGCTATGTTGCCCAGGCTGGTCTCAAACTCCTGGCCTCAAGCATCCTCCTGCCTCATCCTCCCAAAGGGCTGGAATTATAGGCATGAGCCACCACATCTGGCCACAAGAATCTTTAAAGCTGCTTGTCTCTTTTATGAGAGTAAGATTAGTTAAAGGTGGATTTTTTTTTTCTTTTTTCTTGTTTTGAGACAGAGTCTCGCTCTGTGGCCAGGACGGAGTGCAGTGGCACGATCTTGGCTCACTGCAACCTCAGCCTCCGGGGTTCAAGTGATTATCCTTCCTCAGCCTCCCAAGTAGCTGGGACTACAGGTGTGCGCCACCACGCCCAGCTAATTTTTGTATTTTTAGTGGAGACAGGGTTTCACCATGTTCACCAGGATGGTCTCAATCTCCTGACCTTGTGATCCACCCGCCTTGGGCTCCCAAAGTGCTGGGATTAACAGGCGTGAGCCGCCGCGCCCGGCCAAAGCTAGATTTAGAAATCCATTATTTCACATAACTGGTCTCAGATAAACCGGGCTACATCCCAGTGTCTAAAATGAACAACACCTGTGACAGGTCAGCACAGACTAAGTAAGAGTATTAGTGTCAATTTGTATGTTAAATATGGCTTAATTTCTCTCACTTTTAAGATACAGACATTCTGATTATTTTCTTTCTGTATCCCTTGCAGATCATCTTGTATTTTGGAAACCACAATTTAGACTGCCCAAGGCACCCATAAAAATAGTAAAAGTAGCTGGATGGTACAAAAGTAGGTCCCAGGGCTTCAAATTTGGTTGAATATTGACTCCAGTAGGCAGCCACCTGCTACTGAGCAAACCTAACCCCAGTTATGTCATCTGTAAAACGGCACTTAACAGTTTGGCCGACCTGCTAGGGCTGTTGTGGGGACAAAAGAAGATGGTGCATGTACTGCTTTAAGCCTGGCACCTGCCACTCTGTTAACATTCAGCTCTCTGGGCTGGGCACTGTCAATGCTCTGTTTCGTAACCTGCTGTCCACCTGCAGGTAAATCACTCTGACTCCAGGCAAACACCCTGAGGGTGGAGTTGGCCCGTTTGAGGTTTCTGTTTGCAAATCTTGATATATGAAGTGACAGTGGAGACTGTAGTGTTTTCCTCTATTTTTTAGGATTTTTTTTTTTTTTTTTTTTTTTGACAGAGTTTAACTTCTTGTGTCCCAGGCAGGGAATACAGTGGCATAATCTCGGCTCACTACAACCTCTGCCTCCTGGGTTCAAGCAATTCTCCTGCCTCAGCTTCCCGAGTAGCTGGGATTACAGGCACCCGCCACCACACCCGGCTAAGTTTTGTATTTTTAGTAGAGATGGAGTTTCACCATGTTGGCCAGGCTGGTCTCGAACTCCTGACCTCAGGTGATCCGCCTGCCTCGGCCTCCCAGAGTGCTGGGATTACAGGCGTGAGCCACCACCCCTGGCCTCAGGAGCGTTCTGATAGTGCTTCAATGTGTTGCCTCCTATGAAGTGTTAGCAGCACAGATCACTTTTTATAAAGGTACTACAAAGGTACTAATGACTTTTTTTTTATACTTCAGGAATAGTACAGAAACACATCATAAAACCTCCCAGGACATAAAGGTGAGCACAGACCCTGTTTGGATCAAGTCAGTTCCTGGAGCCTGAATGATGACTGCTGAATCACGGGAAGCCACGGGTCTATCCCCACAGGCTGCACAGGAGAAGGATGGTATCGTAATAGTGAAGGTGGAAGAGGAAGATGAGGAAGACCACGTGTGGGGGCAGGATTCTAGCCTACAGGACACGCCTCCTCCAGACCCGGAGATATTCCGTCAACGCTTCAGGCGCTTCTGTTACCAGAACACTTTTGGACCCCGAGAGGCTCTCAGTCGACTGAAGGAACTTTGTCATCAGTGGCTGCGGCCAGAAATCAATACCAAGGAGCAGATCCTGGAGCTGCTGGTGCTGGAGCAGTTTCTTTCCATCCTGCCCAAGGAGCTCCAGGTCTGGCTGCAGGAATACCGCCCCGATAGTGGAGAGGAGGCTGTGACCCTTCTAGAAGACTTGGAGCTTGATTTATCAGGACAACAGGTAAAAAGAGGTGAAACCTGTTATGTGTGAGCAGGGCACAGACGTTGAAAGTAGAGCCAAAAATATTGGCAGTCTTTAGGTCATTAGGTAGTCACTCTGTCTAAAAAATGTTCTGTCTTTCTCCCTGCATCCACTGGCATACTCATGGTCTGTTTTTAAATATTGTAGTTCCCATTTACAGAGTGATTTACCCACAAGCCCAACCTGTCTGTCTTCAGGTCCCAGGTCAAGTTCATGGACCTGAGATGCTCGCAAGGGGGATGGTGCCTCTGGATCCAGTTCAGGAGTCCTCGAGCTTTGACCTTCATCACGAGGCCACCCAGTCCCACTTCAAACATTCATCTCGGAAACCCCGCCTCTTACAGTCACGAGGTAAGAAGCAAGGTTTCATTTGGGGGAAGGGAAATGATTCAGGACGAGAGTCTTCTTTGTGCTGCTGAGTGCCTGTGATGAAGAAGCACATTAGGCCTGGGCAACATAGCGAGACCCTATCTCTACAAAAAGTAGAAAAATTGGCCAGGTGCGGTGGCTCACGCCTGTAGTCTCAGCACTTTGAGAGGCCAAGGTGGGCAGATCACAAGGTCAGGAGATCGAGACCATCCTGGCCAACATGGGGAAACCCCATCTCTACTAAAAATACAAAAAATTAGCCGGGCGTGGTGGCGGACACCTGTAATCCTCAGGAGGCTGAGGCAGGAGAATGGCGTGAATCTGGAGGTGGAACTTGCAATGAGGCGAGATCGCACCACTGCACTCCAGCCTGGGTGACAGAGTGAGACTCCGTCTCTCAAAAAAAAAAAAAATAGAAAAATTAGCCGGGTATGGTGACACACACCTGTGATTCCAGCTACTCAGGAGGCTGAGGTGGGAGGATTGCTTGAGCCCAGGAGGTTGAGGCTGCAGTGAGCTGTAATCACGCCACTGTACTCCAACCTGGGCAACAGAGCAAGGACCCTGTCTCAAAAGCTACTTACAGAAAAGAATTAGCCTGGGCATGGTAGCTCACACCTGTAATCCCAGCACTTTGGGAGGCTGAGGCGGGCAGATCACTTGAGGTTAAGAGTTTGAGACCAGCCTGACCAACATGGTGAAACCCTGTCTCTACTAAAAATATGAAAATTAGCCAGGCATGTTGGTGCATGCCTGTAATCCCAGCTACTCGGAGGCTAAGGCAAGAGAATCACTTGAACCCGGGAGGTAGAGGTTGCAGTGAACCGAGAACCCACCACTGAGCTCTAGCCTGGGTGATAGAGTGAGACTCTGTCTTATAAATTAATTAATTAATTAATTAAAAATTTTTTAAAAAGCTGCATGCTTGTTTTTTGTTGTTAGTTATTTTATATTGTTGTCATTATTCCCAAATATTGGGGAAAATGCAACTTACAGACCAATCTCAGGAGTTAAGTTACTACGAAGGCAAATGAACTATGCATAATGAACCTAGTAGGCATTATTTATTGAATTATCAGCATTCCAGGTGTCCAGCACATTTTTAATAGGAAAGTTTTGGGAACAGATGTTATTATTTCCAGCCTAGGTTTTAAAGCACTCTAGTATGTCATAAATTATCTTCAAAAGGATCAGAAATCTTGTTTAAAGATCTATTTTATTTAAAATATATAAAAATAATCACTGCACTCCAGCCTGGGTGACAGAGTGAGATTCTGTCTCAAAAAAAAAAAAAAAACTATAGCATCAGTCTTTTCTAGGTTATTTTCAGAAATTTCAAACAATGAGAAAGAATGAAAAAACTTTTGAGGGGAGTTGAGGAACATGAAAAAAGATCATTTCACAGTCTTTTTTTTTTTTTTTTTGAGACGGAGTCTCGCTCTGTCGCCCGGGCTGGAGTGCAGTGGTGCCATCTCAGCTCACTACAAGCTCCGCCTCCCGGGTTTACGCCATTCTCCTGCCTCAGCCTCCCGAGTAGCTGGGACTATAGGCGCCCACCACCTCGCCCGGCTAGCTTTTTGTATTTTTTCGTAGAGACGGGGTTTCACTGTGTTAGCCAGGATGGTCTCGATCTCCTGACCTCGTGATCCGCCTGCCTCGGCCTCCCAAAGTGCTGGGATTACAGGCTTGAGCCACCGCGCCCGGCCCACAGTCTTATAAATAAAAAGTCAAGTTGTTTTTTCCCTTTGATGGAAAAATGTAATATCATTATCCAATTTTAAAATCAAAGTGTGTGCATAGAATGTCTGTAAAAACAAGAAAATGCTAAAAGTACAGTCATTTATCACTTAATGGCAGGGATATGTTATGGTAAGTGCAATGTGAAGTGATTTTGTTATGCGAACATCATAAAGTATACTTACACAAACCTGGATGGTCTAGCCTACTGCACACCTAGGCTACAGACCTGTACAGTATGTTACTGTACTAAACACTGTAGGGAATTTAACACAGTGGTAAGTATTTGTGTATCTAAACATAGAAAAAGTAAAAACCGAGTATAAAAGATTTTTAGTCCTGGCACGGTGGCTTACGCTTGTAATCCCAGCACTTTGGGAGGCCGAGGTGGGTGGATCACTTGAGGTTAGGAGTTTGTGACCAGCCTGGCCAACAGGGTAAAACCCAGTCTCTACTGAAAATACAAAAATTGGCTGAGCACAGTGGCTCACACCTATAATCCCAGCGCTTTGGGTGGCCAAGGCAGGTGGATCACCTGAGGTCAAGAGTTCGAGACCAGCCTGACCAACATGGAGAAACCCCGTCTTTACTAAAAATACAAAATTAGCCAGGCATGATGGCACATGCCTGTAATCCCAGCTACTTGGGAGGCTGAGGCAGGAGAATCACTTGAACCCGGGCAGCAGAGGTTGCAGTGAGCTGAGATCACGCCATCATCACGCCATCGAACTCTAGCCTGAGCAACAAGAGCGAAACTAGTCTCAAAAAAATATATATATATATATATACACACACCTGTATGGAACACTTATCCGTGAACAGAGCTTGCAGGACCGGAAGTTGCTCTGGATGAGTCAGTGAGTGGTGAGTGAATGTGAAAGCCTAGGACATTACACTACCGTAGACTCTAGAAACACTGTACACTTAGGCTACACTGAATTTATCTCAAAAATTTTTGTTTCTTCAATTTCTAAAAATATGAAAATCAGCCAGGTATGGTGGCTCATGGCTTAATCCCAGCACTTTGGGAGGCCAAGGCGGACGGATCACTTGAGACCAGGAGTCTGAGACTGGTCTGGCCAACATAGTGAAACTCCATCTCTACAAAATACAAAAAATTAGCCAGGCGTGGTGGTGCACGCCTGTAATTCCAGTTACTCAGGAGACTGAGGCACAAGAATCACTTGAACGTGGTAGGTAGAGGTTGCGGTGAGCCGAGATTGCACCACTGCACTGCAGCCTGGGTGACAGAGTGACACTCTGTCTCAGAAAAATAAATAAATAAATAAATAAATAAAAATTAGCTTACTGTAACTTTTTTTACTTTATGAACTTTTTGGGTTTTTTTTAACTTTTTGACTGTTGTAATAACACATAACTCAAAACACAAACATGTTGCACAGCTGTACAAAAACATTTTTTTATTCTCCTATAAGGGTTTTTCTAGTTAAAAAAATTTTATTTTATACTTTTTAAACTTTTTTGTTAAAAATTCATACACACTCCAATCTGGGCAACAGAGCAAAAGTCCGTCTCAAAAAAGAAAAAAAAGAAAGGCCAGGCGCAGTGGCTCATGCCTGTAATCCCAGCACTTTGGGAGGCCAAGGTAGGCAAATCACTTGAGGTTAGGAGTTCGAGACTAGCGTGGCTAACATGGCGAAACTCTGTCTCTACTAAAAATACAAAAATTAGCTGGTTTTGGTGGCATACACCTATAATCACAGCTACTCAAGAGGCTGAGGCACAAGAACGCTTGAACCCGGGAGGCGGAGCTTGCAGTGAGCCGAGATTGCATCACTGCACTCCAGCCTGGGCGACAGAGTGAGACTCCGTCTCAAAAACAAAACAAAACAAAAAAACACGCACCATGATGTTTAACTCCACCACTGTTGATGTCCTTATAAGTTTTCTCCACACTCCACAAGCAGAAGTCACAGGGGGTGACCTCAGGAAACTGGAGAGGATATTCATGGTCTTAAGCACTTGATTATAGAGTTTAGGTTGCCAGAGTAACAATTTCAAAGACCCTGGCACACACAGTTACTCTTTAGTAAATAGTTCTTAAATGAACTGAGACATGTACATTTATTCTCAATTTCCTCTTTGTCTTGTTTTTCAGAGTGTTTCCTAACTCTCAGAAGGTTAAAAAATTAACTACTTGGGGCCGGGCGCGGTGGCTCAAGCCTGTAATCCCAGCACTTTGGGAGGCCGAGACGGGCGGATCACGAGGTCAGGAGATCGAGACCATCCTGGCTAACACGGTGAAACCCCGTCTCTACTAAGAAATACAAAAAAAAAATTGCCGGGCGAGGTGGCGGGTGCCTGTAGTCCCAGCTACTCGGGAGGCTGAGGCCGGAGAATGGCGTAAACCCGGGAGGCGGAGCTTGCAGTGAGCTGAGATCCGGCCACTGCACTCCAGCCTGGGCTACAGAGCGAGACTCCGTCTCAAAAAAAAAAAAAAAAAAAATTAAGTACTTGGGACCAGGCACAGTGACTCATGCCTGTAGTCCCAGCACTTTGGGAGGCTGAGGCGGGCAGATCATAAGGTCAAGAGATGGAGACCATCCTGGCCAACATGGTGAAACCCCATCTCTACTAAAAATACAAAAATTATCTGAGCATGGTGGCAGATGCCTGTAGTCCCAGCTACTCGGGAGGCTGAGGCAGGAGAATCGCTTGAACCCAGGAGGTGGAGGTTGCAGTGAGCCAAGATCACACCACTGCATGCCAGCCTGGGTGATAGAATGAAACTCCGTCTCAAAAAAAAAAAAAACCGTACTTGGTTGGGTGCGATGGCTTACATCTGTAATCCCAGCATTTTGGGAGACCAAGGTGGGAGGATCAGTTGAGCCCAGGAGGTCAAGGCTGCAGTGAGACATGTTTGAGCACTGCATTCCAACCTGGGTGACAGCCCATTTTATTATTGTATGGTTTGAAATAGGTACAAAGTTTGGTCATTCCGTTTCAAATTCATTTCTCAAATATACTTGTATCTCACTAACATCATCTGTCTACCAGTAACATTTCCAAATCTAATAGTACTTGGCAAGAGGTGGGGAGGGGGTTAAATTGTACAATTTAAAATTTTCCTAATTCTTATGCATCACAGTTATTGTGATCATATGATAATGTTAAACTTTTGTCTCTCAGCATTTGAACCATGCATACATCTTATCAAAAAACAAAACAAACAAAAAAAAAAAACAGTATTTATTGTGGCCAAGTGAGGGAGAAAAGTAGAGGGACAAAAAGTGGCAAAAACTTAGCCAGAGGTGGCCAGACGCAGTGGCTAACACTTGTAATCCCAGCACTTTGGGAGGCCGAGGCGGGCAGATCACCTAAGGTCAGGAGTTTGAGACCAGCCTGACCAACATGGAGGAACCCCGCCCCTACTAAAAATACAAAATTAGCCAGGCATGGTGGCGCGCCTGTAGTCCCAGCTACTCTGGAGGCTGAGGCAGGAGGATCTCTTGAACCCGGGAGCCGAAGGTTGCGGTGAGCTGAGATCGCATAATTGCACTCCAGCCTGGGCAACAAGGACAAAAGTCTGTCTCAAAAAAAAAAGAAACCTAGAGCTAAGGAGACCTCCTTACTTCCCTCCCTTTCTGGATATTGCTACTAAAGTGTTTTTTTTTGGCGGGGGGTTTTCATTGAGTCATTGAGACGGGGTCTCACTCTGTCATCCAGGCTGGAGTGCGTGATCATAGCTCACTGCAGCCTCGACCCCTTGGACTCAAGCGATCCTCCCGCCTCAGCAGCCACTGAAGATTTTAAAGCTGTGTTGTGTTTTCTACAAGTGTAGACATAAATGGGATTCTCATATCCTGGTATCGTTCCTTGGACTGGAGGAAATTAGGAGCCAGACTTGAGTCATGGGCTGAAGGTACCCACTTTCATAGCTGAGAATAGGAACCTGGGTTCCCATCCTGGCTCTGCCACTGGGAATGTGACATTAGGGAAGTCATTTGCACTCTCAAAGACTCAGTTTCCCCTTCTTTAAAATAAAAGGGTTGGACCAGGTGATTAGGACCCTTTTATGACTCCTGGTCAGGAGTAGAGGTCTTGGGAAAACTGAGGCCCTGTGTTCTCTCATTTGTGTTGTCTGGAATTCTCTGTTTGGGACCTAAACATTGAACAGTGGCTGGTGCAGGAAGGAATGTGCCCCGAGCCCTTCCTTGAGCAAGGCTCAGAGCAGAGCTGATTTACTCACAGCCCCTTTCTCCTCCCCCAGCTCTTCCTGCTGCCCATGTTCCTGCTCCCCTTCATGAGGGTAGTCCCAGAGACCAAGGGATGGCATCTGCACTATTCACAGCGGATTCCCAGGTGAGCTGTGGCCCCTCTGCTCTCCTGAGTCCCCAGCATCTGCCTCTGTTCCTGAGCTCTCTTCGTGGTCTCCACAGGCCACTCTGGATGCCCCTGCTCTCAAAGAAGCCCCAACCCTGTCCCCTCCTTTTAGCATCTTTCTACCACAAACTTCCCCCCACCCCCAGGTTCTGGCCACCCTTTTCTTCCCAGCATCCTGTAGCTTTGCAGCCACCTCTGTTCCTGACTCCAGGTTTGAGCAATGGGATTGTCCCTGAGTTTGGGGGGAAATGACTGTTTGTCTCCTGTTATTTCAGGCAATGGTGAAGATTGAGGACATGGCTGTGTCCCTCATTCTGGAGGAATGGGGATGTCAGAATCTGGCTCGGAGGAATCTCAGCAGGGACCACAGGCAGGAGAATTATGGGAGCACATTTCCCCAGGGTAAGACGGATGCAGGCTTACTGTCTGGTAAGATGGTTTTGTCTCTGTGTGTTAGCTGTGGAATCTCTGATGTGTTCAACTGGGTGTTGGTGAGGAGTTAGAGACTACCTACCCCCCCACTTTTTTTTTTTTTTTTTTTTTTTGATATGGAGTCTCACTCTGCCGCCCAGACTGGAGTGCAGTGGCCGGATCTCAACTCACTGCAAGCTCCACCTCCCGGGTTTACGCCATTCTCCTGCCTCAGCCTCCTGAGTAGCTGGGACTACAGGCACCCGCCACCTCACCCGGCTAGTTTTTTGTATTTTTAGTAGAGACGGGGTTTCACCGTGTTAGCCAGGATGCTCTCGATCTCCTGACCTCGTGATCCGCCTGTCTCGGCCTCCCAAAGTGCTGGGATTACAGGCTTGAGCCACCGTGCCCGGCCCCTACCCCCTTTTTTAGACCAGATGGAGAGTGAGAATGTTTGTGTTCATTTAACTCCAAAAGCATGGTACTGTGACCCTGATTCCAGGTGGGTTTTTTATCGCTAGGTAGTTTTCGCTCTTTAGAATCAGAAATAATTGCATTCCAAGTCCTCACCTCTTCAGCCACTCAGTTGCCTGGAAGGCAGTTCTGCTCCGTTGCCATGGATTACAGTTTAGGTGCCTCTGTCGGGGGAATATCTCTTTCCTAGCAGAGATGACCAGGCGAACTGATCATCCGTCTAATCCCAACCCATTGTCCTGGTACTACATTCCCGAAACTACCAAACATCCTTCTGTTGGCTTTCTGTCTTCTTCCATTCTGTGTGATTAGTGTGATTCCAATACACTGCTTTGTATAATTCCACGAACTTGCACCTGGACTGTCCTTGTGATGAGGATTCCCAGCTTCCAAACTTAATGGTGATTTTCTATGAAGAGCTCTGGGTCCTGGATGTGTAGTAAGAACAAGGAAGTTCAAGGGGCATCAGCCAGATAAGACAAGGTGACACTGTTGGCAGACATTTCCATTTGTCTCTGCTGGATCTTAACCCCTCAGGACAGTGCTGCAAGGAAGCCCTCACGTGAGTACAGTAATAGGGAGGTCCGCAGCAAGCTTCTACCTGGAGAGGGCAAAGGGAGTGTGAATACAGCGTGAACATGAAGGATGTTACTAATGAAACATCAAGTTCTGTTTTTGATCAGGCATACATGGGGCTTATAATTTCTCTTGGTACTTGCTCTTTGTGCTGGATGAATTTTTTTTTTTTTTTTTTTTTTTTGAGACAGGGTCTTGCTGTTTCCCAGGCTGGCATGCAGTGCTGCGATCACAGCTTGCTGCAGCCTTGACCTCCCAGGCTCAAGCAATCCTCCCACCTCAGCTTCCCAAGTAGCTGGGACTACAGGCATGCATCACCATGCCCAGCTAATTTTTGCCTTTTTTGTAGAGAAGAGGTTTCGCCATGTTGCCTAGGCTGGTCTGAAACCCTTGGGATAAAGCGATCCACCTGTCTCCGCTTCCCGGAGTTCTGGGATTTAACAGGATCGAACCACTGCACCTGGTCTCCAGCATTGTTTTCTGTTACTTTTTCATTCTTAGTTATTCTGTGTCAGTCAGTGAAGGGTTTAATTATTTATACTAATGTTGTAACCACCTTTTTCACCTACTCCTCTGTTACTTGAGCACTGTCAGCTCTGTGCTCCTCTCCCTGGTGGAGAGAAACTATTCCATGTGTCTGACGGTTCCTGTAGCCTGCCAGGTTCAAAACAAGTTCCTTGGCCAGGCACACCGGCTCACACTTGTAATCCCAATACTTGAGGAGGCTGTGGCAGGAGGATCGCTTGAAGCCGGGAGTTCAGGACCAGCATGGGCAATATAGCAAGACCACTGTCTCTACAAAAAATTTTAAAACTTAGCCAGGCAGGGTGGTGCAGGCCTGTAGTGCCAGCTGCTTGGGAGGCTGAGGCAGGAGGATCACTTGAGCCCAGGAGATTGAGGCTGCAGTGAGCTGTGCTCATGCCACTGTACTCCAGCCTGGGTGACAGAACAAGACCCTGTCTGAAAAACAAAAACAAAACAAAGTTTCTTGACCGGGCGCGGTGGCTCAAGCCTGTAATCCCAGCACTTTGGGAGGCCGAGACGGGCGGATCACGAGGTCAGGAGATCGAGACCATCCTGGCTAACACGGTGAAACCCCGTCTCTATTAAAAAAAATACAAAAAAACTAGCCAGGCGTGGTGGCGGGCGCCTGTAGTCCCAGCTACTCAGGAGGCTGAGGCAGGAGAATGGCGTAAACCCGGGAGGTGGAGCTTGCAGTGAGCTGAGATCTGGCCACTGCACTCCAGCCTGGGCAACAGAGCGAGACTCCGTCTCAAAAAACAAAACAAAACAAAACAAAGTTTCTTGTTTGCCTGTTAATCATCAGCTTGTTGATAGAAAACTCACAGAACTGGAGAAATATTTACTTTTCCTTTTTAAACTGTATTCCTTTCTGCTAATACCACTAATCATTTTATGTGAAAGACCTGTTCTTTTTTTGAACTTACGAATACTTGTTAGAAATGGAACATGATGTTTTAAATGTATACATAAACCTTCCAGTTAATTATCAGGTGATCCAGTGGTAGACCTGTGACCTCTGAAGGCTCCTGCTTCTCATCCCTTCCCTCCTGCCATGACTTGTTCTCTTCCCTCTACTCAT
The DNA here is from genome assembly GCF_037993035.2 of Macaca fascicularis. Taxonomy (NCBI): domain Eukaryota; kingdom Metazoa; phylum Chordata; class Mammalia; order Primates; family Cercopithecidae; genus Macaca; species Macaca fascicularis. The sequence goes on from NC_088377.1 coordinate 48,684,543, forward strand.
TCCCCTTGTGTCTGTTTCTTCCCGTCCTCTCCCCATGTTCCCTCTGTTGTCATTTCCCCTTACTCTCCACTCTTTACCTGCACTCTCATTTTCCAGATTTTTGTTGTTCCAAAATTAGGACAACAGATCTTCCTGTTGTCCCAGTTTTTCCCCTTGTTTTTCTCCTATTTTACTCCAATTAATATTTTTTTTTTCTGTTTTTTTTTTTTGTTGTTTTTTGAGACGGAGTCTCGCTCTGTCACCCAGGCTGGAGTGCAGTGGTGCGATCTCGGCTCACTGCAAGCTCCGCCTCCTGGGTTTACGCCATTCTCCTGCCTCAGCCTCCTAAGTAGCTGGGACTACAGGCGCCCGCCACCGCGCCCGGCTAATTTTTTGTATTTTTAGTAGAGACGGGGTTTCACCGTGGTCTCGATCTCCTGACCTTGTGATCCGCCCGCCTCGGCCTCCCAAAGTGCTGGGATTACAGGCGTGAGCCACCGCGCCCGGCCTACTCCAATTAATATTGTGAAGTCAGGCCGGGTGCAGTGGCTCACACCTGTAATCCCATCACTTTGGGAAGCCAAAGCAGGCGGATCACCTGAGGTCAGCAGTTTGAGAGCAGCCTGGCCAACATGGTGAAACCCCGTGTCTACTAAAAAAATACAAAAGTTACCTGGGCATGGTAGCATGCACCTGCAGTCCCAGCTGCTTGGGAGGCTGAGGCAGGAAAATCGCTTGAACCTGGGAGGCAGAGGTTGTAGTGAACCAAGATTGCGCCACTGCTCTCCAGCCTGGGTGACAGAGCGAGACTCTGTCTCAAAAGAAGTAAAAATAAAAATATTGCAAAGTCATTTTGCAGCCGTGTAGAAGCTTCCAGGGAAACTGTCACTTGATCCACCTGTATATTGAAAAGAAAAAGGTGCGATTTGAATTTTCTATGTATTGTGTCAGGTGGTGAAAACAGGAATGAGAACGAGGAGTCAACCTCAAAGGCTGAAACCACAGAAGATTTGGCATCACGTGGGGAGACAGCAGGAAGATTCCAGAAAGAGTTTGGAGAGAAACGTGACCAGGAGGGCAAAACAGGAGAAAGACAGCAGAAAATCCCGGAGGAGAAAACCGGGAAAGAGAAGAGAGATTCAGGGCCAGCTACAGGAAAGGACAAAAAAACCACCCCAGGAGAGAGAGGTCCAAGGGAGAAGGGGAAAGGATTGGGAAGAAGCTTCAGTCTGAGCTCCAACTTCACCACCCCTGAAGAAGTTCCCACAGGAACAAAGTCTCACAGATGCGATGAATGTGGTAAATGCTTCACGCGAAGTTCAAGCCTTATCCGCCATAAAATCATCCACACTGGAGAAAAGCCCTATGAATGTAGTGAGTGTGGGAAAGCCTTCAGTCTTAACTCCAACCTTGTCCTGCATCAGAGGATCCACACAGGAGAGAAACCTCATGAATGTAATGAGTGTGGCAAGGCCTTCAGCCATAGTTCCAATCTCATCCTCCATCAGCGCATCCACTCTGGAGAGAAACCTTATGAATGTAATGAGTGCGGGAAGGCCTTCAGCCAGAGCTCAGACCTCACCAAGCATCAGAGAATCCACACGGGGGAGAAACCCTATGAATGTAGTGAATGTGGAAAAGCTTTCAACCGAAACTCGTACCTGATTTTGCATCGGAGAATTCACACTCGAGAAAAGCCCTACAAGTGCACTAAGTGTGGCAAGGCCTTCACCCGCAGCTCCACCCTCACTCTGCATCACAGAATCCATGCCAGAGAGCGAGCCTCTGAGTACAGCCCAGCCTCCCTTGATGCATTTGGCGCATTCCTGAAAAGTTGTGTGTAAAGGAAGAATTTGCCATCGAGCCATTTCCCCTTTTTGTTTCTAAAATTATTTCAGAGATGTGTGCCCTTGGAGGGAAAAAGAAATACAGCCTCCACGGATTAAAAAAGAAAAATCACACTTAAGGATCCTTCGAGTCACAGCAGCAGTGTTCTGCCTTTATGTAGTAGTTTGGCATATAATCCCTCCACACAGCCCCTGCAGGGAGAAGCTTATCTTACGGATAATCCATGTGAGATTTCCACACAAGATAAAAGCACATGCAGAGTGAAATGTCCAGCTTTTCAGTAATGAGGATACCTTTAAGGCACTCTTGGACTCTCGGCAACCACAACATAATAGTTCAAAGATGAAGATTGGCTCCACGAACGTGATACGGAGGTTAGGATGCTACTTGCTGCAAACAAGCTCTACTTTGGCCAACATCCTGCTTATTCCTCAAAAAAGAAGGACAGTGAAAACGAAAACAACATTGGGACATGCTGCTCAAGCTAGTTATATATACAATATGTTATATATATGATCACTGGTAGCCTACCAAAGCTGTAGAAATCTAGGACTGTGCTAATCAGTATCAAACCAAAGATTTCTATCTCTTCCCGAAAGAGAGGGTATGTGCACCAGTCTACAGTTCCAAAGGACTGCAACAAATGTAGATGGTTCTATCCTCATCCCTGAGATCAGTTCGACTGAAATGGCAACAACAACTCAAAATACACCTCTCCCTTCTTGAAATCCCTAAAGCACTGTCGCACTCCTAAATGCGTTTCTCCACAAGTTAGCACTTGATTGTATACTGCCTTTTAATCCTTCATTGTTTCATGTATGAAGTTTTTAACCACCCCCCCCACCCCCAAAAAAGATTAAGTTGTCAAGGGATATATTTCTATCCCTGCCAGCACAGTGCTGGACATAGTGAGTGCTGAACACCTAAGAGGCACTCATTCAGACTGACTTCTACAGGACCTCTACATCTGTGATAAAGGTCTGTGATAAAGGTCTGTGAATCATGAGTTCCTGAAATATGGTAGCCTGGCCCAGCTTCTAAAGAGGACCTTCATAGCCACAAGGCATGCTAAACCTCTAGGGTCTGATGCTATTTTTGTTCCAAATATAAACGAAAGGCACTAGTCAGCCGCCTGCATAGACTTTCTAAACAGATCAGTGAGTAAATACCATGGAATGTCAGAAATGACTTTATCATCGTCATCTTGAAGAAAAATATGAACACTGATGAAGGCCTTTTTTTTTTTTTTTTTTACATCTTTCTGTGGCAAAGCTCTTAGAATTCTTTTCAGTTAGCCGCTGAACAGGATGATGACTTGGGGATTTTCTGAATCATTTGTAACTTAGATACTGGAGTTCAGAAGATGTGATTTTTGTTGCTTTTCAGAAAAAGGAACATGGTAGGGAGTGTTTTTTCCCACGCTTTTCCAGTAACTTTGCAGAAGCATTAGTTGTTTACTGGCAATTACTAAATGTACATTGTTGCTCTGAGAAACTCAGCAGTGTACTGAGATGTGGCTGGTTGTGTCACCTTCATAGTGCACAGTGACTTTTCTGTTTCTTGTCACTAAAGACTGAGGTGAGGTTATGAGACTTTCACTGGTCCCATCGTCTGTGCGCAGGGTGCAACTGGCTACCTAGAAGCTGATGGCAGGAGACTGTTTCACACACAGGAGATTGTGAGCTGTGTAGGTAGTCATCGCCACTCGAGTAGGACAAGGGTCCTACCCAAGGCTAGGACAGCCCTGCGGAAACAGAAACGTAGACTGAGAACAAACCTCCAGACTATCAGTGTGACCTTCCCATAACAAGAGAACACCATTTATAGTTTGAGACTTTCCCTTGAGAAATTTATACTAAAACTATTACTCATCAATCATTCACTGATCAGCAGCTAAAGTCCGTGAGACCAAATGGTTTTATATGGAACCAACGAAGTGGGAGCTAAAACTCTGCACAGTGGTCATTCTTTGGCCTCTCCTTGGCTTTATGACTTAAACCAACCACAACTTCCCCATAGCTTCTAGGCAGTTTCGTCAGCATTACTTGGGAAAACGTTGTTGCAAGTCAACCAGTCACCAGGATATTTCTACCCATGCAATGGAAGAAAAACCTGTTACTCCAGAAAAGTATATCTAAGTAACTTTTTATAGTAAAATGGAGGCAGAAAATATCTTAAGGATTTTCTTCAAAGAATAAGCCACAGCAGTGGTTATGTAGAAAACTGCTTGTGCTTTTGAGCAAGGACTTTTGCCCTCTAGAAAGCAACTGAGGCCAGGCGTGGTGGCTCACGCCTGTAATCCCAGCACTTTGGGAGGCTGAGGCGGGCGGATCACCTGAGGTCAGGAGTTTTGAGACCAGCCTGGCCAACGTGGTGAAAGCCCGTCTCTACTAAAAATACAAAAATTAGCCGGGCATGGTGGCGCGTGTCTGTAATCCCAGCTACTTGGGAGGCTGAGGCGGGAGAATCACTTGAACCCAGGAGGCAGAGGTTGCAGTGAGCCAAGATTTCGCCACTGCATTGCAGCTTGGGTGACGAGCAAAACTCCGTCTCAGAAAAAAAGGAAAGAAACTGGAAGTGAGGTGTGGAACTCTGGGCAATGACCCAAGCACTTATTTTTTAAGAGAGAAAGGACTTGGTCATGTTTACATTGGTCTTTTTTTTTTTTTTTTTTTTTCCTTCAGCCACAACTACATGCTGATATAATTCAGCCATCATTTTTGAGTTTTGTTTTTAAATGAAGGTTAAATGTGACCTGTGCCCTCACATTTAATTCCGTTTCATGGGGACATCTTCCTGACTTTGTTGGATAGCTGCCACTAGGGTTGCTTTGGATCTTCAGCACATGCTCTCCTTGAAGCAGCTATTTGAAGATGTGTTTTCTGAGGAAAACAGGCTACAACTGTTGATTAAAACCACTTGCAGTGCATTCGTTTATCAGATGCTCAGTGCAAAGTGTAATTGGGTCATGGTCAAAAACGCTTGCAACATCTAATTGGCATTCAAGATAGTCATTCAAAAGTTCTTGGCCCACTGAAGTCTAATAACAGTTGAAACATTCTGCAGCTAACCATTAGCATGCTAGTTGTCCTAATGGAAATTTTTGAAGAGTTTTTCAGTATATAACCTACCTTTGCCAGGAAGAGAAGTCAAATCCTCAGGTTGTTGGGTATTTGTTTCTACTCCAGCCTGGCAGGCAAGGCTAAAACCTTAGAATATCGATGTATGAGACATCTTGATATGTAAAGCACTTATTATTAAAGGCATAAAAGTCAAACTACTAAATATGTGTAGAGAGATTGACATGTGGTACGTGGGACAGTTCACATAGACATCAGAGAATTTATTCCAGAAAGGAACCTCCTGAATGTGATGAATATGGCAAAGCCTTTAATCACATCTCAGCCCTTAGCATCAGAAAGCTTACACTGTAAATAAACGATGAATATTATATGTGAGGAAAATTTTCATGTATAGCACTCATTGCTTCAGACAGAAAATTCCGTCAGTATATTCCAATAATCATGTGATGAATTTGAGAAACATTGCAAGAGGGAGCTCAATCTTGGCCGGGCGCGGTGGCTCACCCCTGTAATCCCAGCACTTTGGGAGGCCGAGGCGTGCGGATCATGAAGTCAGTAGTTCGAGACCAGCCTGGTCAACATGGTGAAACCCTGTCTCTACTAAAAATACAAAAAAAAATTAGCTGGGCGTGGTGGTGCGCGCCTGTAGTCCCAAATACTCGGGAGGCTGAGACAGGAGAATCACTTGAACCTGGGAGGCAGAGGTTGCAGTGAGCCGAGATTGCGCCACTGCGCTCCAGCCTGGGTGACAGAGCGAGACTCCGTATCAAAAAAAAAAAAAAAGAGGGAGCTCAGTCTTAACTGCAGAGAATCTACAGATGAAAAAAAAAATGTGGGGAAATGCTTTAAAAAAAATAACAAAATGTGCAACTTCTTAGAAAAATTGTTAATGTTAGATACTTCTTTATATTTTATATGACCTTAATGTCCATGTGTGTTTTGTACCTTCAGTCCGTTATTGTTCTGTGTATTACCTGTAAGCAGATTCTGTATTTTATTTTAGCCTACTTGACAGAACACATCACTCAGAAAATGTGAAGTTTCGGAGCAAACAGTGAAGAAATCAAGTGTGGTTGTAGACAAAATGTCAGTTCACAGAACGGAGCAGCAGGGAGATGAAGGGAAAAGCTTCATAGTTCGGTGCTTATCACATCAAGAGATTGGTAAATTTCTGAGGAAAGACAGGCTAATGGGGCACTGAAATGGAACAACTCCTTTAAACATGTGCAGCCTTTTGAGTTTTTCCTCAAAACCAAGAAGTTGACCTCTGAGCTGTCAGGTGACCATTGTGTGCAAAGGGGATGGATTCTCTTGTCAGTAGAGGGTCTTCTGCATGAAGCGAGAGCAGGAAGTGTACTGGAATCACCAATTGGGACTGCTTCAGCTGACCAGGTTCTCTAAACCGTAGTCATGCTTTCCCACTAACTCACTCTTAAATCCTTATGCTTAGAAAATTGGGGAAAAGGCGGGCGCAGTGGCTCAGGCCTGTAATCCCAGCACTTTGGAGGCTGAAGTGGGAGGATCACGAGGTCACGAGATCGGACTATCCTGGCTAACATGGTGAAACCTCATCTCTACTAAAAGTACAAAAAATTAGCCGGGCGTGGTGGCAGGCACCTGTAGTCCCATCTACTTGGGAGGCTGAGGCAGGAGAATCGCTTGAACCCAGGAGGTAGGGGCTGCAGTGAGCCAAGACGGTGCCACTGCACTCCAGCCTGGGCGACAGAGAGAGACTCCATCTCAAAAAAAAAAAAAAAGGTATAGAACTGGCCGGGCATGGTGGCTCACTCCTGTAATTTCAGCACTTTAGGAGGCCGAGGCGGGTGGATCACTTGAGGTCAGGAGTTTGAGACCAGCCTGGCCAACGTGGTGAAAGCCCATCTCTACTAAAAATACAAAAATTAGCCGGGAATGGTCGTGGGCACCTGTCGTCCCAGCTACTCGAGAGGCTGAGGCAGGAGAATCACCTGAATCTGGGAGGCAGAGTTTGCAGTGAGCCAAGATTGCACCACTGCACTCCAGCCTGGGTGACAGAGTGAGACTCTCTGTCTCAAAAAAAAAAAAAAAAAAAACAGAGAAAAGGAAAGACAATTGGGGATAGGAGAGCAGCAAGGTGGGCTTTCCCCGGAATTGTGTGCAGGTGCATCCAGTCGCGGCATTGCAGGAAGTCTGTCTGATGAAGCTTGGGAAGCATTTTGCAATATTCCCTTTGTGTTCCTGTGTTCCCTGCTCCCACTTTTCTCCCCCTGGTCTGTGATTATTAGGAGAGAGGTTTTGTGAAGACTCGTTGCTGTGAAAGCATCTTTTTTTAAATTTTTATCCTAGAGTCAGTCACTTCTATTCCAGGTGGTCATGCTGACCTACTTATCCAAAACCAGCTAACCAGGTTCATCCTACCATCCTCATGGAAGACTTTGTGTATGAATTGGAATAACAGTGCTGAAATACACTCAAACAGTGCCAGCAGTACTTCCCGGGGAGGGTATATTTCTCTGTGTGCTACTCTGAGCAACTTCTCAGAAATACGAGGGGGCTGAGGTTTTCCCATCTGGGAAATCGGGTGAAAGTCTGCAGATTGTTAAATATAGTATCAGAGAAAAAGAAGTCAGTGATAGAAATAGATCATTTCGTAGACATTAGGGTAGATTTTTATTTCAACTACTACTGGAGAATTTAATAAAAAGCATTATTGTTTGAAAAGTTTTTCTAACATAGATTTAGGGATTTTTTTTTTTAGAATGGACACACTACTGTACATTTAAAAGCAGTTATTTTGCTATTCAGATTTTTTATTATCTGAAAATGAGATTATCTGTTTTACTTTTCAAAGTTTTGTGAAACAAACTTGAAGTTATAGGGAGGTAAGCCATCTCCAAGTCTGCAGGTCAAACAAAAGTTTGGAAAATACTTTTGACATCCCACAATCCAGAATGTCTTAACACGAGATTTGAATTTCACGATGTGTGGTTCCATCTAATAGCAGACACCACCCCGATCTCTTCCTGTTACCCTAAAACAGTGGGAGGAAACTGGGTGTTTGGTAGACTTCTAAATCATGGTCTCCGACAACTTGAATCTGAGATTCTCACCTCCATTTACTAAAGAATCATGACTTGGCCGGGCGCGGTGGCTCAAGCCTGTAATCCCAGCACTTTGGGAGGCCGAGACGGGCGGATCACGAGGTCAGGAGATCGAGACCATCCTGGCTAACACGGTGAAACCCCGTCTCTACTAAAAAATACAAAAAACTAGCCGGGCGCGGTGGCGGGCGCCTGTAGTCCCAACTACTCGGGAGGCTGAGGCAGGAGAATGGCGTGAACCCGGGAGGCGGAGCTTGCAGTGAGCTGAGATCCGGCCACTGCACTCCAGCCTGGGCGGCAGAGCGAGACTCCGTCTCAAAAAAAAAAAAAAAAAAAAAAATCATGACTTAACTCAAACTGCACAGTAATCAAACTGCACAGTAATCAGTAAAGGGAATACGTCTTTAAAATGGAATTGTCTCCCTTCAGCAACCACTCATTAAGGAGTGAGACTGAGTATTTTAAGATAGAAAGATCTGTGAGTGATTGAAAGGTGATATTTTAAAACTTGGATTTCATTCCAGTGTCAGGTTTTGAGTTTTAAGTTCCTTTGGTCTGGGGAAGGGTCCAGGCATCCACAGTTGCCCTAAATCACCATCATTTAGTCTTCCAGCAAGGTTAAGTGCGGTGCGGAAGGAGAAGGGGGACGAGGACGGTTAACAGCCCCGTACTCTGTGCTGAGAAAGAGTAATTAGGAGACCTGAAGAGGGGCCGAGGAAAGGCTGTTGGAGCGTGCCGGGGTTGGTACCCGAGCACCTTCCCCTCACCTCAACCAGGGAAGAGCATCTGGCTGCTTTTTAAAGTTTTTAGTCTGCCCTCGCAAGGACAAAGCATGTTAGATTAGAGATGCTTCTGCTGATTGCAGGGGTTCTTATTTAAGAACATATATGAGGGGGGTGGGGTGGGAGGAGACAGGTTGTGGTTATGCAGGAAAATCTTGTCCTAAAAATATATGAGTTTGGGGGTAAGGGGTGGGATAGCCAAGCAAAATCGGTATTTTAAAATGAGCATATGTATTTTTACTAACTTTTAGTTAAATACAGATTTTACAACGAGGTCAGCATAAGCCTACATCTATATAGAGAGCTAACTCAGGCATTGTCTTGTTTATTTGTAGACTGGATTAAAAACAACCTGTCCTGTTTTGTCAGTTCCCAGCTTCTTCGTTTAGAATAAATTAGACCAAAAGAAGAAACGTGTCTCTGTATAACCGCAGAATGAAGTTACTGTTGTTAAAACTGGATTTTTCACTTTACTAGGTTCCGAAGAGTCCAGATGCTTGGTTAGATGTTCAATATGTGATTTTTTTAAATTGAATTTGTTCATTTAAAATCCTCCTTAACATTTCTAGAAAGACTTCTTTCAATAAATAATGGAATCTTAGAGGAAAAGTGATTTTTTAAAAGCTAGGGAACTCCTCCACTAAAAGTAACCATTGGAAACCTCGATTGAGGGCTAAAGTTTTAATCGTAAGAGAAATGGCAGCATAACGAAATATGTACACATGCATAGTGGTCCATTTTAGGAGGCCAGTGGTGTCTGATAAAGAAATGTTAGAGTAGTGAGGTCGGGGAAGGAAATTGTGGGGATTTGTAATCTCTTTACGTTGTTTCTCTTCTGAGTCATGGTAAAACAATAAATTATCTTCTCTAGGTGGCAGTGCTTGTGCTGGTTTGTTTTTTGTTTTTGTCATCCTTGGCATAAATACACATAGGGGGTGAAGAAAAAAAGTATTTCAAAGTTAAAAGACTGGAGCTGCAACCCACAGACAAAATTCTCATGCAAAACTATTTGTTTACTTTATAAACCAAAATTAAATTTCAAAGGCCTCCCAGTCACCTGAATGGACCTCTCCTCTCAGCCAAAGGCATTCCAAAGTTAACCTGAAAAACTAGTCCAGGCCATGATGGGAAGGGGAAGCCAGACATGCCTCATTATACCCTCTCCTCTTATGGAATTATTGATACAACAGACCCTAAGACTGATAGACATGGCCGGGCATGGTGGCTCACACCTGCAATCCCAGCACTTTGGGAGGCTGAGGCGGGCAGATCACCTGAGGTCAGGAGTTCCAGACCAGCCTGGCCAACATGGTGAAACCCCCTCTCTACTAAAAATACAAAAATTAGCTGGGCGTGGTGGCAGGCGCCTGTAGTCCCAGCTGCTCGGAAGGCTGAGCCAGGAGAATTGTTTGAACCCAGGAGGCGGAGGGTGCAGTGAGCCGAGATCACGCCACTGCACTCCAGCTTGGGCAACAGAGTGAGACTTCAAAGAAAAAGGGTGAACTAGGAGGATGTGAGAGTGTGTCCAGGAGGCATCCAAACACATCTGTGAACTGTTTTTACTTGCACTTCTGACACAATATGTGATTTTTTTGATACACCTACCAATTATCTATCTCTGGACACCAACTGGGTGCCCTATGATTCAGTTCAATTCTGACACTACCTATGGCTGGTGCAGACCCCAGCTACACACACACACATTTTTTGAGATAGGATCTTACTGTCACCCAGGCTGGAGTGCAGTGGTGCGATCATCTCACTTCAGCCTGAACTCCTGGATTCAAGCAATCCTGTTGCCTCAGCCTCCTGAGTAGCTGGGACCACAGCTACTTTTTTGTGTGTATTTTTTGTAGAGACTGTCTGGCTATTTCCCAGGCTGGTCTTGAACTCTTGGGCTCAAGTGATCTGCCTGACTTGGCCTAACAGGTGTGAGCCACCACACCCAGCCCTATTTTTTTTTTTTTTTTGGTAATTATTTTCTTTTATAGAGATGGGGTCCCTCTGTGTTGCCCAGGCTGGTCTCAAACTCCTGTCCTCAAGCAATCCTCCCACCTTGGCCTCCCAAAGTGCTGGGATTACAGGCATGAGCCAGTGTCCGACCCAGAACTGAATTTTATTTTTCTTTATTTTTGTAAGACAGGGTCTCGTTCTGTTGCTCAGGCTGGAGCGCAGTGGCACGATCATGACTCACTGCAGCCTCAACCTCCTAGACTCAAGCAATCCTCCTGTCTCAGCCTCAGCTGGGACTACAGGCATGCACCACTACGCCTAGAATTTTTTTTTTTTTAATTTTTTGCAGAGACAGGGTCTTGCTATGTTGCCCAAACTGGTCTCAAATTCCTGGACCTCAAGCAATCCTACCACCTCAACTTCCTGAAGTGCTGGGATTACAGTCATGAGCCACCATGCAAGGGCCTAAAATCCAGTTTTAGCAAGAACCCTGCTAAGTTAGTTTAGCAAAAACCTCCCACCCTCCATATCTAATTACTCTTTTTTCTTTTTCTTTTCTTTCTTGATTTTTTTTTTTTTTAAGACAATCTCTCTCTGTTGCCCAAGCTGGAGGGCACGGTCTCGGCTCAATGCAACCTCCACCTCCTGGGTTCAAGCGAGTCTCTTGACTCAGCCTCCCGAGTAGCTGGGACTACAGGCGCACACCACCACACCCAGCTAATTTTTGTATTTTTTTTAGAGTCGGGGTTTCACTACGTTGGCCAGGCTGGTCTCGAACTCCTAACCTCAAGTGATCCACCTGCCTCAGCCTCCCAGAGTGCTGGGGTGACAGGCGTGAGCCACTGCTCCCAGCCCATATCTAATTACTTTTGATATTTATCTGATCGGGTTCCTTGTCCTCCACCATCCCCCAGGTGATGTCTGATCAGCCTGGCCTGTCTTCAGCAAGAATACCCCTTCCGTCTGATGTTTCCTCTTGGTCATTTTCCATCCACTGACTCCCATCCTACTCCTTGGCTATACATTGCCACCTGCCCATGCTGTGTTCAGAGCTGAGCCCAATCTCTATCCCCTCACTGTAAGACCCTACTGCAGTGGTTCCTGTGTTTATTAGGATGGTCCTGAATAAAGTCTTCCTTACCATGCTTTAACAAGTAGCGTTGAATAATTTTTTTTCATTACGTTTAACTCCACCATTCCACTTTCATTCCTTTTTTCTTTCAATTTCTTTAGCAAATGTCTTCGCAGCTTTCCAACATGCTGTACATGTCTTCTGCTTCCTGGAAGAAAAAGGACATGTTCAGAGTTGTCATGGGCCAGAGGCTTGCCCAGCCTGCTCTAACGGAAGTCAAGGTTTGGTTACCCTCTACTGGCCAGCTGATGGCAGCAAAAACAGGTGATGATGAGAATGAGCGAGGAAGATCCAGAAAGGCGCCTTTTTGGAGAGAACCATGAACACCTTACTGGAAATGGAAGGGAGGTTCCAGAGACAACACTAAACACTGGAATCTTTTCCTCTCCTGGATTTCTGCTGTAAAGGGCACTGGAATTATTTTTCTTTTGTCAAACCAGTAATCTGCCAGGCATGGTGGTGTGCATCTAATCCCAGCTACTTGGGAGGCTGAGGCAGGAGAATGGCATAAACCCGGGAGGCGGAGCTTGCAGTGAGCTGAGATCCGGCCACTGCACTCCAGCCTGGGCGACAGAGCAAGACTCCATCTCAAAAAAAAAAAAAAAATAGCCAGGCACTGTGCCTACTTGGGAGGCTGAGGTGGGAGGATCACTTGAGTCCAGGAGTTGGAGGCTACAGTGAGCTATGATCACACCACTGCACTCCAGCCTGGGCAACAGAGTGAGGCCCTGCCTCAAATAAATAAATAAAAATAAATCTCTTGAGACATAGCAGGCACACAGGATTGGAGAATCTGGCTTGTGCTCTCAGCTTTGATACTAATTAGCTAACTAGTGTACCTTGGATCTGACTTCTTCAGGCACTGGTTTCTTCATCTGAAAACGAGTTTAACCAGATTGTCCTTAAGGTCTCTTTTGACATTAATATTTTACAGCAGCTCAGCCCCTTTGCTCAAGGAGCATCTCAGCCCTGGAAAGGACAATGGGTTTGGAAATAGACGGACTTTCTTCAAGCCCCAGCATAACCACTTAATGGTTTCATAACTAGACAAAGACCCGTTGACCAAGAGGCTGGATGGAGCCCTGCCAAAGCATCAACACAGGTGTGGCTCTTGGAATGTGTGCAGGTTTCCTGGCTCTTCCCTCTGTCCTAGTGATCCTGTTTCCATTTCCCATCTTTCTTCCCCGTCTAACTGACAGGCAGTAGAGCACAGGCTTTGGAGAAAGGAGGCCAAGTTTCACTTCTGACGCTCCCACCTATCAGTTGTGTGATATTGGGAAAGTGACTTTTCTGAGCCTGTTTCCTGGTCTATAAAATGGAGATTTTAGGGCCAGGCACAGTGGCTCACAGTGGCTCCCAGCACTTTGGGAAGCTGAGGCAGGCAGATCACTTGAGGTCAGGAGTTCAAGATCATAGGGGAATGAATTAAAAGGACTAACCATGTGATAATTGTTAAAGCTGGCCAATGGGTACATAGAGGCTGTTTTTGTTTTTTTGTGAGACAGAGTCTCGCTCTGTTGCCAGGCTGGAGTGCAGTGGTGCAATCTCAGCTCACTGCAACCTCTGCCTCCCAGGTTCAAGCAATTCTTCTACCTCAGCCACCCGAGTAGCTGGGATTACAGGTGCGTGCCACCGTGCCCGGCTAATTTTTGTATTTTTAGTAGAGACGGGGTTTTCAGGATGGTCTTGATCTCTTGACCTCGTGATCTGCCTGCCTAAACCTCCTAAAGTGCTGGGATTACAGGCGTGAGCCACTGTGCCCTGCCAAGGCTCTTTTTTTTTTTCTTCTTTTTAAGAGAAAGCAAGTTTGTTAGAGAAAGTAAAGAAACAGCCTGGTGCGGTGGCTCACACCTGTAATCCCAGCACTTTGGGAGGCCGAGGCAGGCAGATCATAAGGTCAGGAGATCAAGACCATCCTGGCCAACATGGTGAAACCCCATGTCTACTAAAATACAAAAAACAAAAATTAGCCGGGCGTGGTGGCATGCACCTGTAGTCCCAGCTACTCGGGATGCTGAGGCAAGGGAATCGCTTGAACCCGGGAGGCAGAGGTTGCAGTGAGCCGAGATTGCGCCACTGCACTCCAGCCTGGTGACAGAGCAAGACTCCTCAAAAAAAAAAAAAAAAGAAAACAAAAAGAAACAAAAGAATGTACATGGAGGCTCATTTTCTCTAATTTTGCATGTCTTTAAACATAAAAATTTTTTAAATTATCCTGGAAAACATCAGGGAAAAATTATGTTGAGTATCTATGAATTCATGACTCGTTTGGACAGGGAATTCCACGTGCAGGCAGCCATGTTGGTGTTACTCAACACATGTGAGTTTTGCAGGACCAGACAAAAGTTAGCTCACTGGGGGCCAGACGGAGTCGTGCTGAGGTCGAAAATACGGAATCTTCAGTCCAGAAACCTGCAGCTGAGCCGGAGCAGCGGGAGGAAAAGGCGGGCAAAGACATCTTCATCAAGTCCTGCAGCATCGGAAGGAGTTCAGCCCCTAGGTCTTCTGCTCCGGAAGTTTAGGACCCACAGAAGGGCAAGGCTACTTCTGATTGATGTCACCGTGACTCTGGTCTACAAAGTTGAGGACTAAACTCTGACCGTTTTCTTCTTTTGTCCAAATTCCTATCTAAGGATCCTGGAGAGTCACCCCCTTCAAACCATAAAGCCTCATCAGATGGGTTTTATTTAACCTTATATAACCTGGCTGACTTTCCAACCAGGCTCTGGCGTAACATCACATGGCAGATAAGGAAACCAAAATATTTCCACCCCAAATATGTTTTTTTGCCATATCTTGAAATAGCCCTGCAAAGCTGTCTCTTGTGGGGAAAATCTACACTCGATAGAGAATCCCTTTCCCTTTCCAGCCAGCCTTTTTCCTGATCCAGGAGAGAATCAACTGGGCAATTGGCACTTTTAAAAGTCTGTTAAGAAATATTTGCAGTCTGTTCTCTTTGAAGCCTGCTGCCTGGAGGCTCCGTCTGCATAATGAGAATCCTGGTCTCCACAACCCCTTAGTTCAGTGGTCCCCAACCTTTTTTGACACCAGGAACCAGTTTTGTGGAAGACAATTTTTTCCACGGATGGTTTCACGGTTTCAGGATGGTTCAAGTGCATTACATTTATTGTGCACTTTATTTCTATTATTACGTTGTAATACATAGTGAAATAATTATACAACTCATCATCATGTAGAATTAGTGGGAGCCCTGAGTTTGTTTTCCTGTAATTAGAGGGTCCCATTGAGGAATTACGTGAGACAGCGACAGATCATCAGGTATTAGGTTCTCATAAAGAGTGCACAACCAGGCCGGGCGCGGTGGCTCAAGCCTGTAATCCCAGCACTTTGGGAGGCCGAGACGGGCGGATCACGAGGTCAGGAGATAGAGACCATCCTGGCTAACACGGTGAAACCCCGTCTCTACTAAAAATACCAAAAACATTAGCCGGGTGTAGTGGCGGGCGCCTGTAGTCCCAGCTATTCCGGAGGCTGAGGGGAGAGTGGTGTGAACCTGGGAGGCAGAACTTGCAGTGAGCCAAGATCCAGCCACTGCACTCCAGCCTGGGTGACAGAGTGAGACTCTGTCTCAAAAAAAAAAAAAAAAAAAGAAAAAGAGTGCACAACCTAGATTCCTCTCATGCACTGTCCGCAATAGGGGTTTGTGCTCCTGTGAGAATCTAATGCTATGGCTGATCTGACAGCAGGCGGAGCTCAGGGGTAATTAGAGCAATGGGGAGTGGCTGTAGATACAGGTGAAGCTTCGCTCCTGCAGCTCATCTCCTGCAGTAGGGCCCAGTTCCTAACAGGCCATGGACTGGTACCTGTCTGTGCCCCAAGGATTGGGGACCCCTGCCTTAGGTAACCCAGACATTCCTTTCTATTGATTAGAGGTCTTTAGACAATAACTTTCAGCCAGTTACCAATTAGAAAATCATTGAGTCCACCTATGACTTGGAACATCCCCACCTGGAATTGTCCTGCCTTTCCCACAGAACCAATGTTCATCTTACATGTATTGATCGGTGTCTTATGTCTCCCTAAATTGTATAAACTCAAGCTGTAGCCGGACCATCATAGGCACGTGCTTTTAGGACCTCTTGAGACTGTGCCTCGGGCCATTGGTCACTCATATTTGGCTCAAAATAAATGTCTTCAAATATTTTACAGTTTGACTATTTTCATCAATGAAGTATTACTCAATCTCTGACTTCACGGGCCAAGCACGGAGTTCCATGTCCATAAACCTGGACCGAGGTGCTGGGCCCAAGGGTACCCAGTGACCTCGGTCCAGGTTTATGGACAAGGAACTCTGTGCTTGTCCCAAGGGTACTCAGGGACCTTGGGCTCTGAAGTCCACGAGAGTGACCGAGGTGGCTGCCTCAGCCCATGCCCTCCCTGCCCCGGGGAGTCGGGGTTGGGTGGGAGAACCGCCGAAGCCTTCATCTGGTCTGACCGTCTTTGGTAAAAATAGAAAGAGTCCGTGGCTTTTCATTTTGGGGGTCGACTCAGCGCCTCCCTGATGTCTCAAGGGCCAGAGACACAGAGAGGACCTCCCGAATTTCTAGAGGGACCGCTACGGCCCCGCATGACTTTCCCGTGGGGAGGGGCTATGACGCACTTCCGGCTGCGCGGTCCGGAGGTGCGCGGTGCGGTTTCCCGGTGTCCGGAGCGGCTCTGATTCACGGTGAGCCTGCTGGTCGCGGGTTAGCTAGGCGGACAACAAAGGGAGCGTTGGCTGAGTGGTTTGGGGAGGGAGAAGTGGATTTAGCAGCTGTGGCTTCCGAGGACCTCACCTAGACCGGTCCTAGCAGAGCTGTGGGGAGGAGCTCCCCGTCCCCGCCCAGCCCCAGCTGGTGGAGGCGCTGGCTCCCTGGAAAGCCTTTCTTCCACTTGGGGCTTTAACAAATGAAAGCTGGAAGAACAGATGTTCTGGAAGTTCTTTCGCGTTCCAGAATAGTTTTTTTGTGCGCTCCCCAAGCCAAGCAGTCTATCAGTCTAACCGTGGCTGCCTTTTTTCCCTTTCTGTGAACTGGAGGTCGGAACGCAAGGCTCATTGATGGGAATACGCCCAAGGGGTTGGAAACCTGTGGGAAGCCGAGCGTCATTAGAAGTCTTGGGTAGAATCCAGTCCAAGGAAAGAAATAGTCCCCTCGGGCTTTGTTCGGGCTAGAACGCACACACAGAATAGGGATCTGCTCAGATTTAGAAAAACATTCTTAAAGAACCATGTATAAATAAAGAGTATCAAGACAAAGTTGATTTGGGCTGGGCGCGGTGGCTCACGCCTGTAATCCCAGCACTTTGGGAGGCCGAGGCTGGCGGATCACTTGAGGTCAGGAGTTCGAGACCAGCCTGGCCAAACCCCGTCCCCACTAAAAATACAAAATTGGCTGTGTGTGGTGGCGCGCACCTGTAATTCCAGCTACTCGGGAGGCTAAGGCAGGAGAATCGCTTGAACCCAGTAGGCGGAGGTTGCAGTGAGCCGAGATCATGCCACTGCACTCCGGCCTGGGCGACAGAGCGACACTTGGTTCCCCCCCCCCCCCAAAAAAAAGGAAAGTTGATTTGGTGGGTGAGGTACTTGGAAACCCACGAAATCTAAGGAACAGTTGAGCTGTGGCAAGGAAAAGAGTTAAGAGGCAAGACAATTGTTTTCAAGTATTGGAAGGCTGCTATGGAGAAAGTGAGTATTGGTTTTGGACCAACCTAGGATTTTTGAAATGATGCAGAATATGATTCAGGTTAAAGAAGAACTCGTGTGGCCGGGCACGGTGACTCATGCCTGTAATCCCAGCACTTTGGGAGGCTGAGGCAGGCGGATCACCTGAGGTCGGGAGTTCGAGACCAGCCTGACCAACATGGAGAAACCCCGTCTACCAAAAATACAAAATTAGCCGGGCGTGGTGGCACATGCCTGTAATCCCAGCTATTAGGGAGGCTGAGGCAGGAGAATCGCTTGAACCTGGGAGGCAGAGGTTGCGGTGAGCCGAGATCGCGCCATTGCACTCCAGCCTGGGCAACAAGAGTGAAACTCCGTCTCAGAAAAAAAAAAGAAGAAGAACTTGTAACAATTTGTGGAATTCTGTGGCTCAAGAATTATCTAATTTGCCTGCCTAGGGATTTTCTTTGTTTTTGGTTTTGTTTTTTTTTTTGAGATGGAGCCTCGCTCTGTCTCCCAGGCTGGAGTGCAGTGGCGCCATCTCTGCTCACTGCAAGCTCCGCCTCCCGGGTTCACGCAGTTCTCCTCCCTCATCCCTCAGCCTCCCAAGTAGCTGGGACTACAGGCCCCTGCCACAACGCCCGGCTAATTTTTTGTATTTTTTAGTAGAGATGGGGTTTCACCACGTTAGCCAGGATGGTCTCGATCTCCTGACCTCGTGATCCACCCGCCTCAGCCTCCCAAAGTGCTGGGATTACAGGCGTGAGCCACCGTGCCCGGCCGCCTAGGGATTTTCAGGTACGGGCTGAGTGTGAAACATTTTAGCACAAGTTGTAAGTGCTGTTCTGTTTTTAGAATCTATGATAATTTGATTTTTTTTTACACCTCATCTTGTTACAGAATGGACTTGGGGCCCTTTCATAAGGGCATATAAGCTTTGGGAGATTGGCGTAAAGGAGGAGGGAAAATGGACACAGAACAAGGGCCTTCTGTTTATGATAGACCATGAAATTTTGCTTGATGGGCTTCTTGAGATAAACAGTCTAGATAGCTTTTAAAAAGTCACTGTGATTGTAGACAATGTGAGTTAGTAATGAAGCGTCTGATTTCTAGCCTCATGCTTTATTTTTTAAGAGACAAGGTATTCCTTTGTCACCCAGGCTGGAGCACAGTGTCACAACCCTGCAGCCCCGAACTCTTGAGCTCAAGTTATACCTCAGCCTGGGCAACAAAGCAAGACTTCGTTTCTACAAATAAATAAATAAATATTTTTAATTAGCCAGATGTGGTGACACACACCTGTAGTCCTGGGTACTTCGGAGGCTGAGGCAAGAGGATTGCTTGAGGCCAGGTGTTCAAGGCTGCAGTGAGCTATCATGGCACCACTACACTCCAACCTGGGCAACAAAGCAAGACCCTGCCTCTGTAATTTAAAAACAATAAAAT
This sequence comes from Macaca fascicularis, assembly GCF_037993035.2. NCBI lineage: Eukaryota > Metazoa > Chordata > Mammalia > Primates > Cercopithecidae > Macaca > Macaca fascicularis. Next base: position 48,703,508 of record NC_088377.1, read on the forward strand.
AAAGACCCAGTGAAGTGGTTCACACCTGTAAACCCAGAACTTTGGGAGACCAAGGCAGGAAGATGGCTTGAGACCAGGAGTTCGAGGCGTCCATGAGCTGTGTTTGCACCACTGCACTCCAGTCTAGGCAACAGACCAAGACACTGTCTCTAAAAAAGAAATATTTTAAATTTTTAAAAAATGTGAAAGAGGAGTCAAGGGATGACCCCAGGTTTTTCGGTCTGAGTAAAAAGAACAATGAGAGTTGCCATTATCTGAGATGAGCAGCTTTGGAGGGAGAGATGGGAATTCGGTTTTGGACATGTTAAGCTTGAGATGTCTTACTGGACATCCAGGTGGTAATGGCAAGTGGATAGTTGGTTGTATGAGTCTGGAGGTCAGAAGGGATATCTAAGTTGGAGGTACAGTTTGGGCAGTTGTGAGTATATAATTGGTAATTACAACCATGCAACTAGTGAAATCACCAAGGAGAGAGTGCAGGAAGGAGGAAGGGCACCTGGCCCTCTACTCATTTGTAGTCTTTATGCGTTGTGCATTTGAGTTGTGTGCACCGCAAAACTGATGTGCCACTGGGTGTGGTAGCTCACACGTGTAATCCCAGCACTTTGGGAGACTGAGGTGGGCAGATCACTTGAGGTCAGGAGTTCAAGACCAGCCTGGTGAACATGGTGAAACCCCATCTCTACTAAAAATACAAAAATTAGCCGGGCGTGGTGGCACGCACCTGTAATCCCAGTTACTCAGCAGGCTGAGGCATGAGAATCGCTTGAACTCGGGAGGCAGAGGTTGCAGTGAGCTGAGATCATGCCACTGCACTCCAGCCTGGGTGACGGAGCAAGACTCCATCTCAAAAAAAAAATAAAACCACAAAATTGATGAGCCTAGAATAGATCGCTTAGCTAATGAGCTTACCCAGCCAACTGCCCAGCAGCAATGTCCAAGGAAACTTTTTTTTCTGTAATTTGCAGAGGCAGTCATGTGATCCAGTGGCATCTGTGAATTTGGATTCACCGAGTTTTCAGAGTGTATCCCACATGAATGCTACGTTACCACATGACGCTCCCTGTGTGATGCCAGCAGGTGCTGCATGACTCCCTGCTGACTTGCCATGTTTCACAGGCCAGATCACAGAAGCTGAACAGCCCAAACACCGGTTTCTTTCCTGGTCTTAGGGTGCCCTCCTCTGGATAGAGTATGAAATTTTCTAACAGTTATGTAAAGTTAATCTACCACTGAGGAGATCTCCTCTGTTGTCCAGATTGGAGTGTAGTGACACGATCTTGGCTCACTACAACCTCCACCTCACAGGTTCAAGTGATTCCCTGCCTCAGCCTCCCAAGTAGCTGGGATTACAGGTGCCCACCACCACTCCCAACTAATTTTTGTATTTTTAGTAGAGACAGTAACTTGTAATTTTATGGTAACTGTATTTTCTTCTTTTTTTCTTTTTTTGAGACGGAGTTTCACTCTTGTTGCCCAGGCTAGAATGCAATGATGCGATCTCGGCTCACAGCAACCTCTGCCTCCCAGGTTCAAGCGAATCTCCTGCGTCAGCCTGCCAATTAGCTGAGATTACAGGCATGAACCACCATGCCTGGCTAATTTTGTATTTTTAGGAGAGACGGGGTTTCTCCATGTTGGTCAGGCTGGTCTTGAACTCCCGACCTCAGGTGATCCGCCTGCCTCGGCCTCCCAAAGTGCTGGGATTACAGGCATGAGCCACCGCGCCCGGCCCGGTAACTATATTTTCTTAGGTTTAACATGTGGCCCTAAAGAACCAGAAACCGAAAGGAACCAATATTCCTACCCCACAGAGTCCCATCTTTAGTAAGGCTGTTTCTGGAGTTTATATGATGACCAAGGTACTATGCATGGCCCCAGTTCACCACGTTGGCCAGGCTAGTCTCAACTCCTGGCCTCAAGTGATCTGCTTGCCTTGGTCTCCGGAAGTGCTGGGATTAAGGCCGTTAGCCACCACACCTGGCCACTCCTTTTAAATATTCTAAAGAATGCTCTCCAGCGCAGCTACCTCATTATTTCTTGTTTATTTTAGCCTTTGGTGCTCGGGCCTTTGTTTTAGGAGGTGAGATGGCGTTGCACCTCCCCTGGCTCAATTTTTAAGTATTTCTAAATTTGGGCACTCCAGTGGTATATGCTGGCTACATACAGACTTATTTGACCAAAGAATCCTTTATTCAAGTTATTGGTTATAATACTTTTGTTGTTGTTTTTTGTTTTGTTTTGTTTTGTTTTTGAGACGGAGTCTCGCTCTGTTGCCCAGGCTGGAGTGCAGTGGCGCCATCTCAGCTCACTGCAACCTGTGCCTCCGGGGTTCACACTATTCTCATGTCTCAGCCTCCCGAGTAGCTGGGATCACAGGCGCCCGCCACTGCTCCCAGCTAATTTTTGTATTTTTAGTAGAGACGGGGTTTCACCATGTTGGTCAGGTTGGTCTTGAACTCCTGACTTCAGGTGATCCACCCGCCTCGGCCTCCCAAAGTGCTGGGATTACAGGCGTGAGTCACCACGCCCGGCCTTAGTTATAGTGCTTTTGAACACATTTTGGGAAATAATTCTGATGCATTTTTTTCCGTGCCTTACAGTTTCCCTTTTCATGCTTTGGGTTGCTTCCTGATGTCTTAATTCCACTGCTAAATACTCCACCAACAATGGTTTTTTTTATTTTAATTTTTTAATTTTTTAAAGACTAATCAAAGCCTTAATTTCATAAATATGAACCGTGTTTACAGAATGTTAGCACTAAAGTTAACACATCCGTGTTAGCCAGGATGGTCTCGATCTCCTGACCTCGTGATCCGCCTGCCTCAGCCTCCCAAAGTGCTGGGATTATAGGCGTGAGCCACCGTGCTGGGCTTTTTTTTTTTTTTTTGAGACGGAGTCTCGCTCTGTCACCCAGGCTGGAGTGCAGTGGTGCGATCTCCACTCACTGCAAGCTCTGCTGCCACCCGGGTTAATGCCATTCTCCTGCCTCAGCCTCCCTAGAAGCTGGGACTACAGGCGCCCGCCACCACACCCAGCTAATTTTTTTTGTATTTTCAGTAGAGACAGAGTTTCGCTGTGTTCGCCAGGATGGTCTCGATCTCCTGACTTCGTGATCCGCCCACCTTGGCCTCCCAAAGTGCTGGCATTACAGGCGTGAGCCACCGCGCCTGGCCTCAGCCGACTTTTAATATTTTTAAAGTGCTGTCAAGCCAGATCCATGGAGATTGTCATGTGTTTGAAATTAGCATAATTGGTTGTTTTGGGGTGGTTTGTTTGTTTTGTTTTTTTGTTCTTTGATTTTGATTTTGTTTTTGTTTTTTGAGGCAGGGTCTTGCTCTGTCACCCAGGCTGGAGTTCAATAGTGCAATCACAGCTGCAGGTCACTGCAGCCTCAACCTCCTGAGCTTAAGTGATCCTCCCACCTCAGCCTCCTGAGTAGCTGGGACCACAGGTTTGTGCCACCACACCTGGCTAATCTTTGTATTTTTTGTGGAGACGGGGTTTCACCATGTTGGCCAGGCTGGTCTCAAACTCCTGACCTCAAGTGATCCACCCGCCTCAGCCTCTCAAAGTTCTGGGATTACAGATGTGAGCCACTGCACCTGGCACTCGGTTTGTTTTGTTTTTATTTTTTGAGACAGAGTCTTGCTCTGTCACCCAGGCTGGAGTGCAGTGGCAAGATCTCGGCTCATTGCAACCTCTGCCTCTCATGTTCAAGCAATTCTCATACCTCAGCCTCCCAAATAGCTGGGATTACAGGTGTGTGCCACCATGCCTGGCCAATTTTTGTATTTAGTGGAGACAGGATTTCACCATGTTGGCCAGGGTGGTCTCGAGTCCAGGCCCGCCTCGGACTCCCAGAGTGCTGAGATTACAGGCATGAGCCACTGTGCCCGACCTCAGTTATTTTTAATGTACTAGTTAATTACACGCTTCGAGCATGACCCAGGTCATACTGACAGGCCCAGTCATTTGACTAGTGAGTTTTCCTTTTTTTTTTTTGAGACGGAGTTTCACTCTTGTTGCCCAGGCTAGAGTGCAGTGGCGCAATCTCCGCTCACTGCAAGCTCCGCTTCCAGGGTTCACGCATTCTCTTGCCTCAGCCTCCCGAGTAGCTGGGACCACAGGTGCCCACCACCACGCCTGGCTAATTTTTTGTATTTTTAGTAGAGATGGGGTTTCACCATGTTAGCCCGGATGGTGTTGATCTCTTGACTTCATGATCCCCCTGCCTCGGCCTCCCGAAGTGCTGGGATTACAGGGGTGAGCCACCGTGCCTGGCCTTGACTAGTGAATTTTCATTGCTCAAGCTGAATGTCTTAGGTTTAAACAGATGGCATCTAGCCAGTAGATAGCTTGATAAAATCCCAGAAACTATAATATCTATAATGGTGAAATTCTGAACTAGTTTTGGAGCAAAGTTAATTTTAAAATTGTGCCACATTGCACTTTTTAGGAGAGTGGAGACCACTGAAATCAAAGTAGGATATCCTGAACTAATTGCAGAAAGACTTTTTTTTAGAGATGGAATCTCACTCTGTTGCCCAGGCTGGAATGCAGTGGCACGATCTCTGCTCACTGCAAACTCCGCTACCAGGGTTCAAGCAATTCTCCTGTCTCAGCCTCCCAAGTAGCTGGGATTACAGGCGTCCACCACCATGCCTGGCTAATTTTGTATTTTTAGTAGAGACAGGGTTTCACCATGTTGGCCAGGCTGGTCTCAAACACCTGACCTCAGGTGATCCACCCGCCTCGGCCTCCCAGAGTGCTAGAATTATAGGCATGAGCCACTGTACCCAGCTCATTCCAGAAAGATTTTGAGCAGTTGTTTTTATATGGTAGTTTTATGGTGGACATAATTTCCACAATTTATTGTGCTAAAGGTATGGCTGTAAAGACCCAAAAACACTTCAGTTTGATTATTTTATGGTAACTATTTTCTTAGGTTTAACGTGTGACCCTAAAGAACTGGAAACCCAAAGGAACCAATATTCCTGCCCCACAGAGTCCCATCTTTAGTGAGGCTGTTTCTGGAGTTTATATGATGACCAAGGTACTAGGCATGGCCCCAGTTCTGGGCCCTAGGCCTCCACAGGAGCAGGTGGGGCCTCTGATGGTAAAAGTCGAGGAGAAAGAAGAGAAAGGCAAGTGCCTTCCTAGCCTGGAGATGTTCCGCCAGCGGTTCAGGCAGTTTGGGTACCATGACACCCCCGGGCCCCGAGAGGCCCTGAGCCAGCTCCGGGTGCTCTGCTGTGAGTGGCTGAGGCCCGAGATCCACACCAAGGAGCAGATTCTGGAGCTACTGGTGCTGGAGCAGTTCCTGACCATCCTGCCCCAGGAGCTCCAGGCGTGGGTGCAGGAACACTGCCCGGAGAGCGCTGAAGAGGCTGTCACTCTCCTCGAAGATCTGGAGCGGGAACTGGATGAGCCAGGACACCAGGTAGGCGGGAAGACCTTTGTTATTCTAGGAGATTGGGAGCCAAACATTCTAGGCAGGAACAAGGGTTTGTCCATACAGTAAGCTTCGCTGAATGGAAATTTCTACTGAATTAGACCTTGTTTCCTCCTATATTTCTCTGTCATCCAAAACTAACTTTTAGCCTTGGGAATGGAACAGGATGGGTGTTTTCCTTTTCTCTTTCCTAGAGGTTCTGTATAGCTCTCCTGGGATTTTCATTCTTGTTCTTAAAAGTGAGCCATGCACAAACCCAGCCATTCCTAATTGTCTTTAGGTCTCAACTCCTCCAAATGAACAGAAGCCGGTATGGGAGAAGATATCCTCCTCGGGAACCGCAAAGGAATCCCCGAGCAGCGTGCAGCCACAGCCCTTGGAGACCAGTCACAAATACGAGTCTTGGGGGCCCCTGTACATCCAAGAGACTGGTGAGGAGCAGGAGTTCACTCAAGATCCGAGAAAGACCCGAGGTGAGGACCAGCCGTTAGACTCCTGTTCAGTGCCCCGGGCCTCTGTGGTTGGAGAAGCAGAATAATTTGTAATTCTTTGTTGTGAGGTGATTTCATAGATTGACTTGATTGGTTGGGCTGACTGGGTGGACATAGTCCCCTTTCCTCCCCCAAGTAAGCCTGTCTTCACCTGGGCCCTAGCATGGGGATGGGTCACTCTTAAAGGATCAGTTTCTCTTTGAAGTTTCGGTATTACAAATAATTTTTTTTTAAAGGGTCGATTGAAGTGAGTTTAATAAAGAAACTGTTAACAGAGGTGTAGACAGTTCGAATGAACCAGTAAGGAATAGTGTTGCACCCGACAACAGTGAAAAGCTGTTACTCCCTGTGAGCCTAAAGGGACGGGCAGAGGCGGGGCCTTGTTACCAGAACCAGGTAAGACCTATAGTCTTGGAGGAGGGGGTCACTCGATAGAAGTTGTGGCTGCAGGCCCTGCCGTGGGGTGAGGAGAAAACGGAATAAATACCCCAACTGCACCCTCCTCCTGCCCTTAAATCTCCTGCTTTTGTTCCCCAATGGCAAACCCAGTTGGCAGCCAGAGGGCAGGAAAGACAAGACAGTGTGGCCCTTAGGGTCAGCTTACTGGGGCACAGGCGGGGGCAGAGAATGGATCTGGGAAGGGCAAATGGAAAATAATTGGCAGCCTCCTTTCTGAAGCTATGGAAAGAGATGGGGCGTTTTTCACACGTCAAAGATACATTAGGTGACTACTCCTGAGCTCAAATCTCCATATATTATGGTTTATAGAATAATCTCAGGCCATAAATGGTCATCCCCTGTCGGGGTGTTTTTGTGTGTTTTTCTGAGACAGGGATTCCATCTGTCACCCAGGCTGGACGGCAGCCTCAATCTCTGGGGCTCAAGTGATCCTCCCGCCTCAGCCTCCCAAGTAGCTGGGACCACCGTGTCTGGCTAACTTTATATTTTTTTTTTGTAGAGACAGGGTCTCACTATGTTGCCCAGGCTGGCCCTATGTTATTTTGTTATTTTATGGTTTCTACTCTTAAGTACCTTCATTTACCTGAAGGATTAGAACTAAATTTTTGAAACAAGAGTTAATGTTTAATTATATGTTTGCAAAAATATGGCATGTTATTCCAAATCCTAATAGTTTCAAACCAGGACTTTGCTTACGTGTTGGTGGTGTAGGCCACTATTTTTGTGTGTGGTGTGATTTCATGACAAGAGTCCATGGCCCTCAGAAATCTCCCTCCATGCTTGCTGTGTCTGAAACATGAAACTCCCTCGTGGAAATAGAGTTTTGAGCCGAGTTAAAAATCACATTTTCTAGGAAAAGTAAAAAATTAATCTCTTTTTTTTTTTTTTTTTTTTTTGAGACGGAGTCTCGCTTTGTCGCTCAGGCTGGAGTGCAGTGGCCGGATCTCAGCTCACTGCAAGCTCCGCCTCCCGGGTTTACGCCATTCTTCTGCCTCAGCCTCCCGAGTAGCTGGGACTACAGGCGCCCACCACCTCGCCCGGCTAGTTTTTTGTATTTTTAGTAGAGACGGGGTTTCACCATATTAGCCAGGATGGTCTCGATCTCCTGACCTCGTGATCCGCCCGTCTCGGCCTCCCAAAGTGCTGGGATTACAGGCTTGAGCCACCGAAAAATTAAACTCTTAACTAAATTCTTCACAGTTTATGGTGAACACAGTAGACCTCTCCAGGCAATTGGGGTCTCCCCAGAGTTGCCACAGTAATTAGAGATAAAAATAGCCAGAGACCTATCTGGTCAGTTTTATTTTCCATATCTCTTGGTGTAGCCCCTTGGCAGTATTACACAAAGAAGAGGGTGGAGTGGAAGGATTATCAGAGCCAGGAACAGGCTTGGGTTTTAGTACCCAGATGGGACAGAAGACAAAGCTGCTGGGCCCTCCTAAGGAAAGGGAAGTTGACTCTGAAAGCTTTAGAAAGCATAAAGTCTTTATTCTTTTTTTTTGAGATGGAGTCTGCCTCTGTCTCCAGGCTGGAGTGCAGTGATGCAATCTCAGCTCAGTGCAACCTCTGCCTCCCAGGTTCAAGAGATTCTTCTGCCTCAGCCTCCCAAGTAGCTGGAACTACAGGCACGTACCACCACGTGCCCAGCTCTTTTTTTTTTTTTTTTTTTTTGAGACGGAGTCTCGCTCTGTCGCCCAGGCTGGAGTGCAGTGGCCGGATCTCAGCTCACTGCAAGCTCCGCCGCCCGGGTTCACGCCATTCTTCTGCCTCAGCCTCCCAAGTAGCTGGGACTACAGGCGCCTGCCACCTCGCCCGGCTAGTTTTTTGTATTTATTAGTAGAGACGGGGTTTCACCGTGTTAGCCAGTATGGTCTCGATCTCCTGACCTTGTGATCCGCCCGTCTCGGCCTCCCAAAGTGCTGGGATTACAGGCTTGAGCCACCGCGCCCAGTCTTTTTTTTTTTTTTTTTAAACAGAGTTTCGCTCTTGTTGCCCAGGCTGGAATACGGTGGCGCCATCTTGGCCCACTGGAACCTCCACCTTCTGGTTTCAAGTGATTCTCCTGCCTCAGCCTCCTGAGTAGCTGGGATTACAGGCGCCCGCCACCATGCTCAGCGAATTTTTGTATTTTTAGTAGAGATGGGTTTCACATTGGCCAGACTGGTCTCGAACTCCTGACCTCATGATCCGCTCTTCTCGGTCTCCCAAAGTGCTGGGATTACAGGCATGAGCTACCGCGCCCAACCAAGAAATTGTTAATAAAAACACAAACAGGCACCTTTGATAAAAACAAAATAGAATTTCTAAAAGTGAAAACTGTAGTCATTGAAATTAAGAATGCAGTGGCTGTTTTAAATAATCAAGGACATGATTAGCAAACAGAGGTAGATGTGAGGAAGTCATCTGAAATACTGCTTAGAAAGATGAAGGTGGCAGGCATTGGACATCAGTATGGGATCAGATGAGGATGTCCAGCGTATGTTTAATAGCTGTTCCAGAGGAGGAGGACAGAGTTGGAGAGGACAGACATGGTGGCTCACACCAGTCATCCCAGCACTTTGGAAGGCCTAGGCTGGCAGATCTCTTGGAGCCAGGAGTTCAAGACCAGACTGGCCAACATAGTGAAACCCTGCCTCTACTAAAAATAAAAAAATTAGCCGGGCGCGGTGGCTCAAGCCTGTAATCCCAGCACTTTGGGAGGCTGAGACGGGCGGATCACAAGGTCAGGAGATCGAGACCATCCTGGCTAACACGGTGAAACCCCGTCTCTACTAAAAAATACAAAAAACGGCCGGGCGCGGTGGCTCAAGCCTGTAATCCCAGCACTTTGGGAGGCCGAGACGGGCGGATCACGAGGTCAGGAGATCGAGACCATCCTGGCTGACACTGTGAAACCCCGTCTCTACTAAAAACTACAAAAAAAAAAAACAAAAAACTAGCCGGGCGAGGTGGCGGGCGCCTGTAGTCCCAGCTACTCGGGAGGCTGAGGCAGGAGAATGGCGTGAACCCGGGAGGCGGAGCTTGCAGTGAGCTGAGATCCGGCCACTGCACTCCAGCCTGGGTGGCAGAGCGAGACTCCGTCTCAAAAAAAAAAAAAAAAAAAATACAAAAAACTAGCCGGGCGAGGTGGCGGGCGCCTGTGATCCCAGCTACTCCGGAGGCTGAGGCAGGAGAATGGCGTAAACCCGGGAGGCGGAGCTTGCAGTGAGCTGAGATCCGGCCACTGCACTCCAGCCTGGGCGACAGAGCCAGACTCAGTCTCAAAAAAATAAAAATAAAAATAAAAAATAAAAAAATTGGGCATGATGGCACTTGCCTGGAATCCCAGCTATTCAGGAGGCTGAGACATGAGAATCACTTAAACCTGGGAGGCAGAGGTTGCAGTGAGCGGAGATCATGCCACTGCATTCCAGCCTGGGCAACAGAGCTAGACCCTGTCTCAAAAAAAAAAAAAAAGAGTCAGGAAGAGAGACTAGTGACCAAGAGAAAATGCTAAGTTGTCCAGAGTGATGAAATATATAAATCCTAAGATTCAGGAAACAATCCCAAGTAAGATAAATAAAATATAGATAATGAGTAAAACTGCAGAATGTCTAAATTTATAGAATGTCTTAAAAGTAGGCTGGGCGCAGTGGCTCACGCCTGTAATCCCAACACTTTGGGAGACCGAGGTGGGCGGATCACGAGGTCAGGAGATCAAGATCATCCTGGCCAACATGATGAAACCCCGTCTCTACTAAAAATACAAAAATTAGCTGGTCATGGTGGCATGCACCAGTAGTCCCAGCTACTCGGGAGGCTGAGGCAGGAGAATCACTTGAAGCCAGGAGGCGGAGGTTGCAGTGAGCCGAGATCGCGCCATTGCACTCCAGCCTGGTGACAGAGCGAGGCTCCATCTCAAAAAAAAAAAAAAAAAAAATAACCCAGACTGGCTGGACATGGTGGCTCACACCTGTAATCCCAACACTTTCGGAGACTGATGCAGGAGGATCACCTGAGGTCAGGAGTTCGAGACCAGCCTGGCCAACATAGAGAAACCCCATATCAGCTGGGCATGGTGGCACGCACCTGTAGTCCCAGCTACTCCGGAGGCTGAGGCGGGGGGAATTGCTTGAACCTGGGAGGCGGAGGTTGCAGTAAGTCAAGATCGCGTCACTGCACTCTGGCCTGGTGCAACAGAGTAAGACCCCATCAAAAAGAAAAAGAAAGAAAAACATCCCTACTAAAAATACAAAAATTAGTTGAGCGTGTTGGCGCACGCCTGTAGTCCCAGCTACTTGGGAGGCTGAGGCAGGAAAATCACCTGAACCCAGGAGGTAGAGGTTGTGGTGGAGGCAGTGACCCAAGATTGCGCCACTGCACTTCAGCCTGGGCGACAGAGTGAGACCCCGTCTCAAAAGTAACCAAGACATAAAAGACAGATTACCACCTCAAAGGAATGCTGATTAGACTAATTGCAAACTACCCAGCAGTAACAGTGCAGCCTGGAAGACAATGACATAAATAGTCCTGGTAAATTCTTTTTTAATTTTTGCCTCATTCAGCTGTTTTTTAAAATGTTAACTTTTGGCTGGGCATGGTGGCTCACACCTGTAATCCCTGCACTTTGGGAGGCCAAGGCAGATGGATCACTTGAGGCCAGGAGTTCGATGCCAGCCTGAGCAACATGGTAAAACCCCATCTGTACAAAAAATACAAAAATTAGCCAGGTGTGGTGACTAGTGCCTGGGGTCCCAGCTACTTGGGAGGCTGAGGCAGGAGGATCATTTGAGCCTGGGAGGTGGAGGTTGCAGTGAGCTAAGATCATGCCACTGTACTCCCACCTGGGCAACAGAGCCAGACCCTGTCTCAAAACAAAACAAAAATAAAGTTTTATGAAGTTACTTCTTTCCCACACATGTAGTCCATGGCTGTGCAGTGACTCGAAGAGAAGTCTGCGTGTAGGCAAGCGATTGCTAATTATGGAGAGTGAAAAGGACTTTAGCTGCTGAAGCTCTGACCCCCAGCAGATGGGGAGGAGAGAGTGAGCCTGGAAGCAGCTGATAGTCACTGTCAGCAAAGGAAGGAGACAGACAGCTGGGCAGAGAGAGAGAAGCTGTCAGGGCAGTTCCTAGGGAAGGGGAAAGGGCTTTGGAGGAAGGTAGCTTGCTGACAGGCTTCCGTACCCTCAGAGGACTAACAGTTCTCAAAGGGGGCCCATTTTTCAGAGGGAATTTCTCTTACTCCCCTTTTCCCTGATGTGGATGACCAGGTGGACTTTGAAGAGGTGTGACTGCCTGGTGAGGCGTTCTAAAAAGATAAACTGGTTCCATCTGGTTTCAACAGTGAGTGTCACTTTATAACTAAATTACAAGACGTAGCCAGTGTGAGTGAAATGATGAGGTTAAGCCCTCCTGGAGATCACGCACTTTCGTTCCGATTGATACGGATCTGGGGCTGGAATGATTGTAAATGGTCAGAATGTCCTGATTGCTTTTATGTTCAATTGCTGTGGGAACATGGGTTTTTGTGAGTTTGCCACTCAGCCTCTTCCTTAATTGTCCTTGTCATTTTCCTTACCTCTGGCCCTGCAGCAATCAATTTTTTTTAATCAAAAAAAAAATTTTTTTTTTTTTAATTAAAAAAGGCCGAGCGTGGTGGCTCATGCCTGTAATTCCAACACTTTGGGAGGCCGAGGCGGGTGGATCACCTGAGGTCAGGAGTTCTAGACCAGCCTGACTATGGTCTAGAACATGGAGAAACCCTGTCTCTACTAAAAATACAAAATAAGCCAGGCGTGGTGGCACATGCCTATACTCCCAGCTAGTCAGGAGGCTGAGGCAGGAGAGTCGCTTGAACCTGGGAGGTGGAGGTTGTGGTGAGCCAATATTGCACCATTGCACTCCAACCTAGACAACAGGAGCAAAACTCCGTCTCAAAAAAAAACAAAAAAAAAAGCTGGGTGCGGTGGCTTACGTCTGTAATCCAGCAGGTGGATCACCTGATGTCAGGAGTTTGACACCAGCCTGGCCAACATGGTGAACCCCATCTCTGTTAAAAATACAAAAATTAGCTGGGCTAATTTTTGGTGCTAGGTGCTTCTGGTCCCAGCTATTCAGGAGGCTGAGTCAGGAGAATCACTTGAACCCAGGCGCGGAGGCTGCGGTGAGCCAACATAACACCACTGCACTCCAGCCTGGGCAACAGAAATAAATAAGTATTTTTTAAAAGATAGGGTCTCACTTTGTTGCCCAGGCTGGCACAATCATGGCTCACTGCCGCCTTGACCCACTGCAACCTTGACTTTCCAGGCTTAAGTGATCTCACCTTAGTATCCCAAGTAGCTGGAACCACAGGGGCACACCATGCCTGCCTAATTTTTTTATTTTTACTTTTTGTGGAAATAGGGTCTCCTTATGTTGCCCCAGCTGGTCTTGAACTCCCAGATTCAAACCATCCTCCCACCTCAGCTCCCAAAGTGCTGGGATTACAGGCGTAAGCTCCTGTGCCCGGCTACCACTTTCCTATGTCCTGCATTTTGCCTTCTGTATGTGAAGTTGTTTTTCTGGCAGAAAAAGCCATGTTCTCTTCACATCCTAATGCTTCGGGTGGGGGCTTGTGTGAAAGTGTGGTATGGAGGCCGGGCCTGGTGGCTGACGCCTGTAATCCCAGCACTTTGGGAGGCTGAGGTGGGCGGATCACAAGGTCAGGAGATCAAGACCATCCTGGCCAACATGTCGAAACCCCATCTATACTAAAAAAAAAGTACAAAAAATGGTGTGGTGGCATGTGCCTGTAATTCCAGCTACTCTGGAGGCTGAGGCAGGAGAATCGCTTGAATCAGGGAGTTGGAGATTGCAGTGAGCCGAGGTCGCCTGCATTCCCGCCTGCTGACAGTGAGACTCCGTCTCAAATAAAGAAGTGCAGCATTGTAAACTAGATTGCATGCTGATTTACTTGTATCTGTGCGCTATCATGAGCTCTATTTAGTCACCCTTCAGTATCTGTCAGTCTCACCTGATGGTTCTATTTCTCTGGTAAACAGTTTCTTCCTCAGAACAAGAAACAACTGAAGTATCCTTAATCTGCTTATTGTTTCAGATTGCAGATTGAGTACCCAGCATGAGGAATCAGCAGATGAGCAGAAAGGTTCTGAAGCAGATGGGCTCAAAGGGGATATAATTTCTGTGATTATCGCCAATAAACCTGAGGCCAGGTTAGAGAGGCAGTGCGTAAAACTTGAAAATGAAAAAGGAGCAAAACCCCCTCTTCAAGAGTCAGGCTCCAAGAAAGGTAGAGAATCAGTTCCTACTAAACCTACCCCAGGAGAGAGACGTTATATATGTGCTGAGTGTGGCAAAGCCTTTAGTAATAGCTCAAATCTCACCAAACACCGGAGAACACACACTGGGGAGAAACCTTACGTGTGCACCAAGTGTGGGAAAGCTTTCAGCCACAGCTCAAACCTCACCCTCCACTACAGAACACACTTGGTGGACCGGCCCTACGACTGTAAGTGTGGAAAAGCCTTTGGGCAGAGCTCAGACCTTCTTAAACATCAGAGAATGCACACCGAGGAGGCGCCGTATCAGTGCAAAGATTGTGGCAAGGCTTTCAGTGGGAAAGGCAGCCTCATTCGTCACTATCGGATCCACACTGGGGAGAAGCCTTATCAGTGTAACGAATGTGGGAAGAGCTTCAGTCAGCACGCGGGCCTCAGCTCCCACCAGAGACTTCACACCGGAGAGAAGCCATATAAGTGTAAGGAGTGTGGGAAAGCCTTCAACCACAGCTCCAACTTCAATAAACACCACAGAATCCACACTGGGGAAAAGCCCTACTGGTGTCATCACTGTGGAAAGACCTTCTGTAGCAAGTCCAATCTTTCCAAACATCAGCGAGTCCACACTGGAGAGGGAGAAGCACTGTAACTGCCACGTGCGCTCGTGTTGTCGTGGTTGTTTTAAACTTTAGCATCTGAACACCAGGAAGAAGTCTTGTCGTTGCAGCAGCATTGATTCCAGTGATAGAGTTTGTGTCACTCAACATCGGGATGCCTGAGGAGTGAGAGCTCCACAGCAACACGACAGGCAGGAGGTCCTCAGAAGGTGTCGGGAGGTTCCACACTCGCCAGTTCACTGGAGCCAGAGTCCCTTCCCCACACTTAGGGTCCCAGTAAACCATGCCAGCATTACCTTTTGCATAGTTAAACTGATGTGTATCCAGTCTAGTTAAGGAAGAAACATTAAGACTTTAATTTTTAACATATATTCAAGAATTTTAATTTGTAAAGAATTGAGCCACATTGAACACAATTGAATGAGATTCAGAATAAACTTATAACATCTTGTAATGCCTCAGGACTGTTATAACAAATGATGTGTTGGTTATTGAATACTTACAGATGGAGAAAACTATTCCTACTGGTTTCGCTTTTAGAAAATTTGGATTTGGGGTCAGGCACAGTGACTCATGCCTGTAATCCCAGCACTTTGGAAGGCTGAGGCGGTCGGATCACCTGAGGTCAGGAGTTCGAGACCAGCCTGGCCAAAATGGCAAAACACTGTCTCTACTAAAGATACAATTAGCTGGGCATGATGGCAGGTGCCTGTAGTCCAAGCTACTTGGGAGGCTGAGGTGGGAGAGTCGCTCGAACCCGGGAGGCAGAGGTCGCAGTGAGCCGACATTGCGCCACTGCACTCCAGCCTGGGTGACAGAGCGAGACTCCGTCTCAAAAAAAAAAGTAAAGTGAATGCTTTCACTAGATAATAACTGCATACCAAGAGCCAGGGGCCATGTTGAACCGTCCCAGCACAGCTGTTGTGGATGGGTTTGTGGCAGACAACCATTAACGGCCACAACTCATCTGTTTTTTACAGAAGCCATACAGAAGGAGTGTCTTTTGCATCTTTGAGGGCAGTAATAATCACTTCAGTTCCATTCAGGGTGTGGTATTCTTTTTTTTTTTGAGATGGAGTTTTGCTCTTGTCCAGGCTGGAGTGCAATGGCGTGATCTTGGCTCACCGCAACCTCTGCCTCCTGGGTTCAAGCGATTCTCCTGCCTCAGCCTTCCTAGTAGCTGGGATTACAGGCATGTGCCACCATGCCCAGCTAATTTTGTATTTTTAGTAGAGACGAGGTTTCTCCATGTTGGTCAGGCTGGTCTCGAACTCCCGACCTCAGCTGATCCACTTGCCTCAGCCTCTGAGTGCTGGGATTACAGGCGTGAGCCACCGCGCCTGGCCAGGGTGTGGTACTTCTTTCTTGCCACTTTGATTGGCTGGGGAAGGGCAGGGTGTGCAGGAGTTTCCACTTGACCCTTTTTCCTATGACCTACCTGTGCTACAGGTTAAGTAACCAATGTGCTGGGCATCTATCCCCCTGCTAAACATACCCCAATTATTTTCTCAGGGACATGGCCATAGGGTGAGTCTGTCCCCACTGGGCCCACTGAGATGGATTTGGGCCAGGACTCCATTTATCAGCTGACCTCTGTCTGGAGGGCAATGGTAAGTTTTAGATTTGTGTCATCTTAGATCCTATATCAAAAAGCCTCAAAAGGCCTGGGCATTCTGTTTTCCTAATACATTAGTGAACAGCCACAGGTCCTTTGGAGAAATATTTATTGTATATTCTTGTGGTACAGTTGGAAGGTCTTCAAAAAAACCCAAACTCCCCTTGAGTTGATGGATTCCAAATCTCAGAACTGGCTCAGATCTGGAAAGTAGCGGAAGGATTGCAATTTCCCATTGTTAACAGCTGGTATCAGCCTTCTCATCCACTCTTGGGATTTTTTTGCTTATACAAATCAAAGCCTCACCCTGTTGGCTGAAAGTTTTTGCTAAGAACACCAAGGGTTATTAGTCAATGCCACAGATTCCTGTGGGTCAAGACACCCTAGTGGGCCAGGAGTGGCTCCTGCCTGTAATCCGAGCACTTTGGGAGGCTGATGCAGAAGGATTGTTTGAGCCCGGGAGTTCGAGACCAGCCTGGGCAACATAGTGAGATCCCATCTCTATTGTTTTTTTTAAATTCATATTTAAACAAAAATAAGGCCGGGTGTGGTGGCTTACGCCTCTAATCCCAGCACTTTGGGAGGCCAAGGCAGGCAGATGACGAGGTCAGGAGATCGAGACCATCCTGGCTCAGTGAAACCCCGTCTCTACTAAAAATACAAAAAAAAAAAAAAAAGAAAAATTAGCCAGGCGTGGTGGTGGGTGCCTGTAGTCTCAGCTACTCAGGAGGCTGAGGCAGGAGAATGGCATGAACCTGCGAGGTGGAGCTTGCAGTGAGCCGAGATCGCACCGCTGCACTCCAGCCTGGGTGACAGAGCAAGACTCCGTCTCAAAAAATAAATAAAAACAGGCCGGGTGTGGTGGCTCACACCTGTAATCCCAGCACTTTGGGAGGCTGAGGCAGGTGGATCACCTGAAGTCAGGAGTTCAAGACCAGCCTGGCCAACATGGTGAAACCTTGTCTCTACTAAAAATACAAAAAATCAGCCGGGCGTGGTGGCGGGTGCCTGTAGTCCCATCTTCTTGGGAGGCTGAGGCAGGAGAATAGCATGAACCCAGGAGGCGGAGCTTGCGGTGAGCTGAGATTGTGCCACTACACTCCAGCCTGGACGACAGAGCAAGACTCTGTCTCAAAAAGAAAAAAAAAATACAAAAATTAGCCGGGTGTGGTGGCATGCGCCTGTAGTCCCAGCTACTCAGGAGGCTGAGGCAGGAAAATTGCTTGAACCCGGGAGGCAGAGGTTGCAGTGAGCCGAGACTGCGCCATTGCACTCCAGCCTGGGTGACAAAGCGAAACTCCATCTCAAAAAAAAATCGCCGGGCGCGGTGGCTCACACCTGTAATCCCAGCACTTTGGGAGGCTGAGGCGGGCGGATCACAAGGTCAGGAGATCGAGACCACGGTGAAACCCCATCTCTACTAAAAACACAAAAAATTAGCCGGGCGTGGTGGCGGCTCCTGTAGTCCCAGCTACTCGGGAGGCTGAGGCAGGAGAATGGCATGAACCCGGGAGGCGGAGCTTGCAGTGAGCCGAGATCGCGCCACTGCACTCCGGCCTGGGCGACAGAGTGAGACTCCGTCTCAAAAAAAAAAAAAAAAAAAAAAAAAAAAAAATCACCCTAGTTGCCACTCTGGCCTTGTTGCCCATCATGGTAATTGCGTCCACTTTACCTGTGAGAGCTCAGTGCCACTGCCTGGCCTCTGCTGACCAGTCATCCTATTAACAACAGGGAACTCTGTTCTGTGGCAGAATCTCCTACTGTTAACCCTGCTGAGGCAGCTGTCACTGAACAATCCCGGTGTTGCCCTCAGTTCATCCTTTATTGTCTGAGTGAACGGGAAGCTATTTAGGCCCTCTGAGATAACATAGGTGTTTGGTTCTCAGGACTCATGTAAGAAATTCATTTTAACACACACTGAGTCTGCTGACACCCTTTCTCTGCTCATCATTTCATCAACTCTACTTCATTTACTGTAGGCCATCATTCCTCACCAAGTATTGGATTGTGTTTTTTTTTTCTTTTCATAGACGGAGTCTCATTATATTGCCTAGCCTAGTTCTGAACTCCTGGGCTCAAGCAGTCCTCCCATCTCAGCTTCTTGAGTAGCTGAAACTACAGATGTGTGCCACCACGCCCAGCTAATTTTTTTTTGTAGAGACTGGGTCTCACTGTGTTGCCAGGGTGGTCTGGAACTCCTGAATTCAAGCAGTTCTCCTACCTCAGCCTCCCAGAGTGTTGACACTACAGGCGTGAGCCACTGCACCCAGCTGATGATTTAATACATGAAAACCACTTGGAAAAGAGCCAGGCAATGCTGACACAGAGTATATGCCATGTATCAGCTGCTGCTACCATCACTTGCAAATCCCATCTCCTCTATAACCTCAACTCTGAAAACCTCTGAAAACAGTATCTTTCCACTCCAGCTTTACTGAACCTGCCCAGGGCTTGATGCTGGTTAGATGGAGAAGGATGAGGAGTATAATCAAAGAAAACTTACAAAATTTTGACCCTGACAGGTTTACAGAAATTTTAAGAGAGGGCAATAAATGGGAAAGTGAGATCTGGTTTGAAACATACTATGAAACTGTAGAAAGTCCAGTAGTAACTGCTCTGCAGTCCACTGGAGACCCACGACTGAGGCTTGGGAGAGCCATCAGGACAACATGGGCAGATTTTTTTTTCTTCTTTGAGACAGAGTCTCGCTCTGTTGCCCAGGCTGGAGTGCAGTGGCCTGATCTCAGCTCCCTGCAGCCTCCACCTCCTGGGTTCAAGTGATTCTCCTGCCTCAGCATCCCGAGTAGCTGGGATTACAGGCACATGCCACCAAGCCTGGCTAATTTTTGTATTTTTAGTAGAGACGGTTTCACCATGTTGGCCAGGCTGGTCTCGAACTCCTGACCTCATGATCCACCCACCTTGGTCTCCCAAAGTGCTGGGATTACAGCCTTGAGAACACAGGCAGATTTAAAACTTACTTGCATAGGCTGGGCGTAGTGGCACATGCCTGTAATCCCAGCACTTTGGGAGGCTGAGGCAGGCAGATCATGAGGTCAGGAGTTTGCAGCCTCAAACTCCTGACCTTGTGACCTGCCCACCTTAGCCTCCCAAAGTGCTAGGATTACAAGTGTGAGCCACGGCACCCAGCCCTAATTTTTTAAAAATTTTGTTGTAGAGATAGGGTCTTGCCACATTGCCTAGGCTGGTCTGAGGAGATTCTACTGCCTTGGCCTCCCAAAGTATTGGGATTATAAGCATGAGCCACTGCACCTAGCCTATAAAGAAATTTTAGTGTTGGGCACAGTGGCTCACGCCTATAATCCCAGCACTTTGGGAGGCTGAGGCTGGCAGATTGCTAGAGCTCAGTTTAAGACCAGCCTGGGCAACATGGTGAAACCCCGTCTCTACTAAAAATACAAAAATTAGCTGGGGCATGGTGGCGCACACCTGTAGTCCCAGCTACTCTGGAGACTGAGGCACAAGAATTGCTTGAACCTGGGAGGCAGAGGCAGCAGTGAGCCAAGATGGCGCCACTGCATTCTAGCCTGGGCAACAGAGCGAGACACTGCCTCAAACAAAAAAAGAAAAATTTAAGTCAACTTTCAGATTCCATTTATAGTCACCAACATGTCTTTTTTTTTTTTTTTTTTTTTTTTTTGAGATGGAGTTTCGCTTTTGTTGCCCAGGCTGGAGTTCAGTGGCGCGATCTCAGCTTACTGCAACCTGCAACTAACTCTTGGGTTCAAGCAATTCTCCTGGCTTAGCCTCCCGAGTAGCTGGGATTACAGGCATGTGCCACCACACCCAGCTAATTTTGTTTTTAGTAGAGACGGGGTTTCTCCATGTTGGTCAGTATGGTCTAGAACTCCTGACCTCGGGTGATCTGCCAGCCTTGGCCTCCCAAAGTGCTGGCTGGCATTACAGGTGTGAGCCACCATACCCAAGCCAACATGTCTTGTTTTAACTGAAATGTACGGTCCAAACTGCACAAAACCACACTCAATCTCTTCTGAAAAACTATTCTGTTTAATAGTGCACTTCATTTATGCTACAGGATGAGCAGGGTTAGGAAAACACAATGGAAGGTCATCCCGTCGGTTGGGAATACTTGGAGAACGCCATCCTCACCCAGCAACGAGCTCTGCCATCAGGCTCAGGCACAGCCTGCCTTCTCTGGGCTTCGCTTTTTTTCCCCCTCCTTTTGGGCTTTGGTCTTTATCTGCATTAATCTTCAGCTGCTGAAGAGTCAGAGGTGGAGGCAGGAGCGGTCAGAGGTGAGAGGGCAGGGTAGGCAGGCCGAGCGAGCTCCTTGAAAGCATCCTTACCCATTGAAAGCATCCTTACCCAGGCATTTAGAGAAAAATCATTTTCATCACTGGAGTGGGAAGAGGACGAGAGGACAGGAATCAGAGGCCAACGCTAAGTGCTTCTGACCCTCTCCCTCACAGCCGGTTACTAGCTGTTTGGATAGATTTGCCCATTCAGCCCCAGGACAACTGGGGAGGGTGGGGGTCTGCCGGCAGTATCACCGGGTTTCTCTTGGAAACATGGTCTGGCTGCTCCAAGAGCCCTAAAGGACATCATCGTCACAGAAGATGTTTCTGGAATCTCTTTCACCCTCAATAAAATAATCCCTCAATGCCAAATTTCCATAATTAATAAAATCATGAAACAAAACAGCATGTTCCTTATCGAAACTTAAAGCTGGACTAGGAACAGTAACTTTGAAATAGTCTCCGTTTCCTTTCCCTAGCAAATAACAGGACCCAGAGCGTCCTTTCCACTGCTGTCTGTGCTGACTACGTGGACTCCAACTAAAGGAATCCATCAAATTCTGTCCCGACTGTCCCCACCTTGGAAAGGTTCCTCTGCTGTGAGAAAAATGGTTTAGTGCAAACTCCTTTCCTAAATGGGGTGACTGGTCCCAGAGCTGCTTTCTGTTCCCAGCACACCATCCGCTTGCCTTGTCGCTTTCCAAGGCTGGTGCGATTTCTGGTAAAATTCACCGATTTGCCCAATCTGCCCCATTCTCTAAAATGAAAGGTCTGAGTTGGAAGGGACACATCCTAAGCTGTTGAGATTTATAGAGTAAGGCAAGACCTCTTGAGACTCAGGGGAAGTGAGGAAAATGGGTGTGTGGCTCTTTCACGTGGACTCTCTGATATTTAACTCGGTCGTAACTCTGAGGGAGCTTTTGCTCATGCCCATCCCATTCAAAGGCTTCTCTCCAGTGTGAATTCTCTGATGGCGAACAAGAGCCGAGCTGTACCTGAAGGCTTTCCCACACTCGCTACATTCATAGGGGTTCTCCCCGGTGTGGATTCTTTGATGCTGAATAAGGCCTGAACTGTAGGTAAACTTTCCTCCGCATTCCATACATTCGTAGGGCTTCTCTCCAGTGTGGATTCTCTGGTGCTGATAGAGGTGTGAGCTCTGGCTGAAGGCCTTCCCACACTCATTACATTCATAGGGTTTTTCTCCAGTGTGGATTCTCTGATGGTGAATAAGGGTGGAGCTCCTGCTGAAGGCCTTCCCACATTCATTGCAGGCGTAGGGTTTCTCACCAGTGTGGATTCTCTGATGGTGGGTGAGGGTGGAGCTCCAGCTGAAGGTCTTCCCACACTCATTACATTCATAGGGTTTCTCCCCCGTGTGGATCCTCCGATGCAGAATTAGGGCAGAGCTACAGCTGAAGGTTTTCCCACAATCACTACATTCATAAGGTTTCTCCCCAGTGTGGATTCTCTGATGCTGAATAAGGTGTGAGCTCTGGCTGAAGGCCTTCCCACACTCATTACATTCATAGGGCTTTTCTCCGGTGTGGATTCTCTGATGTTGAATAAGGTCTGAAGTTCGATTAAAGCTCTTGCTACATTCATCACACTTATGGGGTCTGTCTCCCACGGGGAGTCTCTGATGTGAGATAAGGTTGGAATTCACAGTGAAGCTGTTCCCAAAGTCATTATATTTCTCGCTTCTTTCTCCCATGGGGGTTATCTTCTCCTCAACTGTCACTTGACCAAAATCTTGCATTTTCCTGGTCAATCTTTCTCCAGGGGAGTTCCCCAGTGGCCTCTTTAGACTGACTTCTCGTTCATAGGCTTCTTTAAACTTGAGACCCTGAGAAATATCCTTCTGAAATCTTCCCAGTAGGACCCCATGTGATCTTGTGTCTTCAGAAATTTCTTGATCATTTTCAGTTCTGGTCTCACGATCTGACACAATAAAAAATGCAAATGTCACTTGTTCCTTGGGGAAGAAAGAGTGAAAATCACAGGACAGGATCATCATAATGAATACTTACAGTGCCAAGAGCACATGCCTGCAAAAAGGCCTGCCCCATGTGTGTGCTGCTAAGGCAAAATGAGACAACCAGGCTAAGGAGACAGGGAAGGGGCAGGGCAGAGAGCAAAACCAAGGAGAACAGAGCTGGAAGTGGAGAGACAGCTGAGTGTGTGTGGAGGGGAGGACGGATCAGGCAGAGAGGTAGGGAACCAATATTAGAAGAGGAAGGTCATATTGCTTCATGAAGTGACAAAGCCTTTAGAGAGATCAGGGCAGTGGATATAACTGGGGACACAGTGACTGCAAGAAGGGAAAGCAAGTACAGTACAGTTGGTGAGAAAAAGGGGGAAGGGTGAGGAGAGACAGCAGCAGCACAGGAAGGAGCAAGGGGGAGGATGCTAGCGGCCAACATGGCCCCATAAGAAGAGCAATCATGGCACTCGTCACGCCACAAATGCCAAGCCCATGGAAACGGCAAGACAGCTGAGTCCACCTCTGGGCCCTATGCATAAAAGGCTATGCTCGCACGTGAGGCTATGCAAAGAATCTCAGTGTGTGACGTCTCTTCACTCCTTTGGAGTTTCTAAAGGCAACTCTGCGCAGAGGATAAATGTAAAGGGTCCAGAGAGTTTGCATTTTTAGCTTAATTGGTATTTTAAAAAGTAAAGACAGGGTAATGTGTGTTAGGGACAGGAACAGCTGTTTCTCCTTCACCTGAACAGGTACCTCTTTCCTCTCTGCTCTCAGTTCCCTTTAAACCCAGGCCCCTTGACTCTTCCTCTCACTCTAGCAGGATTCAGAAATGGGAATTCTGCTCATGGGAAGAGTTTATCTGCTCACCCTGAGAGTCCCAGAGCTCAATTCCACACCCCGGATCTGCCAGAGAGAGAAGGGAAATGTACAGGGAGGTCTCAAATGAGACTCAGGAACGTCTCCTGGCTCTGTTTGGGAAAATGTCCACTAAGAGTGGTGTGAGAGACAAGGAATTCTACATCCTAAAGGTTAAGAAACTAATTTCTTAATTTTTCTTGTTTTTTGTTTGTTTGTTTGTTTTTGAGACAGGGTCTCACTCTGTCACCCAGGTTGGAGTGTAGTGGCGTGTTCTTGGCTTACTGCAACCTCCACTCCCAGGTTCAAGCAATTCTCCTGCCTCAGCCTCCCGAGTAGCTGGGATTACAGGCACATGCCACCACCCCAGCTAATTTTGTTGTATTTTTAGTAGAGACGGCATTTCAACATGTTGGTCAGGCTGGTCTCAAACTCCTGACCTCAGTATCTGCCCGCCTCAGTCTCCCAAAGTGCTGGGATTACAGGCATGAGCCACCGCGCCTGGCCTCATTTCTTAACCTTTCTAAGTTTCTACAGAGCAGCAGGGGCACTAGGTCCGGAACAAAGCAACAGGTCCCTAGAGGTTACAGAAGGGGAGTAGAGAAGCAGAGAAGTGGGGAGGACAGAGACATGGGCACAGAGCAGCACCTCATGTGTTCGGGGATCACAACACAATAATCCTTCAGAGAAGTCTCTGGATTATATATTAAGTCCTGAGAATAACATGGAAAAAGTACCAGATTTGGCCAGGCGCGCTGGCTCACACCTGTAATCCCAGCACTTTGGGAGGCCGAGGCAAGCAGATCACCAGAGGTCGGGAGTTCGAGAGCAGCCTGACCAACATGGAGAAACCCCGTCTCTACTAAAAATACAAAATTAGCCAGGCGTGGTGACACATGCCTATCATCCCAGCTACTCAGGAGGCTGTGGCAGGAGAATTGCTTGAAAGCAGGAGGCGGAGGTTGCGGTGAGCCAAGATCACGCCATTGCACTCCAGCCTGGCAACAAGAGTGAAACTCCATCTCAAAAAAAAAAAAAAAAAAAGGTACCAGATTTGGAGTTAAAGACTAGGCCCCAAGTTTTACCACTCATCAGCGCAATCGATGACCATGCATGCACAAAGCATTGAGACCTCTACCCTCACCTCCACTTTATTTACTTATTTATTTTTTGAGACAGGGTCTCTCTGTCACCCAGGCTGGAGTGCAGTGGTGCCATCTCAGCTCACTGCAACCTCAGCTTCCCAGGCTCAAGTGATCCTCCAACCTCAGCCTCCCAAGTAGCTGGGACTACAGGAATGTGCCACCATGCCTGGCTAATTTTTTGGATACTTGGTAGAGACAGGCTCTCACCATGTTGCCCAGGCTGGTCTTGAACTCTTGACCTCAAGTGATCCTCCTGCCTCGGCCTCTCAGAGTGTTGGGATTACAGGTGTGAGCCACCTCACCAGGTGAGGTGGCTATCACTTTCCTTACCTGTAAAATGAGGAATAATACTAGCTGCCTCAATTAATGTGTTACTGTGAAGATTAAATGAAAGAATATATATGAGAATGCTTTATAAGTTGCAAACTACTGTATAAATGAGTTAAGATTATTGTTCTTACAATTTTCCAAGACTAAGTCAATCCTTAGCCAGGCTGGGCACAGTGGCTCATGCCTGTAATCCCAGCACTTTGGGAGGCCAAGGCAGGTGGATCACTTGAGGTCAAGAGTTTGAGACCAACCTGGCCAACATGGTGAAACCCCGTCTCTACTAAAACAAAACAAAACAAAACAAAAAAATGCAAAATGTAGCCCGGTGTGGTGCGTGCCTGTAGTCCCACCTACTTGGGAGGCAGAGGTGAGAACCTGAGAATGCTTGAACCTGGGAAGTGGATGTTGCACTGAGCAAAGGTGGTGCCATTGCACCTCAAAAAAAAAAAAAATCTGGCCGGGCGTGGTGGCTCAAGCCTGTAATCCCAGCACTTTGGGAGGCCGAGACGGGCGGATCACGAGGTCAGGAGATCGAGACCATCCTGGCTAACACGGTGAAACCCCGTCTCTACTAAAAAAATACAAAAAACTAGCCGGGCGAGGTGGCGGGCACCTGTAGTCCCAGCTACTCGGGAGGCTGAGGCGGGAGAATGGCGTAAACCCAGGAGGCGGAGCTTGCAGTGAGCTGAGATCTGGCCACTGCACTCCAGCCCGGGTGACAGAGCAAGACTCCGTCTCAAAAAAAAAAAAAAAAAAAAAAAAAAAAATCTGCTGAAACAGTCAGCTCTTTTCAGTGACTAGATTGTTACTAACAAACAAACAAGCAAAGAAACACCAGTGAGTTTTGTAGAGAAGGCACAACTCCTTACCCAGTGAGAACACATTCCCGTAATTCTCCAGCATTACATCTCTATAGAGGTCCCTCTGAGCAGGTTCCAAACGCTTCCACTCCTTCCGGATGAAGTACACAGCTACATCCTCAAAGGTTACCAGCTCCTGAAACAACACATGCTGGCATGCAATTTCAGGGTGAGGAATGTGAATGGCAGCACCAAAAAAATAACTGAGGATGGGGTGAAAAATGCACATTTGGGAAGGGAGGAAAGGAGGGCAGGGTGGAGGAAGAGAGACAAGAGTCCAAGATGGAAGGTGAGAGTCCATGATTCAGCAGGACAGAACCATGGGCCTGATGGAGGCAATCAGGGTTTAAAGCTCTGAATGGGATGTCATTGCACAGAAAATGGAAAGGAAAAGGATGAAGGGAACCACAGCTTACCTGGGACTTGGCCTTTAGGAGTGCAGCTGCCAACATCTCATCCCCCAGGCTGTCCTTGTCGGAAAAGGCAGGAACTTTTGAAGGAAGAGCTGAAGGGCAATAAAAGGGCCCAGGAATGAGTCCATCTGCTCTGTGACCTCCCAACCTGCTGACTTCCCAACCCACAGAAAGCTCCCGGGGTCCTGGGACAACACAGGACCCTCTCTCTCACATTTCTAAGTTTGCTTCCTCTGCAGCTAGCTCAAGGGTGTCCAACAAAGGCACACTCAGAGCGGGTCCATCCTGCCTGAGCAGATGGCCACAGGCCTAGTCATTCTAGGCCTCCAGTCTGCCCCGGGCCCCCTCTTCTCTCTCCAGTCACTCTTCTCTCAATGAAGCTGCCCAGTCCTATCTTAGTGATGACTGCATTCTTGTCCATTCACCCAAGTTTGGCCAGAAACATACGATCCTGCTCTTGCATGGTCTATTTTTTTTTTTTGAGGTGGGTTTTGCTATGCTGCCCAGGCTGGTCTCAAACTGCTGGGCTCAAGTGATCCTCCCGCCTCAGCCTCCCAAGTAGCTGGGATTAGGGATTACAGGCGTGCACCACTGCACCCAGCATGAAGTTCTTAGACCAGAGAAAAACCAGCAGCTCCACCCCAGCCCTAACTGGAAACACAATGCCCACAGCTCCTTTCTCTCCACCCCAGATCAAATCTGTACACTAGAAATGTTTCCTGTTTCTATGTTGGATCTCTTATCTTTTTCTGCAATTCTTTTTTTTTTTTTTTTTTGAGACGGCATCTCGCTCTGTTGCCCAGGCTGGAGTGCAGTGGCACGATCTCGGCTCGCTACAACCTCCGCCTCCCGGATTCAAGCAATTCTCCTGCCTCAGCCTCTGGAGTAGCTGGGACTACAAGCGTATGCCACCGTGCCCAGCTAATTTTTTGTATTTTTAGTAGAGATGGCCACTGTGTTGGCCAGGATGGTCTTGATTTCCTGACCTTGTGATCTGCCCACCCTAGCCTCCTAAAGTGCTGGGATTACAGGAGTGAGCCACCGCGCCTGGCTGCAAAATATATTTTAGTGGCTTCCTATTCACTCTTATCTTTTTGCCTGTGACCCACAAAATGATTCCCAAGTGCTTCCTCTAAAAGCATGCTCCTAAAAAGCACAAACTATGCCTATGAAGTCAGCCACATAGAATGCCCAAAAAATGGAATGACTGACACGGTTTCCTTAGTCTCGCGTGAGGTACTCACAACCCTTCAAAACTGCCTCAGTGGCCAGGTGCGATGGCTCACACCTGTAATTTCAACACTTTGGGAGGCCAAGGTGGGCACTGAGCTCAGGAGTTCAAGACCAGCCAGACCAACATGGCAAAAACCCCGTCTCTACAAAAATTAGCTGGGCGTGGTAGTGGGTGCCTGTAGTCCCAGCTACATGGGAGGCTGAGGCAGGAGAATCACTTGAACCCAGGAGGCAGAGGTTGCAGTAAGCCAAGACTGTGCCACTGCACTCTAACCTGAGCAACAAGCAAGACTCCGTCTCAAAAAAAAAAAAAAAAAAATCTGCCTCAATTATCAAACCTATCAAGCTGTCATTGATTACTGTTTGGTCAGCTTCTCCACTAGGCTGTGAGTTACTGAATGACGAAGAGTGTGTCTTATTCACGTCTGGATTCTAGTAGTTAGCCTAGTACCTGGTGAATGAGCGATTTCAATGGATGACTGCTGCTGAATGACTGAGTAATAGAATGAATAAGTCCTTATTCCTCACCACTCTCAAGCAGGGCCTGAGGTTCCTGAGATACGAGATCGGCCTGAGTTTCCATGGAAGGGCAAGGTGCTCTCTGGCCTCCTACGTGCAGACTCAGTGGGAAGCAGGTTTTGAAGGAGAATGAGGAAGCACTGCAGAAGCAAAAGTTCAAGGTTCAAAGATAATTCAAAAAAACCTCCTGGATACAGAAAGATGGGAGCTAGCATTTCAGTGACTACCCAGGAACAGTGAGAAGAAATGCGGCAACTGGGACTAGTCTTTTATTTATTTATTTTTTTAAACAGAGTTTCACTCTTGTCACCCAGGCTGGAGTGCAATGGCGCAATCTTGGCTCACTGCCACCTCTGCCTCCCAGGTTCAACTGATTCTCCTGCCTCAGCCTCCCAAGTAGCTGGGATTACAGGCTCACGCCACCACGTCTGGCTAATTTTTGTATTTTTTGTAGAGACAGGATTTCACCATGTTGGCCAGGGTGGTCTCAAACTCCTGACCTCAGGTGATCCACCCACCCCAGCCTCCCCAAGTGCTACGATTACAGGCGTGAGCCACCACGCCCAGCCTGGGACTAGTCTTTTAGATCCTGGTAAATACAATCCTTGAAATGAGACTACCACAAGGACCACAAAAAGGGCCCAAGTTCCTCAACAATATCCCACCGTTGGCTGCCCCCACCACTTTGAGTCATATTTATAACAAAATGCAGGAGTGGGTATATACATTTACTGGCATAAAAAGACTACTCCCAGGCTGGGCATGGTGGCTCATGCCTGTAATCCCAGCACTTTGGGAGGTCGAGGCGGGCAAATCATGAGGTCAGGAGTTCAAGACCAGCCTGGCCAGCATGATGAAACCCTGTCTCTACTAAAAATCCAAAAAATTAGCTGGGCATGGTGGTGCGCACCTATAATCCCAGCTTCTCGGGAAGCTGAGGCAGGAAAATCACTTGAACCCAGGAAGCGGAGGTTGCAGTGAGCCGAGATCACGCCACTGCACTCCAGCCTGGGCAATAGAGCGAGACTCTGTCTCAAAAAAAAAAAAAAAAAGCTGGGCGCGGTGGCTCAAGCCTGTAATCCCAGCACTTTGGGAGGCCGAGATGGGCGGATCACGAGGTCAGGAGATCGAGACCATCCTGGCTAACACGGTGAAACCCCGTCTCTACTAAGAAATACAAAAAATAGCCGGGCGAGGTGGCAGCGCCTGTAGTCCCAGCTACTCGGGAGGCTGAGGCCAGAGAATGGCGTGAACCCGGGAGGCGGAGCTTGCAGTGAGCTGAGATCCGGCCACTGCACTCCAGCCTGGGCTACAGAGCGAGACTCCGTCTCAAAAAAAAAAAAAAAAAAAAGGAAAAAATACAAAAATCAGATGGGCATGGTATTACATGCACCTGTAATCCCAGCTACTTGGGAGGCTGAGGCAGGAGAATCGCATGAACCCAGGAGGCAGAGGTGGCAGTGACCCGAGATCACGCCACTGTACTCCAGCCTGGGCAACAGAGTGCAACTTCGTCTCAAAAAAAAAAAAAAAACCCTGGATTTTATCCACTTCTCATTGTCTCTTTACTCATTTGCTCACATACCAAATGTTTGCTGAGTGCTAACTCTATTGCAACTCACAACTGCAAGCAGTAAAAAAAAATCAGGAATGCAAAAAGTATGTGCTTCATAATTAGACTGTTACACTCACATAAGGCATCAAAGGAAGAGGGTTAGATAAAAGAATGTTTGAGAGAATAAAAGAAAAAAAAAGAACAAAGGAAGAGGAGTCCTGTTTGAAAGTCAATTACAAGTTTGGACAACTCTGGTCTTTGGGTAGCATGGGATACAGAATGTCCAATACCAGTGCCCTTACACAGTGGAAAGCACTGACTCAGGCACAAGCCAGGCCACTGGCAATCAAGGTGACACACCTTATCGCCCTCCTAGCAGGGTCCCTTCAACAGTGTCTCAGAGCCAACCATCATATCCTCTAATCAACCACCTTTACAATCTCCAGGGCTATTTATGAGCTGACACCCTCAACAAGTCAGCTTTCAGTACAAACTCCTAGAAAGGCAGGTCAAAGGTCTGACTCCAGAGAAAAAGGCAATGCTCCCTCTCACAGCTGGGTTAAGCAAAGCTGGAACTCAAAGGCATATTGTTGAGAACAAGCACCCAGTGTCTGGAGCAGTAAACAGTGTTTCTCACAGAAAGAAAACTCTCCATTGTGCCCCCATGGCTTCAGGTCCAGGCGGGGCCCTTCCCCTGCTCTGTTGCCAGCCTCACTCCCTGGTGCTGCCCCTGGGGACCGAGATAGATGGTCTGGCAGTGAGAACGAGACACGGAAAGCTTTACCTGCCTGATTATTTCCTTCCTTCTTTGAAGTCAGTCCCTAGAAGGCCAAAGGAACAATTACTGGGAATTTAGCAGCCTCTCTTCAAGTTCCCGGGAATTCTGACTTTTGTCGATGCCAATGCTGTGTGATTAAGGGGAAAAAAAGGAATTTAAAATATTCATGCAAATATCTTTTTTTTTTTTTTTTTTTTTTCCCATGTGAGACAGGGTCTGACTTTGCTGCTCAGGCTGGGGTGCAGTGAGTTTAAGCTCACTCCAGCCTCAAACTCCTGAGTTCAAGTGATCCTCCCAGCTCAGCCTCCCAAGGAGCTGGGACTGAAGGTGTGCACTGCCACATCTAGCTGAGTTTTTTAAAATTTTTTTTGTAGAAATGCAGCCTCACTATGTTGCTCAGGCTGGTCTCAATCTCCTGGCCTCAAGTGATCCTCTCGCCTCAGCCTCCCAAAGCGCTGGGATTACAGGTGTGAGCCACCGAGTCCACCCTAAACTTCATTTCTAATCAAGATATTTAGAGAAAAGGAAAAAAAGAGAGAATACTTATTATATGCTAATAAATACCAATTAAGACCACCACCACAACTAGTAGTATTTGTGTTGCACCCGTGGAGAGATGAAAGGGAATGGTAGGTTCTCAGGTCCACCTCCACCCAGGGTAAGAAAGTTCTAACGTTCTGTCAGCTAACTTGCTAGATACTGTCCTCCCAACTACTTCAGCAGGGGATCCACACTGTACAGCTGAGCCATTAGAAGTTTTCAGGTGATTCGCTGAAAATCTATCTCCTTGGACCTTCACCTCACAGAGACCTACTGCATCACAGAAATTCAATGACTGGCCACATGCAGTGGCTCACGCCTGTAACCCCAGCACTTTAGGAGGCTGAGGTGGGAGGAGTTCCAGGCTACAGTGACCCATGATGGCACCACTGCACTCCAGCCGGGGGCAACAAAGCAAGACCTTAATACGCACAAAAATTTTAAAAGGGAAAAAAAAAGTGCCGGGAGTGGTGGCTAACGCCTGTAATCCCAACACTTTGGGAAGCTGAGGCGAGTGGGATCTCAAGGTTGGGATCACTTGAGGCCAGGAGTTGGAGACCAACCTGGCCAAAAGGGCGGAACCCCGTCTCTACTAAAAATACAAAAAAATTCGCCGGGTGTGGTGGCGGGCGCCTGTAGTCCCAACCACTCCGGAGGCTGAAACAGGAGAAGCGCTTGAACTGGGAAGCGGAGATTGCAGTGAGCCGCGATCGCGCCACTGCACTCCAGAGAGAGACTGTCTCAAAAATAAATAAATAAAAATTTTTTTAAAAACAAAAGAGCTTCAACAACAGGATCTTCTTCTTCCACCTGACTGTCCATCAAACACGTATAATCAAATGATGCCCACTCTCCAGAGATGTCTTTTCTGGAGAAAATAATACGCTTAGTTCCTCTAATTAGTCCATCGGTTTCAGGTTCATCACTCTGCTATCCTCTCCTGGAGTTTACACAAGCCCTTCAAAGTGTAAACACCGACGTGGATTCAATCCCACTTCCAGAGAGAGGATCAAACCAGGAATCTAATACAACTGAAAACGGAGCCTGAGCCGGGTGTATCACTCGATGCACTGGGCTCCAGCAGGATTACCCCTGGAATCGGAGTCTGCACCCACTCCCAGCCCTCGTGCTAACTGCGTAAGCTTCGCAGAACTTCTCTGATCCTTGGACCCAGCTCTGTAAAAATAAACTTCCTCTCCTGTCACGGGCGCGAATTACTGTGTTAACATCAAATAAAAACGTCTGGGAGAAGTACCAAGTTAGGGTCGCTGTCATTAGCTGCTTTCAAGAGAGAGGCGCCCCTATCACTCTGCTGAAACTTTTAAACGCTCCAGCTGGGGCGCCGTTTAAGTCATAAAACCAGAACCGGAGCCCCATTACTAACCCCTACGCAGGCTCCCGCTAGGCTAGGGGGATCCCTGGGGAAGCGGAGTAGAGGACGGGCTGCAAGGGACGGAGGGGCGCCTCCCCGCACCCTGCTCGGGACCGGCCGGGGAACCCTAAGGGCCGCAGCGGCACAGACACCACCCCCTTCCCCGGCGACCACAGCCTCCGTCTCACCGCGAGACCCGGGGACGCGTGGACTCACCCTAGGGGACAGGGACGACAGATTTGGGGGACCGGACACGGACCAGGCCCTGTTGGACCCTGTCACAGACCCACACACCGGGGACAGAACAAAGAACGGAAGTTCCCCCTCGTTTCGCTTCCGGGTCGGTTGTTCTTGACACTCACCCGTGCCCCCAACGCCCACTTGTTCTGTCTAGGAAAATGGGAGGTCCTCGCCTCTCTGTGGTTTGCTGACTCAGGGCAGCTGGCAGGCGGCGAGGGCAAGGAGCCCGATCGCTGACGCGGCACTCGGGGATCTTTCGCTGCGGGGCTGGCCGGCTGCGCCCTCTGCTGGCCACGCACGTGCGAAAGCGGCCGACCACGGTCCTGGGCCTCAGGACATGTGCTCCGGCGTCGCCTGCCTTGGTGGCCGGCAGCTGGGGCGCGCGGAGATGTCGAGCCCGCGCTTCTCAGGCTTGCTCACGAAGGGCAGCAGTAAATATACAATTCTTGAGGGATTCATCAATATTAAAAAATGGACTCTGATTTAAAACTTGCCTCTGAACAAACCGATTTTTTGTTGGCGTCTTGCAAAAATGCCCCCTTTAAATTACCCACATCTGAAGAAAACATTCCAGCCCATCATAGAGTTGACATGAGGAAAAAACCCGTGTACAGATGATGAGAGCAGAGAAGAGGAAGCTACCGGCCGGGCGCGGAGGCTCACGCCTGTAATCCAAGCAGTTTAGGAGGCCGAGGCGGGAGGATCACCTGAGGTCAGGAGTTCGAGACCAGCCTGGCCAACATGGCAAAACCTCGTCTCTACTAAAAATACAAAAAAATTACCCGGGCGTGGTGGCGGGCGCCTGTAATCGCAGCTACTCTGGAGGCTGAGACAGGAGAATCGCTTGAACCCAGGAGGCGGAGGTTGCAGTGAGTCAACATCAAACCACTGCACTCCAGCCTGGGCCACAGAGTGAGACTGTGTCAAAAAAAAAAAAAAAAAGGAAGCTACAGGTGGAAGCGAGGCGGGATAGGTAGTCAAGGAAGTGACCATGTCCTGGAGATGCGGCAACCGTGGTGACCACACAGTCAACACAGTAAGCCCCAGCATTTGCATTGTAATTGAACTCATTCAAGCAGAGCTCTCTCCAGTAGGGACTGTCGCCTGTAGGGAGCATGCGCATTTTGATTTCACCTGTCCCTTTGCTCATTATCATAGTAAAAAACACGTCCCGGGTGGAGATTTAAGATGCTAATGAAACATACAATATATCAACAAGCCTGTACAGCCACTGCGCATGTGCACCTAGAGGACCACTCAGAACATGGTTACTAGTAACACCTCTCCCACCCCCTTATGAATAATTGTGTAAGACCCCCCCACAAAGGGGGTCTCTCTAGAGCCAGCCTTTGCTGTTTCATCCTTAGGAGCAGCCTTCCCTGAACTATCTCTCTCTCTCAGGGTGTACTGTCTACTCTGCACTTAACTTTCAAGATATTATTTTTCTTTTGCAATAAATTATGCTGGATTTCCCTTGACATGTTTTTTTTTTCTTTTTCTTTCTTTCTTCTTTTTTTTTTTTTTTTTTTTTTTTGTTGTTGTTGTTGTTGTTGTTGAGACAGAGTCTCGCTCTTGTCACCCAGGCTGGAGTGGAGTGGCGTGATCTTGGCTCACTGCAACCTCCGCCTCCTGGGTTCAAGCGATTCTCATGCCTCAGCCTCCCAAGTAGCTGGGACTAGAGGCGTGTGACACCACATCCAGCTAATTTGTTTGTATTTTTAGTAGAGACAAGGTTTCACCGTGTTTGTCAGGCTTGTCTCGCACTCCTGACCTCAAATGACCTGCCCGCCTCGGCCTCCCAAAGTGCTGGGGTTACAGGTGTGAGCCACCGCGCCCAGCCTCCTGTGTGTTTCTTTCAATGTTTTATTTTCTTTTGAGATGGGGGTCTTACTCTGTCACCCAGGCTGGAGTGCAGTATTGTAATTTTGGCTCACTGCAACCTCCACCTCACAGGGTCAAGCAATCCTCCCACCTCAGCCTCCTGAGTAGCTGGAACCCCAGATGCATGCCACCATGCCCAGCTACTTTTTTGTAGAGACAGGGTTTCACCATGTTGCCCAGATTGGTCTCAAACTCCTGAGCTCAAGGGATCTGCCCACCTCAGCCTCCTAAAGTGTTGGGATTACAGGTGTGAGCCACTGCACCTGGCTTTAAATTATTTTAAACTAAGAAGATAAGAACTGAGGTATCACAACAGCTGTCAATAGAAGGAAAGCACCTCATCATGTTCATGCTTTCCTGTTCATGCTTTCCTCTGCCTTCTTCAACATATGAAGTTTTGTGTTTTTTTGTTTTTTTGGTTTTTTTTTAGAGACAGGGTCTCACTCTGTCACCCAGGCTGAAGTGCAGTGACATGATCCTACCTCACTACAGCTTCAACCTCCTGGACTCAAGCGATCCTCCCTTCTCAGCCTCCAGAGTAGCTGGGACCACAGGCACCCACCATCACACCTGGCTTCCTTTCTGTTTTGTAGACTGGGTGCTGCCAGTTCATGAATCCCTAATAAAGCCAACTCAATCTTTAAAATTCAATTTGTTGGCCGGGCGCAGTGCCTCATGCCTGTAATCCCAGCACTTTGGGAGGCTGAGGCAGATGGGTCACCTGAGGTCAGGAGTTTGAGACCAGCCTGGCCAACATGGTGAAAACCTGCCTCTATTAAAAATACAAAAACAAAAATTAGCTGGGAGTGGTGGTGGGCACCTGTAATCCCAGCTACTTGGGAGACTGAGGTGGCAAAATAGCTTGAACCCGGGAGGTGGAGGTTGCAGTCAGCTGAGATTGCACCACTGCACTCCAGCCTGGGAGCAACAAAGCGATACTCCATCTCTCTCTCTCTCTCTCTCTCTGTCTCTCTCTGTCTCTCTCTCTCTCTCTCTCTATATATATATATATATACACACACACACATATATAAGTATGTTTATGGCCTGTTTCCCACAACTAGAGTATAAGCTCCATGAGGTCAGGACTTTGTTTTGTTCAGTGATGTACCTGCTGCCTGGTAGGCACTCCCAAATATTTGTTAAATTAATGACTGACAGGTGGATAGATAACCACTGACCCATACCAAAAAGGGGCACTTGCTTTTTGTTTGTTTTTCGTTTTGGGGTGCAGAAATTTTTTTGGTTTGTTTGTTTTGACACAAACAAACATGGCGAAACTCTGTCTCTACAAAAAATACAAACTTTAGCCTGGCGTGGTGGCACACATTTGTAGTCCCAACTACTCGGGAGGCTGAGATGGGACAGTCACTTGAGTTCAGGAGGTTGAGGCTGCACTGAACTGTGATTGTAACACTGCACTCCAGCCTGGGTGCAGCAAGACTCTGTCTCAAAAACAACAACAACAAACACAAAACAAAACAAAAACGAAAAAAAGAAACGTTTAGCGAACTTAGTTCTGAAACGCACACAATCAACTGATTCGATGTCAGAGTCATCTTTAAATTCCACAATAATGGCTGTTTTATGAGCTGTATAATTATCTGAACAATGTTTCAAAAGCAGTAGAAACAACAAGGCAAAGGAGAGCAGTGCAAACTATCAACTTTACTAACCCTAGAATAATTCTCATCTTGTTTTTATTTTAACCTTTAATCTAGCCGAGAAGCACTATGCTCCTTGGAAGCTGCCTAGCGTTCTTTAAAGAGATACATTTTTTTGGCCAGGCATGGTGGCTCACGCCTGTAATCCTAGCACTTTAGGAGGCCCAGGCAGGCAGATCAGTTGAGGCCAGGAGTCTGAGAACAGACTAGCCAACATGCTGAAAACCGGTCTCTCCTAAAAATACAAAAATTGGCCCGGTGTGGTGGCGCAAGCCTGATATCTCAGCTACTTGGGAGGCTGAGGCACGAGAATCATCACTTGAACCCAGGAGGTGGAGGTTGCAGTGAGCCAACATCTCCCGAAAGAGATACATTTTTCTGACCTCGTTTTTCCAAACAGAAACAAGGCCTTATGTACTTTTCTTTGACAACCCTCTCAGTTTGTCCAGACCTGGTTGGTTTATCGCTGGGGACTAGAATAAGATAAATTCTTTTTTAACTTCCCTTTGGCCAGAAGACCCCTCTTCCTGCAGGATTTCTCAAGTCTGTTCCACTGAGGGTTGCCGGCCCCTTCAACTTGCCTTCATCCAGGCTCCTAAATGGAGAGATTGCATAATTTCCCTGTAAGTTACAACTATCAGCCGGGCGCGGTAGCTCAAGCCTGTAATCCCAGCACTTTGGGAGGCCGAGACGGGTGGATCACGAGGTCAGGAGATCGAGACCATCCTGGCTAACACGGTGAAACCCCGTCTCTACTAAAAAATACAAAAAAATAGCCGGGCGAGGTGGCGGGCGCCTGTAGTCCCAGCTATTCGGGAGGCTGAGGCAGGAGAATGGCGTAAACCCGGGAGGCGGAGCTTGCAGTGAGCTGAGATCCGGCCACTGCACTCCAGCCCAGGCGACAGAGCGAGACTCCGTCAAGAAAAAAAAAAAAAAAGTTACAACTGTCACCATACGGGGCTGTTCAGGGTCATAACACAGTTCTCTACCTGCTTTCTAGGAGCTTACACTGTGGGTGGGTATACAGACATCTAGAGCCAGAGTCTGTCTGGCTCTTTCTACATGTCTGTACCCCTTTTTGTAGGGAAGGCAGGAGGAGCAGTGTGTGCAACTCGCTTAGGCTTAGGGGTAAGGAGGGGGTGGAGCAGCCTAGGCTTGCCAGATGTGAATTTTGGGGGTTTTTATGAGAGAGCATCTTGCTCTGTCACCCAGGCTGGAGTGTGGTGGCGCGATCTCAGCTCACTGCAACCTCTGCCTAGCAGGTTCAAGTGATTCTCCTGCCTCAGCCTCTCCAGTAGCTGGGATTACAGGCATGCACCACTGTGCCTGGCTAATTTTTGCATTTTTAATAGAGACAGGGTTTCACCATCTCTACTGGTCGAAACCAGGCTGGTCTTGAACTCCTGACTTCAGGTGATTCACCCACCTTGGCCTCCCAAAGTGCTGAGATTACAGGCATGAGCCACTGCGCCTGGCCAGGAACTCAGTACTTAAGGGAAGAAAGCATGCAAGAGGAAAATAAAGCAGAAGGAGAGGCAGTGAGGCAAATGTTTTTGGTTTTGTTTTGTTTTGTTTTTCTTGAGACAGGGTCTCGCTCTGTCGCCAGGCTGGAGTGCAGTGGCGCGATCTCAGCTCACTGCAACCTCTGCCTCCCAGGTTCAAGCGATTCTCATGCCTCAGCCTCCCAAGTAGCTGGTACTACAGGTGCGTGCCACCACTCTCAGCTAATATTTTGTATTTTCGGTAGAGATGGAGTTTCACCGTGTTAGCCAGGACAGTCTCGATCTCCTGATCTCGTGATCTGTCCACTTCGGCCTCCCAAAGTGCTGAGATTACAGGCATGAGCCACTGAGCCCAGTCCAGCAAATGGTTATTTTACTTTATTTTTTGAAATAGAGTCTCACTGTGTTGCCCAGGCTGGAGTCCAGTGGGTCCATCTCAGCTCACTGCAATCTCCACCTCCCAGGCTCAAGCGATTCTCCCACCTCAGTCTCCTGAGTAGCTGAGATTACAGGTGGGCACCACCACACCCGGCTAATTTTTGTATTTTTAGTAGAGATGGGGTTTCACCATGTTGGCCAGCTGGTCTTGAACTCCTGGCCTCAAGTGATGCACTTGCCTCCCAAAGTGCTAGGATTACAGGCATGAGCCACCGCACCCTGCTGCAAATGGTTACTTTTTTTGTGAGGTTCTCATTAGTGTTTGGTAAATCTACATTTTATGTAAGATACAATAAACATTTGAAAAGAGGGAGTGGAGGAAAAAGTCAATTATGCATCTGTCTCATGATAGGTGGAGGGATGATTCCTGGTCTCTTCCTTGTTCTATAATTGGGAAGATGAGCTTGTAATCAACATTGTCAGTATGAGATTTCACAGAACTCGGATTAGGGCTGGTTTATAGGGGGAGTGTTTATGCTGAAAGATTTAGAGGCTAATGAGGAATTTCCTGGCAAGCAATTTGTGAGGGAGACCATCTAGGGAGGTATATGCCCTTTGCCATTGTAGGAACCTGGCTTATGTATGAGGCTATGACACAGGGTTGTGGAATTACAGCTATCTGGGAACAAAAAGGAAGGGAGTTTTGCCTCAGTTCCCAAGCATAAATTTCTTCAGCATGCCCCCACCATACCCAGCTAATTTTGTTTTCATTTTTTGTAGAAACAAGGTCTCACCATGTTGCCAAGGCCGGTCTCAAACTCCTGGGTTCAAGTGATCCTCCCACCTTGGCCTCCCAACGTGCTGGGATTACAGGTGTGAGTCACCATGCCTGGCCTTGTGGAGTTATTTTATTTATTTATTTATTTATTTATTTATTTATTTATTTATTTATTTTTGAGACGGAGTCTCACTCTGTCTCGCCCAGGCTGGAGTGCAGTGGTGCGATCTCAGCTCACTGCAGCCTCTCCCTCCCAGGTTCAATCAATTCTTCTGCCTCAGTCTCCCGAGTAGCTGGGACTACAGGCACATGCCACCACGTCCGGCTAATTTTTGTATTTTCAGTAGAGACAGGGTTTCACCATGTTGGCCAGGCTGGTCTCAAACTCCTGACCTCAAGTGATTGGCCAGCCTCGGCCTCCCAAAGTGCTTGGATTACAGGTGTGAGCCACCATGCCTGGCCTTGTGGGGTTATTTTCGAAAGTCCTTGAGACAGTCCCTATATCAGACATGCAAGCATGAGCCCTTCTGCTTGGTGTTCTCATGACTCCAATTTGTTTGGACTTGACAATGTGATTTTTGTCCTGGT
The DNA here is from genome assembly GCF_037993035.2 of Macaca fascicularis. Classification (NCBI taxonomy): domain Eukaryota; kingdom Metazoa; phylum Chordata; class Mammalia; order Primates; family Cercopithecidae; genus Macaca; species Macaca fascicularis. The sequence goes on from NC_088377.1 coordinate 48,742,298, forward strand.
ATCTGCAACTTTCACAAGATGGAGCAACTCAACACCAGATTCCATCCCAAATTATTCCTTCATTCACTCAAAAAGTATCTAGGCACCAATGTGTTAGGTACCGTGTTGGTCACAGGGGATACCACGATGAACAAGAGAAGGAAACACAGGCTCCTGAATGCGAGAGTGAGGCATGTGGAAAGCAGACACGGAGAGCTGGGTGTGGTGGCTCATGCCTGTAATCCCAGTGCTTTGGGAGGCCAAGGATGGAGGATCGCTTCTGTCAGGGAGTTGGAGACCAGCCTGGACAACCTAGTGAGACTCCTGTCTCTATCAAAATAAAAAAATAATAATAAAATTAGCTGGGTGTGGTGGGGTGCACCTGTAATCCCAGCTACTCGGGAGGCTGAAATGGGAGGATCACTTGAGCCTGAGAGTTTGAGGGTGCAGTCAGCTGATATCAGGCCACTGCACTTCAGCCTGGGCGACAGAGCGAGACCCTGTCTCAAACAAAACAAAACAAACCACCACCACCAGACATGAGGGCCAGTGCAGCTGTAGCCTGAAGATCAAGGGCTAGAAAAGTAGAGGCCAGACCGGGGCCAGATCAGGCAGGGCCTTGCAGGCTGTGGTTAGTTGTCTGGATTTTATTGTGAGGGAAATAACACGACATGTCATTCATTCTGCAACAGCCTTAAGAACTAGGAGTTCTTATCCCAATTTTACAGACGAGGACGATCAATCAAATCGTTAACTAATTTGTCCAAGGTCACCCGCAGGCGACAGGCGGGGACAGGGTCTGGGAAAACCGGCAGGCACCGAGGCCCAGAGGGCGTCGGGCTTCCCCGCACCGAGTGCCGCCCGCCGCGACCCGGGAACTGCCTGCTCCCCGGACGCCAGGCCCGCCGCTTGCCGCGGAGACACAGAACATGCGCTGCTCGCCTTACGGAAGCCGGGAAGGAAGGGGGCGGGGCCGAGGCTGGCGGGCGCGGGGAAAATGGCGGCGGCGGCGGGTGCAGCTACAAACGGGACCGGAGGGAGCAGCGGGATGGAGGTGGATGCAGCAGGTAACGGGCCGTGCGCGGGCGGCTTCCGGAGACCTCCTTCAGGGGTGCGTTGAGGCCTTGCTGTGCTCCCGGGAGAAGGGAGGAGGGCGGAGCAGCAACATCTTTCTCTGGGATAAGTTGCGGGAGGAAAAGTGTGGCCCGGGCTCCGTCGTCCCCCACTGCTATCTTCAGGGAAGAACGTGGGGCCCGGACTCTCACCCTCTCTCTTTCCCTCCACCCTTAGTAGTTCCCAGCGTGATGGCCTCCGGAGTGACTGGGAGTGTTTCCGTCGCTCTCCATCCCCTTGTCATTCTCAACATCTCCGACCACTGGATCCGCATGCGCTCCCAGGAGGGGCGGCCTGTGCAGGGTGAGTGTTGGGCATAGACTCCAGTCTCCTCTCCTTGCTCACCTCCCCCAGACAGTGGTCTTTTCCCCTTCCTTTACTAGATCCAATTCCCCTCCCCCAAATCATCGTTTCCCCAATACTTGGTTCCCACTCATCTCAGACCCTCAGGTCATAGAAGTCTCTTTAACGTTACCTTTTCCATGTCATTCTCTTTCCCAGTGATTGGGGCTTTGATTGGCAAGCAGGAGGGCCGAAATATCGAGGTGATGAACTCCTTTGAGCTGCTGTCCCACACCGTGGAAGAGAAGATTATAATTGACAAGGAATATTATTACACCAAGGAGGAGCAGTGTGAGAGTGGAATAGATGTGGGGAAGAGGAGTGGGAGTTAAAAAAAATGTGCAAGGTGGGGAAGATGGAGAGGGTTGGAAAGAAACCCGAGAGGACGCCAAGAACAGAGGAGAAAAAGTGAAGAGAGTAGCTGGAGAGATCTCAGAAAAAGAACACGTTCAGAGTTCTTTCTCAAAAAGAAAGTAAAGGATGAGAGAAGACAGGATAGAAGGGAGTAATTATTCTAAACTGAGCCAGGATTTGAGAAAGGAGGAGAAGCTGGTGAAAATACACCAGGAGTTTCACATTGAGGAAGGATGGTTTAAAGGACTATGTCAGGCCGGACGCAGTGAATCAGGCCTATAATCCCAGCACTTTGGGAGGCCGAGGCGGGTGGATCATGAGGTCAGGAGTTACAGACCAGCCTGGCAAACATAGTGAAACCCCATCTCTACTGAAAATACAAAAATTAGCCTGGCATGGTGGTGCGTGCCTGAAGTCCCAGCTACTCGGGAGGCTGAGGCAGAATTGCTTGAACCTGGGAGGCAGAGGTTGTGGTGAGCCAAGATCGTGCCACTGCACTCTAGCCTAGGCAACAGAGCAAGACTCAAAAAAAAAAAAAAAAAAAAAAAAAGAATTACTGTGTGTTCTGGCCCTTTCCCCTCCAGTTAAACAGGTGTTCAAGGAGCTGGAGTTTCTGGGTTGGTATACCACAGGGGGGCCACCTGACCCCTCGGACATCCACGTCCATAAGCAGGTATACATGCTCACACCTGTGCATGCTGGGGCAGAGAATGGAGAATGAGGGGAAGGAGAAAGGTGGGGGTCACTGACTTCTGTGCATTGTCCCTCTCTTCCAGGTGTGTGAGATCATTGAGAGCCCCCTCTTTCTGAAGTTGAACCCTATGACCAAGCACACAGATGTGAGTAATACCCCATGCCTACTCTGTCGTGATTGTCACTGTTGCCTTTTACTGTGTGATACTCTTCTATTGGGGAATGCCAGGTGCCACTTACCAGCTGTAACTCTGTCTTAGTCATTTCATCTCCAAACTGTGAAGGGAGGTAATCCCTACTTCACTGGTTTCTTGGGAAGATGAGATGAGAGGAAATGGGTGAAAGCAGCTCGTCCAAATGTTGGCATATAGTGTTCAGGTTTCTCCATCTCCTTCACAGCTTCCTGTCAGCGTTTTTGAGTCTGTCATCGATATAATCAATGGAGAGGTAATACCCTACCCTTGAACCCTCAGATCCTGCTTTTGGCCTCTTTCCTGCTTTTGATTCTCCCTTTGTGGGTTACCTTGCCTTGTAGGCCACAATGCTGTTTGCTGAGCTGACCTACACTCTGGCCACAGAGGAAGCGGAACGCATTGGTGTAGACCACGTAGCCCGAATGACAGCAACAGGCAGTGGAGAGAACTCCACTGGTAATGGAGGGGATTACTTGGAAGTGGGGTTGGAAGGTGTGGCCACATCCCGTCTCAACCTCCTCCTGTCCTCGTCCCTTTGCAGTGGCTGAACACCTGATAGCACAGCACAGCGCCATCAAGATGCTGCACAGCCGCGTCAAGCTCATCTTGGAGTACGTCAAGGCCTCTGAAGCGGGTAGGACAGGGGCTTCCTTGGGCACTTCCCTGGCATTCTTCCTCTCCCTCCTGGGGAAGTGACAGCATCCAAACTAATGCAGCCTCTTTTTGTGCCTTTAGGAGAGGTCCCCTTTAATCATGAGATCCTGCGGGAGGCCTATGCTCTGTGTCACTGCCTCCCGGTGCTCAGCACAGACAAGTTCAAGACAGATTTTTATGATGTGAGTTTAAAACCTGGATGGGGAGGTGGGGCTCATGCTGTCACTTTCACGTGGAGGACCGGGGACTGTTGTTCCCTGGGCATGCCACGAGGGATCCCCTGAGGAATTTGTCCTTTCTGTTCCCTCCCAGCAATGCAACGACGTGGGGCTCATGGCCTACCTCGGCACCATCACGAAAACGTGCAACACCATGAACCAGTTTGTGAACAAGTTCAACGTCCTCTATGATCGACAAGGCATCGGCAGGCGAATGCGCGGGCTCTTCTTCTGAGGAGGGTACTTGAAGGGCTGATGGACAGGGGTCAGGCAACTGTCCCAAAGGGGAGGGCGCTACACTTGAGAGAAACCGCTGTCATTAATAATAAAGGGGAGCAGCCCCCGAGCACCCCTGCTGGTGGCTCTGTCCTCTCTGTTAGGCACCACACTGGTTTGTCAACTTGGATGTTCATCGAGGTTCATCGTGAGCCTTGCTCACAAGCCCTTCTGATGCTTTTCCATGAGGGAGGCACTGCCGTTTCAAGTGACCCCGTGTCAGTCACATGGACTGTCGTTAGCATCCAAGGCTGCCTGCTTCCACCTAAGCGGTCTCTGTTCTACACTTTAATGTCACTCTTGACGACATCTTATACATAGCCCAGCCCTATAAACATGACAACTGACTACTTTCCCGAGCGAAATTAACTTTTCACACATGCATAAAACAAGAGATAGTAAGCAGATTTTTATTAGAAACAAGTCCAAGCCTTGATCCTGTGGGCATTGTGAATTACCAGGAGGGAGTTTCTCAATGACCGTTTACTACATATTTTGGAGAGGCAGCTAGGAAGTGGTCTACAGGTCAGGATTGCTGTATGTGATCACTTGTGCCGATTTTCATCACCCGCTAACCAGAGCTTTAGAGTGGGAGTTGGGAACTAAGTGGTTAAGTAATGACCTGTCTGCTAGAAAAGGGGAAAAACCAAGAGACCCTGCATTTCATACTGGCGCCGTATCCCCAGAGCCTGACTGGCACACAGGCAGTGTAAGACTAAATAAGGGAGTCGGGGGGCTCAAAAAGTGGAGCCCCAGCTCAAGTATCTCCAAACAGCAGGGACCACTTAGTCTTTGCCACATCCCCAGCATCTATACTGGGGCCTGGCAGGGAGATGCAGCTTACTCAGACAATTTACTGAGTGGATGAAATAGGAGCATAAAAAAGGAACAAGTAGGAATCTAAAAAACACACAATACCCTGTTTTAATGAAAGGCCCAGGCTAGAAGGTGGCAATCTACAAACACTTTATTAGCAGAAGGAATAAGTGCAGCATAGGAGAAAGAGGGGCTCCTCCTTCCCCTCAAGGGCATCACTGCCCCTTCCCAAGGGGCGGGCCAGCAGGGAACAAGAGGACCCCAGGCTTGCAAGCACGCTGGAATCAGACAAAAGTGATCCGTGTCCGGGAAGCATTGACCTGCCAGACATTGAGCTCCTCGTATTCATCCAGAGCCACCTGGAACTGGGCGGGTGTAAAGCCGCGAGATATGCAGCGCTGCTCTGCCTCAGAGAACCGGACGCTTCGGCCCCCTGAGACCAGTTCACGGATGGTGGCAAATACCACATCTGCTGGTCTCTGAGCCCTGAAGGAAATGAGTAGGTGTGTAAGGTCAGGGGACAAACAGGAATGCTCGACATCAACAGAGAACAATGATGGTCAGTGTTAGAATTGAGGCCAGCCTCAGACACATGGACACAAAAGCCAAAGTGACTCAGCTTTGTCCTTCACTAAACCACTCACCTAGCTGTCTGCCCCTTGTCTCCCAGAAGAGAGTCCTTTGACATCTCCATTAGCCTGATGGCTTCATTCACATCTTCCTTCTCCACCACGTCCACCATTCGCAGACGCGCCTAAGGGGAAGGTAGGGGACAGATGGGAACGGGAGGAGGGCAGTGGAACAAGGTCAGGGAACACCCTTGTTCTGGCTTTAAGGCTGGGCAGCCCATGGGTTGCCTACTCACAAAACAGGAGAGGAGCCCCCCACCCCCCCCAGCATCCGCAGTGTTGGGCCGGCACTGTCAGACCGAGACAAGTGCAATGCCCAGGGCAGCGTCCAGCAATTGCCCAAGTCTCCGCCTCTCAACACTGGCCAGTCCCGGAGTTCAGCTGTCCTGTGAGGGAGACCAGACCCTTTTGAACTCCACTGGGCTCCCCAGCATGACAGATGGAGCTTGGGGAGCTCAGCCAAGACAACTGGCAGAGAGAACGTGTCCTGGGGGCTCGGGAAGTGCTAGCTCAGCAGTAGGTCGGTTAATCACACTACCTGCACGAACAGCACTTTGGAGCCCCCAGGACTGAGGTCCAAGACGGGAGGACAGAAAGGAAGGTCTGTAGCACAGGATCTAGGACATGGAGTGAAACAGATCCCAACCACCCGCTCAGTGAAGGTTAACAAGTGGGGAAAAGGTCTTTCCCTCCACGGACGCTGTGCGTGCCCTGCTGGAGCAGCAAGTACCCACAGTGCGGTAGCACGGAGAGGACCACTATCTGCACTGTCAGCACTTTAGCCCCAGCAGGGCTGGAGCGGGAGGGACTCGGCGATGAGAGCATGGTAAGGAGCTGCCACTTTAAGGGTCAAAACAGATGGTCCTCCAGCAGTTTGGGCACTTACCAGAGCAGTGGAAAGGCGCAGGATAGCCAGCAGGGTCCGAGCGGAAGTGTAGGTGGCATCCTTACTAGCCCAAGCCTCTCGCCTCATCTCCACATACGCTGCCGTGATGTAGTCAGCCAGAGACTCTGGCACTGTGGGCTGCTTCTCGCGGCACATGGCTATGTAACGCCTGTGGGGGAAGGTTCATGGGGAAGCAGAAGAGGGAGATGGGGAAGGGAGTGAATATGAGCCCATGTTGTTTTCTGCACCAGGGCTCCCCATTTAACATGGTCCCCTCCAGGAACTTTAAGTGGAAAAAAACAAATTAGTGGGTATTTGCTTGGCTTGAATATCACTGATGGATTTCACCAAACATATAGCCCCCGAGGACCCTCCCAAGTTATTTCCTTTTTTTTTGGGGGGGGGGGAAATGGCCTTTGTAAGGGTAAGACAAATCCATCTGTCAGTAATAGATGATCCAGACCCCTCCTCTGAGCGCATGACACAGCAAAACAGATATATTTAAAGAGAATAGTTTACAGAATATTTAAAAGGGAGTAAAAACCTGAGGGAACACTGGAGGCTCGTGGAAAAATAGCGATAGAGGCTGAGTATCCAGAATGCCTGGGAGCAGGTGTTTTAGACTTCAGATTTTGGAGTATTTGCACATACATAATGGGATAGCTTGGGGATAGGACTCCAGTCTAAACATGGAATTCACCTGTATTTCATATACAACCGACACATATAACCTGAACACAATTTTATTAAAAATATTTTTGTGGGCCAGGCACAGTGGCTCATACCTGTAATCCCAGCGCTTTGGGAGGCAGAGGCGGGCAGATCACTAGGTCAGGAGATTAAGACCATCCTGGCCAACATGGTGAAACCGCTCTCTACTAAAACACAAAAAATTAGCTGGGCGTGATGGCGTGCACCTGTAATCCCAGCTATTCAGGAGGCTGAGGCAGGGGAATCGCTTGAACCTGGGAGGGAGAGGTTGCAGTGAGCTGAGATTACGCCACTACACTCCAGCCTGGCGACAGAACAAGACTTTGTCTCAAAAAAAAAAAAAAAAAAAAAAAAAAATTGTGTAGGAAAGTTTCCCATGTCCCTATTGTATAAAGTGTGGAATTTTCCACTTAAAAGCTGATCTCAGGCTTTGGTCATGTCCGAAGCGGGAAGTGGTGGTGTGAAAAACACACGCTAAGATTAAGCACTTTTTCAGGAGGCTCGCATGGCCCACTCAACGTTTGCCCGTCTGCACCCAGCTCTCCTACCTCATGAGCTTCATGTCCAGAGGTTCGAACTGGGAGGGGGGCTGCCGGCTGTGCTGGTGCACATAGGTGATGTGCTGGGCCAACCTGGATAGAGGGGAGGCCAGGAGGAACATCCTTTTTAGGGCTACACACCCATGTCCTCTTAGGTGTCCCTCCCTTGACTCTGCCACTTCCTTACAGTATAGGAGGGACACGCTTTCCTGAAAATCCTCATCAGCATTTCAGCCCCAACCCACCATTTCCCCGAGAACCGTGGACCAGCCCCTGATGCAAGGGGGAGGCTTTGGGGTTTCCAGGAGCACGGTATTTGTTTTGATTCACCTCCCCTCCTCCCTATAGATCATTACAGGGGACCTCTCTTTGGGTGTTGAGCTCCATTCACCGTAGGTCATTGTCTCGGTCAGGCCGGTCCTGAATCAGCCAGAGGAGGTCAAACCGGGAGAGCAGCGCGGCAGGCAGCTGTATGTTCTGCTCCAGGCTGCGGCGGGGGTTGTAGCGCCCATAGGCAGGGTTGGCGGCAGCCAGGATGGAGCAGCGGGCATTGAGTGTAGTAAGGATGCCGGCCTTGGCAATGGAGATGGTCTGCTGCTCCATGACCTCGTGGATGGCTGTGCGGTCGGCCTCGGCCATTTTGTCGAACTCATCAATGCAGCACACGCCCTGGTCAGCCAGCACCAGAGCCCCACCCTCTAAAGTCAGTTCTCCACTCACGGAGTCTCTCAGCACAGCTGCCGTAAGCCCCACTCCCGAGGAGCCCCGGCCTGTTGTGTACTGGCCTGGAAGAGAAGAAATAAGGAACCATAAGAGAGAAAGAACAAGAAGGGGAACAAACAAAGGACAATAAATGGGCCAGGGAGGCAAGGCCTGTGCTGGGATCATTCCACTGCCTCCCCCAGGCCTTCTTGAGACGCCCGAGGATCTGTGGGGCGCTGGCAACGTTCCCCTTCCCCTCCCACCGGTTCTCTTCAGAGCACAACTGTGGCTCACTGACACCTTGGCTCCTGGGCTCAAGCCATCCTCCAGCCTCAGCCTCCCAAGTAGCTGAGACTATAGGCACTCACTACCACACCCAACTAATTTTTAAAACTTTTTAGTAGAGGCCAGGCGCAGTGGCTCACACCTGTAATCCCAGCACTTTGGTAGAGGCCAAGGCAGGCAGATCATGAGGTCAGGAGTTCGAGACCAGCCTGCCCAACATAGTAAAGCCCCATCTCTACTAAAAGTACAAAAATTAGCCAAGTGTGGTGGCACGTGTCTGTAGTCCCAGCTACTCAGGAGGCTGAGAAGGGAGAATCGCTTGAACCTGAGAGGCAGAGGTTGCAGTGAGCCGAAACCACGCCATTGCACTCCAGCCTGGGTGACTGAGACTCCGTCTCAAAAAAAGGAAACAAACAAAAAAAATACCCAAACAAACAAACTTTTTAGTAGACCAGCCTGGTCTCAAACGATCCTTCCGCCTCAGCCTCTCAGAGCATTGGGGTTACAAGTGTGAGCCACCATGCACCCCCATTTTTTGAATAAACACTGTGGCCCTATCTGTCACTATGTTCACCTCTCCCAAGGCCCAACTACTTACTGCGGGGGGCCAGCCGATCAATGTACGACAGGAGTTGAGACTTGGCCACACCAGGATCCCCCATCAGACAGATGTTGATGTTGCCTGGAGGAAGGGAAGGCAGCCCTGGAATGACTCTTCTCCCAATACTTAGACAACAACAGAGCAATTTTGAGTTCTGCCTCCCTCTAACACCCAGCATTACTTCTAAGCCCTCCCTGTGTCCATGAAGGCAAGATGTCCACTCTTATACTCTGACCTACAGAGACACTTGTCATCCTTTTTCCCTCCTAAATGACTTCATCCCCCCGAGCCTCTCCCTTTTTCCTTCTTACCCCGGATCTTCATGCCTCGAGGAGACTGGTCCACACCCCCCACTAGCAGAAGCAGCAGTGCCTTCTTCACATCTTCGTGCCCATATATTTCTGGGGCGATTGAAGCTGCCAGCTTTTCGTAGAAATCCTCTTCTGTAGAGAAGTTAAGGTTGTATTTTTTGGGGGAAAAGGGGGCTAGGATGTAAATGGAATTTCCTCTATCTCCCCTGCCCCTCACCTGCAATCTGCCTCAGCTCCTCCCTGCTGAGCTCTCCAGCCCCAGACTCATCATCCTCACTCTTGTTCATCTTCACAATCCGATGGGCTTCCAGGTAGGTTTCTGAGAGTAAACCCTTGGGCAGGAAAATGCCAGGATACAGATGCAATCCCTTCAACTTGCCCATCACTGGATTCCCTAACGATTTCTTGACAAATCCCTGGGTTCTGTTTGGGGTTTTGCTGCCCACTTTTCTCTGTGCGAGTAGAATGAGTAGGTGAGGGAAAAGGGGACGATCCTCATGTCAAACTCTTCCTTACCTGTACCACCTGTCGGAACCCAGTGCGCAGGATTGGCAAGAAGATACCAGTGACGCTGACGTGGTCTCCAGGCTGGGCAATTCTCGTGTTCTCTCCTTCTACCAGCACCGTGATACTACGAGGGATGTTTCCCACGGGCACTTGATCACTCTAGGGGAGGGAAAGGCACATAAGGCCAGGAGAAATGGACGAGGACCCAACCTTCCCTCCCTAGGCATCCCACTCAAAGGCTCCCAGGCTGCCTAGTCACAGACAAGCCCACAGGAGGGCTACTGAGTTTCCCCTTCCCAAGGCTCTCAGAAATTCTAGTTCCACCTCCCTCCTGCACTTCCCTCTTTCGTTCTTCTTTCTTCCTGCCACTCCACAAGTGACTACAGGATTCAAGTGGACTCCCAATCCACCTGCCCAGGGCCACGTACCCCAAACTCACATGTTCTTGCATCTTCATCTCCTGGAATTTGATGAATTTGGAGCCCCGTGTCTGCAGATACAGCCGCCCTCCTGAGCGGTTGGTTTGGCACTCCTGGCTTGGGCACATGATCAGAGGCATGAAAGTTGGAGACTGGATCTAGGATGTGAGAACAGAAGCAGCAAAAGGAAGTCAGAAGCAAAAGAGCCCCATTGGGTCGGTCGGTTCCTTGAATCACATTTTCTCTTCATGGCAGACATCTTGGAAGTGTCAAGAACCCTTTGAACTTAACTCTGGGTCAACAACAAACACCCAAGAAATAGGTAGAAAGACCATTACATACCCAACAATGAAAGGCAAACACACAGGCAACTTTTACAAGCAAAGAAAATGATAGGCATCACGGGATCAAATTAATCTCTACAAAACGACTAATGGGTAAGGGCTTTCCTGCTCCTTGCTCCACACGTACCGGCTGGTAGGTCTCTGCCCCACACTGGTCACAAGTGTAAGTGGCCACCACCATCTTGGGTTTGACTTCAGAGACACGAGTGACAATTCCACGCACAGTCACCAATTTCCCCACAGAGTCAGCCCGCACTTCCCGGATCACACGAGGCTTGTTGCTACTTGGGCCTTGAAAATACAGCTCACTAAGGGGAGAAAACAGTCACAAACAAGATCCTGGAGAACCAATCCCTACATACTTCCAAACAGAGACCACTCACAATCTGCGCATGAGTTCAGCAGGGTACTGGTTCTGGGGGCTTCGGGCTGTTCCAGGGTCCCGACTCCGCTGCTCCATCATCAGCCGATGCTCAATGTAAACGTCCAGGACATCTTTATTTACCACCTAAAGGAGGACAAAATAAACAAATAAATAAATAAACGAGCAACAGGATGGGGAAAGGAGAGTGCAGAGAACACCAGACTGAAATGCCCCTTCTTTCTGCCTGCTCAGAAAACATCAGTATCTGACCAGCCTCTCTACAGAAGCTTAAATGCCTTTCCCTTTGTTTGCCATTGTTCTCTAGCCACTCACTTCCCTCTCCTTGTACTGAGGCAGCAGCTCTTGTACGGAATCGGCAAAGAGCTTTGCGTAGCGCCTGGCATTCTCACAAATTGAGTCCACCAACTCGGGGTCATCCTCGGCTACGTCGTCCAGGTCCACATACAGAGCCACTTGTTCCCGATGAGCCAGCCGAACCTCAGGTGAGAAAGAGACAGAAACACCTCAAAGCCACATTCACCTTGTGCACCAGTGTTCATATGTGAAGATACATTACTGAGAACTCAGCACAGGCTCTGGGCATCCACAGGGGGGAACACAGCACCACTTAGAGAGATACTTGCTTCTCAGCCCCCAAACCCTCTAATTATTACCTCTTTAATAAAACCAGCCAAGCTACTTCTTATGGCTCCTTATGCACCCCACTTCCCCATTCCCTTTACCCAATCTTATACTTACCAACTGGTTCCCATACTTGAACTGCTTCTTCCCAAGTTCATCATCCTGGTAGAACTCTTGTAAGAACTTCTTAACCTTTTCTGTAACGTGAAATGTAAAATCATAAAACATAAACTTTAAGACACATCACTGCCCATCCCTCTGATAGAAATCTAAGATACCTATTTTCGCTTAAAACACAGCCTATGAACTAATAATATGAACATTTAAATAAACTACCGAATTCTCCCCAAAGTGGGCATAACTCTTTTGCACAGTCTGTTTTAACCAGCGAAGAATAAAGAGCCCGGGGCAGTGCACAGGGCGATCCAACATCTATTCCCCAGGGGAATTCCTGTCCCTACTTTAGTTTAAAATCCTAGCGCCGTTCCCCATTGGCCTCCCACACTCCGGCCTCAAGGTTCTCAGCTTTCTTTCCACCCCCATGATCCCCTGCCTTCTTTGGGTCCCCCGAGCCCCTTATCTCACCGAGACCTCCGCCACCAGGCAGGTCCCGCACCCCACCACCGCTCCCGCCAGCGCTTCCGCTCTTAGTAAACAAAGAAGCACATGGGCCCGGATTCCAGCCGCTTCACAGCCCGGGATTCCTCCGCCCGAGGCGGGAGCCAGTTCAGCCATTGGCCAGCACGCCCAGGGCCACTGCGATCCCAGCCCACTGCCGCCTTTCCCGGGCCCGAGCGAAGCTCCCGGATCCCAGGCACGCCCCCCCGGGTCGCAGCTCTCTCCGAGGCCGCCACGCGGAAGGACACTGTTTACACGACACTCCCTCCACCCGCGTCGCGCCACTTCCGCCCGGCTCCACTTCCGCTCGGAGGGCGGCCTCAAACGGCCAATCCCGGCACGTAGCGGCCCCGGCTTGCCCGCCCCCGGGGCCTCCGCGCGCCTCGGGGAGGCGGCGGGAACCTGGGAATATCCAAAAGCGCGGAGGGAAGCGGGTCCGGGGTCCAGAGCCCTTAGAGTCTCCTGAGGTCCTCGGCGCGACTCTTCCCTGTGCAGCCCTCAGCCGGGTAGCGCCCCCCAAGCCCCCCAACTCTATAACACCTTTCCCAAGTGGGATTACTACCTTTTCTTCAACGTCGATGCCCCTCGCGCGCCTTCCAGGTCCCGTGGGCCTTAGCCAGGCCGCAACCCGACCCTGCCTCTGGCGTCGCGCGCCCCAGAACCCGCTGACCCCGGTCCTCGAAGACCCCAGCTCACATCAACAGGTGTTCCCCGGGAGGCTCCCCGCGCAGGACGCCCTCCCAGGCTTGTAGACCCGTACCTTTCTCTAGCGCGTAGTCCTTCAGTGCCATCGCTGCCGAGGCCTGTGCGGCAGCTCTTGGCGGGCTCAGAGGTCTTGCTTCTGGGGAAGCTGAGAACGTCCGCGCGGTGGACTGTGGCCGGCCAACCGAAATTGGCGCGAAACGTCGCCCCCCACGTGACCAGCGCCACTGCGTGCGGGCCAATCGGAAAAGCCGGCCCTTTCTCCCTCCCGCTAGCCGCAAGCCAATCGCCGGGCGGGCCTCGAATGAGTGACGGGGAGGCGGTGCGGGAGTCGGAAGGGAATCTCCGGGCGGGGTGGGGCGGGCGCCGGGTTTCCCGCGGTCCAAGCTGGCGCGGCGGAGGAGAATCGCTCTTAAAGGGCCAGCGCACGCGCGTTCTTTTGTTCCGGGGCCTCAGGGCGGGGCAGGCCCAACTTTCGCCGTCTTCTTGTCTGCTCTCCAGGACGGCCATGATTTCCCAGTTCTTCATTCTGTCCTCCAAGGGGGACCCGCTCATCTACAAAGACTGTATCCTAGACCCTCGGGGCTGGGAAGGGGCGGAGGGACCGGGCGGGAGGGGCGCCCAGGGCCAGCCCGTGTCGCAGGATCCTTCACTGAGTCCTTCCACCCGCCAGTCCGCGGGGACAGTGGCGGCCGGGATGTGGCCGAGCTCTTCTACCGGAAGCTGACGGGACTGCCAGGAGACGAGTCCCCGGTTGTCATGGTAACCACTGGCGGGAGGCGGGTGAGGAGCTGGGCCCGGGCGGGCCGGGTGGGCGCCGTCTCCCTCCCAGGACTGGTTCCATGGTAGCTTCCACTTGGGGGTTGTATTTCTCCAAGTAAAACTAACAAGAGGCCCGGCGCGGTGGCTCACGCCTGTAATCCCAGCACTTTGGGAGGCCGAGGAGGGCGGATCACCTGAGGTCAGGAGTTCGAAACCATTCTGACCAACATGCTGAAACTTCGCATCTACTAAAAATACGAAAAAAAAATTAGCTGGGCGTGGTGGCGGGCGCCTGTAATCCCATCTACTCGGGAAGCTGAGGCAGGAGAATCGCTTGAACCGAAGAGGCAGAGGTTGCAGTGAGCCGAGATCCGGACACCGCACCCAGCCTGGGTGACAGAGCGAGACTCCGTCTCGGGGTAATGGGGGTGGGGGAAAAAAAAAACGTCCATTGGGCGCCAGCAACACACCAGGCCCAGCTCCCTGCGTGACTCCATTATCAGCAACTTGGGGTAGTTACTATAATTAACCCCGTTTCCACATGGGAAGCTGGGCTCAGGGATCTGTCATGTATCTCCCAAACTAGTAAGAGGCATCGGGATCCCAGCTCAGGTCTCCTGGGTTCTGATTACTCCACCTCCCTTTTCCTAACCCCTCTTCTCCCTGCCTGTGTTTCAGTATCACGATGGCCGTCATTTCATTCACATCAGACACAGCAGCCTGTATTTGGTGGTAACAACTTCAGAAAACGTTTCTCCCTTCAGCCTCCTAGAACTGCTCTCCAGGTGAGGAGGGTTGGGCTGGGCACCTGCTAGCTGGCAGGGGTCTGAGAGGAGGAGGAAATACACGCTCCAAGTGTTTCCTCAGGTTGGCCACTCTTCTGGGCGATTACTGTGGCTCCCTGGGCGAGGGGACCATCTCCCGCAATGTGGCTCTGGTCTACGAACTCCTGGATGAAGTGCTGGTGAGAATCAATGATCCCCTTCTGTGGCCCCCACCTAATTCCCCTGGAGATACATCTGCTCTTCTACTGTGGGATGCTGTGGTTAGGAGGCCAAGTCTATTTTTTTTTTTCCTTTTAGAGACGGTCTTGCTCTGTTGCCCAGGCTGGAGTGCAGTGGTGCAATTATAGCTCACTGCAGCCTGGAACTCCTGGGCTCAAGCTATTCTCCTGCCTCAGCCTCCTCCCCTGTGTCCAGCTCATTGTTTATTTTTTGTAGAGACGGGAGTCTCGCTCTGTTGCCCAGGCTGGTCTTGAACTCGTGGTCTCAAACCATTCTCCTATGTCTCGGCCTTCCAAAGACCTGGGAGTACAAGAGTGTGCCACCATGCCTGGCCCCACTCCCCCTTTTTACCCCTTCCCTCCACTGACCACTCGGACTGTCCTTCCTTTACCACTAGGACTATGGCTATGTACAGACCACATCCACAGAGATGCTGAGGAATTTCATCCAGACGGAAGCTGTGGTCAGCAAGCCCTTCAGCCTCTTTGACCTCAGCAGCGTTGGCTTGGTCAGCAGAGGGAAAGAGGAGGGTGAGGAAGGAGAAGAGGGGTTGGCTGGGGTTGTCAGACCTGATGATTGATTGCTTTGGATGCTTTACAGTTTGGGGCTGAGACACAACAGAGCAAAGTGGCTCCCAGCAGTGCAGCCAGCCGCCCTGTCCTGTCCAGTCGCTCTGACCAGGTGAGGGAGGAATCCATGGGGTCAGACCCTCTGGTTTTGCTCTGGGACCCCAGAGTCCAAGATCTTACGTTGGGGCGCAGTGGTTCATGCCTGTAATCCCAGCACTTTAGGAGGCCGAGGTGGGCGGATCTCCTGATGCCAGGAGTTCGAGAGCAGCCTGGCCAACATGGTAAAACCCAAAAATGCAAAAAAAAAGAAAAAGGAAAAGATCGGCTAGGCGCGGTGGCTCAAGCCTGTAATCTCAGCACTTTGGGAGGCCGAGACAGGCGGATCACAAGGTCAGGAGATCGAGACCATCCTGGCTAACACGGTGAAACCCCATCTCTACTAAAAAATACAAAAAGCTAGCCGGGTGAGGTGGCGGGCGCCTGTAGTCCTAGCTACTCAGGAGGCTGAGGCAGGAGAATGGCGTAAACCCGGGAGGCGGAACTTGCAGTGAGCTGAGATCGGGCCACTGCACTCCAGCCCGGGCGACAGAGCGAGACTCCATCTCAAAAAAAAAAAAAGATCTTGACACCTCTCCCACCTCCCCTAGATGTGGGTATCCCTTCCATCACCCATGTCCCCACCCTAGAGCTGTAGCTTTGACTGTCCTGTCCTTTCTCCCTGTCTGTCCATTTCAGAACATAGGCTATTCTGCTTCCAACCATCCAAACCCTCTCTCTTTCTCAGAGCCAAAAGAATGAAGTTTTTTTGGATGTGGTCGAGAGATTGTCTGTACTGATAGCATCTAATGTAAGTCTGAGCTCCCAAACCTGGAGCTGAGGACAAATGGGACTTGAGAAACATGGTGGGGTGGTTAAGACTCCCAGCAACAGCCACACAGTGGCTCATGCTTGTAATCCCAGTGCTTTGGGAGGCCGAGGTAGAAGAATTATTTGGGGCCAGGAGTTTGAAACCAGCCTGGGCAACATAGCCAGACCCCGTCTCTACAAAAAATACAAATAAACAAGTTACCCAGGCATGGTGGTGTACACCTGCTGTCCCAGCTACTTGGGAGGCTGAGGCAGGAGGATCATTTCAGCCTAGGAGGTTGAGGCTGCAGTGAGCCGAGATTGAGCCACTGCACTCTAGTCTGGGTGACAGAGCAAGACCCTATCTCTTAAAAAAAAAAAAAAAAAAAAAAGGCGGGGCACGGTGCCTCCTACCTGTAATCCCAGCACTTTGGGAGGCCGACGTGGGTGGATCACTTAAGGTTAGGAGTTTGAGACCAGCCTGGCCAACACGGTGAAACTCTATCTCTACTAAAAATATAAAAATTAGCCATGCATGGTGGCAGACATCTGTAATCCCAGCTACTTGTGAGGCTGAGGCAGGAGACTCTCTTGACCCTGGGAGGTGGAGCTTGCAGTGAGCCGAGATCACGCTGCTGCCAGCCTGGGCGACAGAGCGAGACTGTCTAAAAAAAAAAAAAAAAAAAAAAAAAAAAAGACTCTAACCTTGATTCCCCTGCCTCTCAGGGCTCCCTGCTGAAGGTGGATGTGCAGGGAGAGATTCGGCTCAAGAGTTTCCTTCCCAGCGGCTCTGGTGAGGCCTCTGCAGGCGGGACCCAGGGTTGGGGTTAGGGCAGGTTCCTTGGTGTGTTAAACCGTGGAGTTTGCTGAGCTCCCCTGATGTTCTCTCCTCCAACAGAGATGCGCATTGGCTTGACGGAAGAGTTTTGTGTGGGAAAGTCAGAGCTAAGAGGTGAGGAAAAAGTGGGTCTTTCTCCCCTTGGAGTAGGTCATTGCTGGAGAGTTCATGGAGGGAAGTCAGAGATGGAGCCTCCCCACTTCTTGCTCCTCTCCCAAAACATGGGTCAGGAGTGAAGTCTCTCTCTCTCTTTCCAGGTTATGGGCCAGGAATCCGGGTCGATGAAGTCTCGTTTCACAGCTCTGTGAATCTGGATGAGTTTGAGTCTCATCGAATCCTCCGCTTGCAACCACCTCAGGGCGAGGTCAGGGTTGGGGTGGCCTCATAAATTCCATCCACCATGGGGAAGGGGGGCAGTGGGGGCATGAGACCAAACTAACCTTGTTGCTCTCTGGTCTCTCAGCTGACTGTGATGCGGTACCAACTCTCCGATGACCTCCCGTCACCGCTTCCCTTCCGACTCTTCCCCTCTGTGCAGTGGGACCGAGGCTCAGGCCGGTGAGACCATTTCCTGGGTTCTAGAACTACCTTGGAACCCAAGCCGAGACCTGTATGTTCCCAAGACTCACTGCAGAGTGGGGGTGGTGGTAGTGGTGATGGAGTGCAAATTGGAAAAAGGCTTGGGCTGGGCGTGGTGGCTCACACCTGTAATCCTAGCACTTTGGGAGGCTGAGATGGGAGGATCACTTGAGCCCAGGAGTTCCAGACCAGCCTGGGCAACATAGCGAGACCCTGTCACTCTGGAAAAAAAAAAAAAGGAAAAAGGTTTGGCTAATGGAGTTGGGCTGGACTTCAGCCCTTTTCTCTCTTGGGGGTACAGCCCATACCCACACAGCCCCGCATGGAGGCCCCTGGTGAGGAATGGTGAGATGCCAGTAAGAGATGGCCTGAGTCATGGTGTTTTACCCTCTCATCCAGGCTCCAGGTTTATCTGAAGTTGCGATGCGACCTGCCCTCGAAGAGGTAAGAGTGAGGCCGGCGCCTGGCCGAGTTCAGCTCTGTGGGACAGGAGACAGGGCCAGGGCACCTGCTACTTCTCCCTTCAGATGCAGCTGCCAGCCTCAGAATCCAGTTAAGGTAGAGGCTGTAGCATTTGGGAAGGTGGGGGACACCTGTGCTGAAATCCTGTTGTGACATTGAAGAGGAACAGGACAAGGGACCGTGCCTTCCTGGGGCTGACTTTGTTCCTGTCTCCTCTGTAGCCAAGCCCTCAATGTCAGGCTGCACCTTCCCCTGCCTCGAGGGGTGGTCAGGTGAGTGTGTGCACCCACCACGGGGAGATTCCTGGGGAGAGAGTGAGCTCAGCACGACAGGCCTGCCCCAAGAAGGCGCCAAGCCCAGCACCTTCCCTTTCCAAACTCCAGCCTGTCTCAGGAGCTGAGCAGCCCAGAGCAGAAGGCCGAGCTGGCGGAGGGAGCCCTTCGCTGGGACCTGCCTCGGGTGCAAGGAGGCTCTCAACTCTCGGGCCTTTTCCAGGTATTCGCTGTGGACCCCCGGCCCCTCTCCTCCCACCATCACTTAACAGCCCCCCTACACTCCCGAAGCAGTGCTGCCTGGTCCCCCCAGCGTGGTCAGCTTCCTGCCCTCTTTCCTCCCCCTGCCTCTGCCCCTCACAGATGGACGTCCCAGGGCCCCCAGGACCTCCCAGCCATGGGCTCTCCACCTCGGCCCCTCCTCTGGGTCTGGGCCCGGCCAGTCTCTCCTTTGAGCTTCCCCGGCACACGTGCTCCGGCCTCCAGGTTCGATTCCTCAGGCTGGCCTTCAGGCCGTGCGGCAATGCCAACCCCCACAAGTGGGTGCGACACCTAAGCCACAGCGATGCCTACGTCATTCGGATCTGAGGCTCCCCAAACGAGGACACGGCAGCCAAGGCGGCAGTTTGTCCCACGGAAGGACAGTCTTTTTCTTTTCCAGCCTCCTGGTCTTGGGACTCTCAATCTGGGCAGGAAGAGTCCTCAATCCCGAGAGACCAGGAGGGGGCAATGGGCCCAGCCTCTCTGTGGTATCTGATGCAGGAAGGACTGCAGTGGATCGGAACTTACAAACCAAACTTTTATTCTGAGGAACTGACTGTACAATATCTAAAAAGAAAGTGATATGAAAGGAAGCAATCTACAACTTCCTTCCGCTTAGTATGCATGCACGTGTGTACATGTCTGCATGTGTGGGAATCTGGGGGCTGGCAGGTGGAGCATCACGAAGCAGGCTGAGGGGAGCCAGAGTTGGGGGGCTGGGAGCCATTCGCTTTTGGAGTCCCTGGAGCTGGAGGGGGACTGTCCCCAGCTTCCTGCTTCCCCCCGCAGAGGGCACTGCTGCTGAGTGGAGAGGGGGATGATGCCGGTGGAGGAACTGGAGAAGGATGGGAAACGGGGCCTCCTTTGCCCTCCCCTGTTGGGGGAAGTGAGACCACAATATACTTCTGGACACTCCCGGGACCAGAGGGAGCAGTGCTGGGGGGTGCGGTGGTGGCGGTGGAGACCAGCTTGACGATGGGCTGCACACTGGGGACGGTGGTGGTGACGGGCGAGGTGGTGGTGGAACCTGAGCCAGGGGCCGAGGTGCTGAGGGACAGGACCTGGATAGAAAGGAAAAGCAGGTCCGCTTGCCCTGTGCCCTCCCTGCCCCTCAGAGGCCTGGCGGGGACACTTCACTTGCTCCCTGCCTGAACAAGTTATTCCTGTAGTTGACCCCATAGACAGCTGTGGCTGGAGACCTTGCTCATGCAGGGCAGCTACGGCCCTGCAGAACCGTGGTGGGTGCCTCTTTCAGCTCCTGACTTTGGGCCCAGAGGGGACTGTGCTCTACTCCTGGGCCTCCCTAGGGTGCTCTGAGGCAACCTGGGCCCTCCGGATGCTCCCTGTCCCACACAGCTCTGCATACCTGCTGGGTGGATGGGGCGCTGGAGGACGACGACATTACAATAAACTTGGTTGGAGGAGGGGAAGGCTGTGGTGGGGCAGCTGCTCGCGCAGACACCAGTGTCTGGACAGGAAGTGCGATGGAGCCAGGAACCTTCAGCAAGCCAGGGGTGCGAGGGCCAGGCTGAGGGGCCTGCGAGAGGGTCAGCGTGGGCCGGGGCTGTGGGGAGAAGAGGAAAGGGGACGTGGCAGCATCTACTAAGAAGAGTCTGAAGGGAGAGGCCTGGGCTCCCCTTGCTCTTAGTGGCTCTCACTGGGGCTGGGCATCCTCACTCAGGGCCTGGTTGCCCTGAGACGGCTGACTTGGGGCCCGCGTGGCTGTGTGAATGCCCGTCCCACACTGGGGTCCTCCTCCACCTCCTATTCCTCCTCCCCACCCGGCCACGGACCTGCGTGATGGTCAGAGTGGTCCTGTTGACCTGCTGAGCCTGCAGAGCAGCCTGGGCCCGAGCCTTGACCACATGGGAGCAGAGGAGGGGCCCAAGGGACCCGAATTCTGCCCGGTAGGCATCCTGATTGTCAGGCGGTGGGCGCAGCTTTGCCAGAACAGGGGCACAGTGTTTCTGCAGACAAAAAAAAGCCAGGTAGAGGGAGGGCTGGTGACACTCTGAGAAGAGCCTTGGGGATGCAATAAAAAAGGACATTCCTTATCATCTCAGTGACCCTGATGGAGGCCAAACCATGCTGAGCTGTTAGTGTGTGTACAGAACACTGTGGGCTTGCTCAAAACAAAAGATGGGCACGGGGCCAGGTGCGGCATCTCACGCCTGTATCCCAGCACTTGGGAGGCTGAGGCGGGCAGATCACTTGCGGTCAAGAGTGTGAGACTAGCCTGGCCCAAATGGAGAAACCTTGTCTCCACTAAAAATACAAAAACTAGCCAGGCATGGTGGCACGCACCTATAGTCCTAGCTACCAGGGAGGCTGAGGTACTAGAATGCTTGAACCCAGGTGGTGGAGGTTGAAGTGAGCAGAGGTTGCATCACTGCACTCCAGCTTGGGTGACGGAGTGAGACTCAGAAAAAAAAAAAAAAGAATGGCTGGGCGTGGTAGTTCATGCCTGTAATTCCAGCACTTTGGGAGGCTGAGGCTGGCAGACCACCTGAAGTCAGGAGTTCGAGACCAGCCTGGCCAACATGGTGAAACCCTGTCTCTACTAAAAATACAAAAAATTAGCCAGGCATGGTGGCACATGCCTGTGGTGCCAGCTACTCGGGAGGCTGAGGCACAAGAATCGCTTGAACCTGAGAGGCAGAGGTTGCAGTGAGCCTGAGATCATGCCACTGCACTCCAGCCTGGGTTACAGGGTGAGACTCCCATCTCAAAAAAGAGAGAGAAAAAAAAAATGAAAACATGGGCACTAACATGTGAATGAACTTGCTAAATACTGTGGCAGGACAGTTAATCAAGAGGGCATTTGCTTTGTACAGAGACCACACAGTAACACAGAAGCACTGGGGAAGGATGGTCCAAATGCCAAAGGCTGAGCATGTGAGCCCTTCTTTCTTTTTGGAGGAGTGGTGGTCTCCCTCTGTAACCCAGGCTGGAGTGCAGTGGCACAATGATAGCTCACTGCAGCCTTGAACTCCTGGGTTCAAGCAGTCTTCCCACCTTGGCCTCCCTAGCAGCTGGGACCACAGGCACATGTCACCACTCCCAGCTTTTTGTTTTTCGTAGGCGGGGTCTCGCTACATTGCCCAAGCTGGCCTCCTAGGCTCCCAGAGTGCTGGGATTACAGGCGTGAGCCACCACGCCCAGCCAGCCCCCTTATTTTTTACTCAGCTTGAGTCTCAGTCTTTCCATCTGTAAAATAGTATCAGACTTTGCAGTATGTTCTGAAAACAGGAGGCAAAGATGGGAGTAGGTGAATAAAATACGCCATATGCTTGCTAAACGCCGGCTGTCTCTCGGGGGGTCGGGGGCGCAGGTGCAGGGACAGGGGCTTCGGTTACCAGCAGAAGGCTCTGCACATGGTCTGCTCCAATCCGGTCAATGTTGCTCAACACAGGGCCGTCCAGCACACTGCGGATCCGCTCCCCTTCCTGCTGTAGCCGGGGCAGAATCAGAGTCTTGATAACCTGTTGGAAGGGAAAGGAAGAAACCAAAGCCGGAGGGTCACCAGGGTCTCCCAGGTGGGGGCACAGTGCCCTCTATAACCTCATGACTGCGTCCCCTCCCCCATTTCTTCCTCCCAGAGGCCTAACATCGTGTCCCAGCTCAGCCAAGCCTGCGATGGAGCCATAACGAGTCGTCCAGGGCGTCTTCTCGTCCACCCAGCTCTGTAAGGGGAAGGAAATAAACTAAGATGAAGGGGTCTGAAAGGATGATTGATAGGGACCCACGTCTTTCATAGACACTTTCCTTGTAAATCATTAAGACATGACAGTGAGGCCAGGCGCGGTGGCTCACGCCTGTAATCCCAGCACTTTGGGAAGCTGAGGCAGGCAGATCACCTGAGGTCAGGAGTTCAAGACCAGCCTAGTTAACATGGTGAAACCCTGTCTCTACTAAAAACACAAAAATTAGCCAGTTGTGGCCAGGCACAGTGGCTCACACCTGTAATCCTGGCACTTTGGGAGGCTGAGGCAGGCAGATCACCTGAGGTCGGGAGTTCTAGACCAGCCTGACCAACATGGAGAAACCCCGTCTCTACTAAAAATACAAAATTAGCTGGGTGTGGTGGCACATGCCTGTAATCCCAGCTACTCAGGAGGCTGAGGCAAGAGAATCGTTGGAACCCAGGAGGCGGAGGTTGCAGTGGGCCGAGATCGCATCATTGCACTCCAGCCTGGACAACAAGAGCAAAACTCCGTCTCAAAAAATAAATAAATAAATAAATTAGCCAATTATGGCTGCAGGCACCTGTAATCCCAAGTACTCAGGAGGCTGAGGCAGGAGAATTGCTTGAACCCAGGAGGCAGAGGGTGCAGTGAGCAGAGATCGCACCACTGCACTCCAGCCTGGGCAAGAGTGAGACTCCATCTCAAAAAAAAAAAAAAAGGCATTACAGACAAGCCTCAAGGCCCTTAGAGCCCCACAAGTTCCAGTCCCTCTTCCCTCTGCCCTTGTTTCCAGTGTCACTTCCCCCAACCAGAGGTGGCCAGTGATGAAACCAATGGTGCTCAAGTTTCCCTGGCTCACCTTGGTGAAGGTCTTGGTGATTCGGGACTGGATGTTGTTAGTGGTTGTGCTAAAATGCTTGCAGATCTGGGCCACCAGGCGGGCAGCAAAGTCTCGGAGTGCCCAGTGATTGTCCACATCTGGTCGCAGGCACAGCTGTCTGCTCACGATGCAGGTCATCACAGCCGGAATCAGCTCATGGACCTAAGGGAGAAAGGGCGGGGCAGCTGATTCTGGTTTTGTTTGTTTGAAACAAAGTCTCACTCTGTCACCCAGGCTGGTGTGCAGGGGCACAATCATGGCTCGCTGCAGCCTCAATCATCCAGGCTCAAGCAATCCTCCCATCTCAGCTTCCCAGGTAGCTGGGACCACAGGTATGCACCACCATGCCTGGCTAATTTTGTTTTTGTTATCTTTTTTTGTAGAGACAGTAGTCCTACTACTATCCTCAGGTTGTCCTCAAACTGCTGAGCTCAAGCGATCCTCCCATCTCGGCCTCCCAAAGTTGCTGGGATTTCAAGTGTGAGCCACCGCTGACCACTGACTTCCTGTTGGTGGCAGCAGGGTCCCTGGTCCCTGGAAGGGAAGGTGGGCAGGACCACTCACGTATTTTTCTAGATAGAGCGTGGGGTTGTCCATCAGCGCCTTCACCATACGCATCAGGTAGATGAGTAGGGCCAGGTTGTTCTGAACCACATTCACACGGACCTGCGGGAGGGAGGAGTGCTGGGCATGGGGCAGGGAGACCCTCACAGGAGCTTCCGCTGCCGTCCCTGCACAGTGGAACCTCATGCTCTCACCCCCTCCGAGATGAAGGTACTGAACCGTGGCAGCATCTGATACAGCCCGGGGTCCGTGGCAATGCTTTGCAGGGCTTCCTGTGGGAGGAGGGAAGCCAGTCAGGTGGGGGTAGGATGTGGGGAGCAATTCATAGGACCCCCAGGAGGAGGAGTCTCAGGGCCAGGGCAGGCTGGTGGGGCCCTCACCGCCCTCTTGGCCTCGCAGGAGCCCACACAGGCCTCGGTGATCTCCTTGTAGTAGAGCTGTTGCTCCACAGACAACTCATGGATGCTCCGGGGCTTCAGTCGCAAGGGGGCCCCCTCCAGCAAGGGCGGTGCCTTCTTCTCTTTCCCTGTGTGATTGGAGAGGTGGGTCTGACAAAGAAAGCTCCAGAAGAAACCTCAGTAACAGAAGAACCTTAACCCTCCACTTCCCCTGAGACTCAGGAGACCCAGCTTCTTCTTAGGCTTCCCCATCCTTTCTGGGGCTCTCTGGCCCACTTCACCAATGGCCACATGGAGGCTTGGCATGGTGGCTCACACCTGTAATCCCAGCACTTTGGGAGGCCAAGGCAGGCGGATCACATGAGGGTGAGTTTGAGACCAACCTGGCCTACATAGCAAAACCCTATCTCTACTAAAAAAAACTACAAAAATTAGCTGGGCGTGGTGGTGGGCACCTGTAATCCCAGCTACTCAGGAGGCTGAGGCTGCAGTGAGCTGAGATTGTGCCACTACACTCTGGCCTGGGTGACAGAGTGAAACTCTGTCTCAAAAACAAAAAAAGGATACAAAACAAATGGCCACGTGGCTTTGGGCAAGAGTACAGAGAGGCCTGGCCTAGGAGGACTGACCTTTGCCGTCAGCTGCGGTGGCCCCTTGACCTTTGCCCTTCAGGGGTCCGTCTTCCTCTTGGCCTGGCTTGGCTGACTTCAGGGGTTCTGTGGCTTCGGCCTTCTGTTGCTCTTTGGGAGCTGGTGGGAAAGCAGGCACAGTGGGAGGCGTGACGAGAGTAGCAGGAAAAGTAAAGGGAGGAGGCTGGATGCGGTGGCTCACGCCTGTAATCCCAGCACTTTGGGAGGCCAGGGCGGGTGGATCACCTCAGGTCAGAAGTTCGAGACCAGCCTGGCCAACATGGTGAAACCTCATCTCTACTAAAATTACAAAAAATTAGCTGGGCGTGGTGGTGTGTGCCTGTAGCTCTAGCTACTCAGGAGGCTGAAGCACAACAATCGCGTGAACCCAGGAGGCAGAGGTTGCAGTGAGCCGAGATTGTGCCACTGCAGTCCAGCACTCCCGCACTCCAGCACAGGCAACAGAGTGAGACTCCATCAAAAAAAAAAGGTGGAAGGAGGGGGAAAGGGACCCAGAGACCCAGAGGGTGGGGCATGGAGGTTACCTGGGGGTGGGTTCTCGGGGATAGCTGGCTGGCAGCCCTCGATGCTCAGCCAATGAGCTGCAAGGAAGGCAGGTGTCAAGGTGAATTGCCGCGCATGGACACTGGGGAGTTGTTCCATGCATGTTTCCACTCCTGCTCCCCTTGCAACTCACCAGGGATCTCACGCTGAGCTTTTCTTCTATTGTGAGGCTACTCACACCCACACGCATCTGTCCTCTTTTCCCTCCTCCCTGCCACCCTGCTCTCCCCTCCCCCAACCTTTGAGGCAGACGTCCAGGGGCACCCGGGGCAGAGGGGTATTGATGATGTCGCTCAGATCAACCTCCTTCTCCTCGTAGAAGTAAAGCTCCCGGCCCCCACCAGAGGCGAAGCGGAAAGGAATGAACTCCTGGGCGTGGAAGCCATAGAGTGGCTGTGGCAGGAGAGAGGGGCACATGTGAGAAGGGAGCCGGAGGAGACCTGGCTGAAGGATGGCGCCTCACCCCAACCCCATCGCCCTGTCCCCATCACCCGCCCCCTGCCTGTCTCCCCAAATCACCTCGACATTCTTTAGCTTCAAGGCATAGTCAATGTCACTGGTGGTGAGCTTCTGCCGCTTCCCCATGTGCATGAACTTCAAGGCATCCTGGGGTGGGTGACAGAATAGACATCAGCCCAAAATCCTAAGGGCGGGGCCCCGGGCGACATCCTGGACCCAACGTGGAGCTGGACAGAAGGGCTGGGTCACCTGTGCAATCTCTTTGATGCGGTAGCTGACCTCATCCGTCAGCAGCTGGCAGGTCTCCTCCTGAATCTGGGCGATGCCCATGGATTCAGCCACCACCTTCATGGACTCCGAGGGCAGCACGGTGTTGCTAAGCTTCAGCTTCTTCTCCTCAGCCATTCTGGAGTCCCTCTTCTCCCTGGAAGGATGAAGCCCCCGGTGGAGAGACGGAGACCCTGGCAGAGGAATGGGGCAGGCAGAAGAAAAAGAAATGTGAGGCCAGGGGCGGTGGCTCAAGCCTGTAATCCCAGCACTCTGGGAGGCCAAGACGGGCGGATCACGAGGTCAGGAGATCAAGACCATCCGGCTAACATGGTGAAACCCCGTCTCTACTAAAAATAATAAAAAATTAGCCAAGTGTGGTGGCGGGCACCTGTAGTCCCAGATCCGGCCACTGCACTCCAGCCTGGGTGAGAGCGAGACTCCGTCTCAAAAAAAAAAAAAAAAGAAATGTGAGACACGGGGACGGGGCCAATAAAGGGAGGACAGTGGGGAGAGGGGAGGAACTCGGGGTGTCTTCTGTCCATCCCCACATGAGTTAGCCCTGAGGTGTAACAGAGAAAGATAGAAATCTGGGCTGGTGCCAGGTGCCGTGGCTCACACCTGTAATCCCACCAGCACTTTGGGAGGCCAAGGCGGGCGGATCACTTGAGGTCAGGAATTCAAGACCAGCCTGGCCAACATGGAGAAACCCCATCGCCACTAAAAATACAAAAATTAGCAGGGCGTGGTAGTGCACACCTGTAATCCTAGCTACTAGAGAGGCTAAGGCAGGAGAATCACTTGAACCCAGAGGGCAGAGGTTGCAGTGAACCAAGATCATGCCACTGCACTCCAGCCAGGGTGACTCCGTCTCAAAAAAAAAAAAACAACTCTGGACTGGGCCTAGTGGCTCATGCCTGTAATTCCAACACTTTGGGAGCCCGAGGTAGAAGGATCACTTGAGCCCAGTAGTTCACAACCAGCCTGGACAACACAGCGAGACCCCATCTGTACAAAAAATACAAAAATTAGTTGGGTATACAGGCACACGGCTATAGTTCTAGATACTTAGGAGGCAGAAGTAGGAAGACTGATAGAGCCCAGGAACTCCCAGGCTCAAGCAATCCTCACACCTCAGCCTCCCAAGTAGCTGTGACTATAGGTGTGTACCACTGTGCACAGCCAATTTTTTGGCAGGGGGCAGAGACAGAGTCTCACTATGTTGCCCAGTCTGGTCTTGAATTGCTGGGTTCACGCAATCCTCCTGCTTTGGCCTCCCAAAGTGTTGGAATTACAGGCCTGAGCCAGCAGGCCCAGCCCAGATTTCTGTCTTTTTCTGTTACACCTCAGGGCTTCAATCCCAGCACTTTGAAGTCTTGGGCTCAAGCAATCCTCCAGCGTTGGCCTCCCAAAGTGTTGGAATTAAAGGCGTGAGTCGAACTGCCTGGCCCAGGCTCAGCTTTCCTTATCTTCACAGTAATGCCATCCGTCCAGACACTTGTTCTTTATCTGAGCCTTCACAACAAATCCACCAGGTAGGCCAGGCGTGGTGGCTCACGCCTGTAATCCCAGCACTTTGGGAGGCCAAGGTGGCTGGACCACTTGAGGTCAAGAGTTCGAGACCAGCCTGAGCAACATGGTAAAACCCTGTCTCTACTAAAAATACAAAAATTAGCTGGGCATGGTGGCGCGTGCCTGTAATCCCAGCTACTTGGGAGGTTGAGGCAGGAGAATCACTTGAACCTGGAGGGTAGAGGTTGCAGTGAGTTGAGATTGTGCAGCTGCACTCCAGCCTTGGCGACAGAGAGACTCCATCTCAAAAAAAAAAAAAAAAAAAAGCCGGGCGCGGTGGCTCAAGCCTGTAATCCCAGCACTTTGGGAGGCCGAGACGGGCGGATCACGAGGTCAGGAGATCGAGACCATCCTGGCTAACACGGTGAAACCCCTTCTCTACTAAAAAAAAAATACAAAAAAACTAGCCGGGCGAGGTGGCGGGCGCCTGTAGTCCCAGCTACTGAGGAGGCTGAGGCAGGAGAATGGCGTAAACCCGGGAGGCGGAGCTTGCAGTGAGCTGAGATCCGGCCACTGCACTCCAGCCTGGGCGACAGAGCGAGACTCCGTCTCAAAAAAAAAAAAAAAAAAAAAAAGATAAAAAAATAAATCCAACTGGGCACGGTGGCTCACGCCTGTAATCCCAGCACTTTGAGAGGCCAAGGTGGGTGGATCATGAGGTTAAGAGATCGAGACCATCCTGGCCAACATGGTGAAATCCTATCTCTACTAAAAATACAAAAAATTAGCTGGGCATGGTGGCACGCGCCTGTAGTACCAGCTACTCGGGAGGCTGAGGCAGGAGAATCGCTTGAACCTAGGAAGCGGAGGTTGCAGGGAGCCAAGATGGTGCCACTGCACTCCAGCCTGGCGACAGAGTGAGACTCTGTCTCAAAAATCAATCAATCAGGCCGGGTGCGGTGGCTCACGCTTGTAATCCCAGCACTTTGGGAGGCCGAGGTGGGCGGATCACGAGGTCAGGAGATCGAGACCATCCTGGCTAACACGGTGAAACCCCGTCTCTACCGAAAACACAAAAAATTAGCCGGACGTGGTGGCGGCTCCTGTAGTCCCAGCTACTCGGGAGGCTGAGGCAGGAGAATGCTGTGAACCCGGGAGGCGGAGCTTGCAGTGAACGGAGATGGCGCCACTGCACTCCAGCCTGGGCGACAGAGCGAGACTCCGTCTCAAAAAAAAAAAAAAAAATCAATCAATCAATCCACCAGGTAGTCCAACCTGACTCCCCTGCTCCCACTGCTTGGCCCAGGTCACCACCATCTATCCACTGGGTAAAGAAAGCCTCCTAACAATGTCTCCCGGTGTCTACCCTTGCCTCTCTCTACATCTGTTCCTAATGTTGCAGCCAAAATGCTTCCGTCAAACTGTAAAGCAGATTGTCATTTCTTTGCTCAAACCCTCACAGTGGCGCTCCACTTGCCATAGAGTAAAATCCGAAATCCTTATCATGGCCAGGTACAGTGGTTCAGCTGATGCCTGTTATCTCTGCACTTTGGGAGGGTGAGGTGGGAAGACTGCTTAGGCTTAGAAATTCCTGACCAGCCTGGGCAACATAACAAAACCCTGTCTCAGGCCGGGTACAGTGGCTCACGCCTGTAATCCTAGCATTTTGGGAGACCAAGGCAGGCGGACCACTTGAGGTCAGGAGTTCAAGACCAGCCTGGCCAACATGGTGAAACCCTATCTCTACTAAAAATACACAAATTAGATGGGCGGGCACCTGTAATTGCAGCTAGTCAGGAGGCTGAGGCAGGAGAATCACTCGAACCCAGGAGGCGGAGGTTGAAGTGAGCAAAGATATGTGTCACTGCACTTCAGCCTGGGCAACAAAGCAAGACTCCTTCTCAAAAAAAAAAAGACAAAATCCTTATAATGTCCCACAAAGCCCTTCAAAATTTGCCTTCTCCCCATTATATCTCTGATCACTCTTCCTTCCTTCTTCCACTTTGATCCAGACACATATGTCTTCTGGCTGCTCCTTAAACTTGCCAGGCATGCACTTAATAGCTTTTGCTCCATTCCCTCTGCCTGGAATGTTCTCCCAAATGTCTAATTGGCTGCCTACCCTGACCACCCTATTTAACTCTGCAGTCTGCCCTCAGAGTGGGGGCAGCCCACTTCTTCTTTTCCGTAGCATTTAACATCTTCTGAGCCTGGCGTGGCGGCTCACGCCTGTAATCCCAACACTTTGGGAGGCCGAGGCAGGCAGATCATGAGATCAAGAGATCAAGACCATCCTGGCCAACATGGTTAAACCCTGTCTCTACTGAAAATACAAAAATTAGCCGGGCATGGTGGCATGCGCCTGTAGTCCCAGACACTCGGGAGGCTGAGGCAGGAGAATCGCTTGAACCCGGGAGGCGGAGGTTGCAGTGAGCAGAGGTTGCACCACTGCACTCCAGCCTGGCAACAGAGTGAGACTCCGTCTCTGTCCACCATGTAAACAGGGCTCTTCTTTTTTTTTTGGAAATAGAATTTCACTCTTGTTGTCCACTCTTGAACTCCTGACCTCAGGTGATCCGCCCACCTTGGCCTCCCAAAGTGCTGGGATTACAGGCGTGAGTCACTGTGCCTGGCCAACAGAGTTCTTTATTACGTTCACTGATGTATTCCAGGAGCCCTGGGACATCATAAATATTTGTGAAGTAAATGAATTAGTTGTAAGGCTTAGAGATGTTGGTGCTCAGTAAATACTTGGTATCACTGTTATTAATAGGTCATAGGCCCAAGCTTTGAGCCTACACTGTAGTTAAAAGCAAAGTGGAGCCAGGTGCAGTGGCTCACGCCTGTAATTTGGGAGACCAAGGTGGGAAGATCACCTGGGGTCAGGAGTTCGAGACCACCCTGGCCAACATGGTGAAACCTTGTCTTTTTGTAAAAACACAAAAATTAACCAGACATGGTGGCGGGCGCCTGAAGTCCCAGCTACTCCAGCTACTTGAGAGGCTGAGGTGGGAGAATCGCTTGAACCCAGGAGGTGGAGGTTGCAGTGAACCGAGATCGTGCCACTGCACTCCAGCCTGGGCGATAGAGGGAGACTCCGTCTCAAAAAAAAAAAAAAAAAAAAGCAAATTGGAGCCAAGAGAGGTAGCTCACCCCAGTAATCCCAGCACTTTGGGAGGCAGAGGTGGGAGGATCGTTTGAGGCCAGAAGTTTGAGACAGACTGGTCAACATGTGAGACCCCCATTTCTGCAAAAATTAAAAAATTAGACGGGCGTGGTGGGGTGAACTGATCATCCCAGCTACTTAGGCGGCTGAGGCGGGAGGATCGCTTGAACTACTGAGGAGTTGGAGGCTGCAGTGAGCCAAGATGGTGCCACTGCACAACAGCCTGCGCAACAGACGGAAATCCTGCCTCAAAAAAAAATAAAATAAAATAAAATAAGTGGCACACTTGGAGCTGGACATTAGGAAGATTAACATCAATACTGTTCAGGAGTAGTACAAGTAGGGTGGCGGCCGTGCTGGAAGGATGGGAAGAGGGAGGCCGAAAAAGAAATTAGTTCTTTTCAAACCATCCCTAATCTCCTTCCCCACTTTTATAAGTCTTATCTATAGGGAACACAATTATTGGAGACATACTCTGTGCCTGGCGCCGGGTTTACAAGAGGCGGTCGTGTCCCACTTCCCTGGCGAACTCCTACGAATCCTTCAATACCCGGCGGTACCCTCTGCCAGTAAAGGCTCATAAAACACGCTACAGTCACAGGATCTCCTCAGATCAAGTGGAGGCGGCAGGAAGGCGTCCCAGGGGAGGGTTAACTTGAGCGAGATCCCAGCAGAGAAGCAGGTCGAAGATCCCCGGGCAGCGCGAAATGAGGCTCAGAGAGTCCACCCCATCTCCTGCAACATCTCTCCTATGCAGGCACACACACGGGGTCCCCACGAGCACAGACACACAACCAACCGTCCTCTTTCCAGTCCCCACAAGGGACTTTCAAAGGGTCTCCTCCCGGGTACCACTCAGACCCGCCCCGGCCAGCCGAGCACGGGCAGCAAGAAAACTCTAGCCGCAGCCGGGACGCCGCTCAACCGGCGCTCGGCGCCATCTTGGCCCCGCCCCCTCCTGGAAGCAGGTCCTGGCAGAACCGAAGAGCAAGTCACTGCCCCTTCCCCGTGCCAGAATAAGTCCTCTAGGCTTACAGAATGAAATTATATTTTAAAAATTTGTTTCTACATCTACATATAAGGACCACTCCCTCTTGATGTAATTAGTGTAATTTATTCCTTCACTACCCGGCTGCCAGGACCTTCAAGAGGCGCCACAAAACGGAGGCAGGGAAACCCGGAGCAACGAGGCCGCACCCCTGTTGGGCTGATCTTGCGCATGCGCCGATCTTGCCAGGCTGGATTTAAGGTTGCCGCCAGCCGCTGGGAATTTAAAGGACCCACACTGCCTCTCCGAAGTTGGTTTGAAGGCAAGCGGTGGTTGTTTGTGGACGGCGCTTTGTCATGGGACCTGTGCGACTGGGAATATTGGTTTTCCTTTTGGCCGTGCACAGGGCTTGGGCTGGGATGCCGAAGGAGGACGACGATGACGCAGAACGCTTGCCCAGCAAATGCGAAGGTATTTGAAGGGGGTAGCCCCTGTGGGCATCGCCCGGCCACACCTCCTTCTTCTAGGCCGGACATCCTGGACTGTATTGGGTGGGTCACCCGACCTCCTTGAAGGCTTGAGGGAGGTTCTGGTGGAGCTTGGCTGAATTTGGATGGGGTCAAGGAAGCGAACGTGTAGTGCCACCTCAAAGCTGCATCCAGAGAGAGCCTGCATTTTTTTGGCTGGCTTGGACACCCCCGCCAATGGATTGTGGGAATTGTAGTTCAGGGACCATCGGCCCTGGACTGCCAACTTTTAGAGCATCTTCAGTGCGTGTTTGCCTCATGTCACTAGACCTTAATCTGCAGAGACTGCAGGAGCCGGGTGTGAGGCTCAGGCCTTGTGGACATCCGCTGCCCTACCCTAGCATAGACGCTCCCAAATTACAGGCCCCACGCCCCCCTGAGGGGGTTTGAGGGTGAGTAACTCAGCCTTTGAAGCTCATAAACAAAAGGAGGCCGTACAAGTAGGAGAGGTTCCCCATCCGGTGAGACTTTGCAGACGGTGCGTACTATATGGATTTTTCAGCAAGCAGCACCTTCCACAGCTGCACTAGTGTGGGGCCCATTTGAGAAAGGGGACTGGCCCTGATGCCCTAGTTTGCTGCCCTCCTGACTTTACGTTTCTTCCCTGGATTCTTTTTCTCTTCTCTTCACCCCCACAAAACTGTATTTCAGTATCATGAAAGGCAGTCATGATAGTCTCATGACTTAGTCCTCATCTCTGTCTCCTTTCACCTCCGTGTCCCGCTCTTCTCCCCTGACTTGTCAATCTTTTTAAACAGACTTAATCACCTAATTGTATCAGTCCTTGCTTTAACACCTCTGCAGGCCTTCTATCGGAATACAGCCAACAGGCCTGGGCACAGTGGCTCACATCTGTAAACCCAGCACTTGGGAAGGCCAAGGTGGGAGGATCACTTGAGCCCATGAGTTCAGGCCCAGCTTCACCATATCTTGTCATCCTTGGTTTATCTGTCCCAACTACACTGACAGAGACCTGTAGATAGAGATAATAGGTTTTATTGCTGTTATATTGTTAGTATGCATACAGAAGGAGCTCAATAAATAACTGCAGGATAACAGTGAATACTTATACAGTACTCACTATGTGCCAGCCTTTATATATGTTGATTTAATCCTCATCACACTCCTATGAAGGACATACTATTATCCCATTGTATTTATTATACATACACACACACACACACACACACACACATATATATATATATATATATATATATATTTTTTTTTTTTTTTTTTTCTTTTGAGACAGAGTCTCATGCTGTTGCCCAGGCTGGAGTGCAGTGGTGCAATCTCAGCTCACTGCAACCTCCGCGTCCTGGGTTTAAGCGATTCTCCTGCCTCAGCCTCCCAAGTAGCTGGGATTACAGGCGCCCACCACTATGCCCAGCTAATTTTTGTAGTTTTAGTAGAGACAAGGTTTCACCATGTTGGCCAGGATGGTCTCAGTCTCTTGGCCTCGTGATCCACCTGCCTCGGCCTCCCAAAGTGTTGGAATTACAGGCATGAGTCACCGCACTGGCCTATTTATTTTTAATATATTTTACTTTTTTTGAGATGGAGTCTTCCTTTGTTGCCTGGGCTGGAGTGCAGTGGTGAGATCTCAGCTCACTGCAACCTCCACCTCCTGGGTTCAAGTGATTCTCCTGCCTCAACCTCCCGACTAGCTATTACAGGTGTGCACCACTACACCTGGCTAGTTTTAGTAGAGATGGGGTTTCACCATGTTGGCCAGGCTGGTCTCGAACTCCTCAAGTGATCCGCCCATCTCAGCCTCCCAAAGTGCTGGGATTACAGGCATGAGCCACCGCTCCTGGCCTATTATCCCATTTTAAAGATGAAGAAACCGAGGCACAGCAAGCAGGAAGATTGCCACACAGCTGCTAAATGGCTGAGCCAGGATTCCAACCCAGCCAGTCTGGCTCCAGAGTCTGCACTTGTATGCTCTGCTGCCTCAGGTCATCTGCAGAATGAATGACTGGTGTGTTTGTCTGTCTTTCACCTCCCCTGGACATTTCTCCTCCCCACCAGTGTGTAAGCTGC
Source organism: Macaca fascicularis (assembly GCF_037993035.2). Lineage (NCBI taxonomy): Eukaryota > Metazoa > Chordata > Mammalia > Primates > Cercopithecidae > Macaca > Macaca fascicularis. The sequence goes on from NC_088377.1 coordinate 48,776,473, forward strand.
TAAGCACAGAGCTACAGGGGGAGCTGAGTCGCACCGGTCGATCTCGAGAGGTGCTGGAGCTGGGGCAGGTGCTGGACACAGGCAAGAGGAAGAGACATGTGCCTTACAGCGTTTCGTGAGTCCTTCATGCTCCTCCCCTTTCCAACCCCCAAGGGAGCTCTGGGAGTTCCTACAGCATCCAGGGAATCTGTGTTTCCTCTCTTTCCACAGAGAGACAAGGCTGGAAGAGGCCTTAGAGAATTTATGTGAGCGGATCCTGGACTACAGTGTTCACGCTGAGCGCAAGGGCTCACTGAGATATGCCAAGGTCAGACCAAGGGCAGGACCCCACTTCTCAGAAACAAAGATCTGTATCCCCTGAGGTCCTCCAGAGGTTATCTGCCCATCATTTCACCATCATGGGACTCACCTGTGAATCTCCAGCAGTTGACAAAACTGAAATGGCAGAAAGGGGGAGGGGAGGGGTAGGGTGGTGGGCTGGGCTGATGCCAAATTCTTAATCTCTCAGGGTCAGAGTCAGACCATGGCAACACTGAAAGGCCTAGTGCAGAAGGGGGTGAAGGTGGATCTGGGGATCCCTCTGGAGCTGTGGGATGAGCCCAGCGTGGAGGTCACATACCTCAAGAAGCAGGTAGGATCAGATACTGCACCATCCAGGGAGGTGAGAAGGGAACCTGAGAGGGGAGCTAGGTTCTAGGGTTCGACTGTAGGGGGCGTCTACCCCAAGCATGGGGAATGGGGCAGAGTGAGGACTGTGCCATTGATTAAAGTAGGGCCAGGACCAGTGGGGCACGGTGGCTCGGCTCACACCTGTAATCCCAGCAATTTAGGAGGCTGAGGCAGGTGGATCACCTGATGTCAGAAGTTCAAGACCAGCCTAGCCAATGTGGCGAAACCCCGTTTTTAATAAAAACACAAAAATTAGCCGGAGGTGGTGGTGTGATCCCAGCTACTCGGGAGGCTGAGGCAGGAGACTTACTTGAACCCAGGAGGTGGAGGTTGCAGTGAGCCGAGATCACACCATTGCACTCCAGCCTGGGCGATGGAGCAAGACTCCATCTCAAAACAAACAAACAAACAAACAAACAAACAAAAGAAGAAATCATAATGAGCTGGGTGAAGTGGCTCACAACTGTAATGCTAGCACTTTGCGAGTCCAAGGGAGAAGGAGTGCTTCAGGTCAGAGTTCAAGACCAGCTTGTGCAACATAACAGACCCTTCACTACAAATAATAATAATTTTAAAGAATTTTTTTTTTCCGAGACGGAGTTTCGCTCTTATTGCCCAGGCTGGAGTGCAATGGCACCATCTCAGCTCACCGCAACTTCCAAATCCTGGGTTCAAGCAATTTTCCTGCTTCAGCCTCCTGAGTAGCTGGGATTACAGGCGCCTGCCACTACACGCAGCTAATTTTTTGTAATTTTAGTAGAGACGAGGTTTCATCATGTTGGCCAGGCTGGTCTCGAACTCCTGATCTCTGGTGATTCGCCTGCCTTGGCCTCCCAAAGTGCTGGGATTACAGGCGTGAGCCATTGGGCCCTGCCTTAAGGAAAATTTTTAAAAAGTAATAATGGGCCGCGTGCGATGGCTCACATACGTAATTCCAGCACTTTGGGAGGCCGAGGCAGGCGGATCACAACATCAGGGGTTGAAGACCATCTGGGCCAACATAGTGAAACCCCATCTCTACTGAAAATACAAAAATCAGCCGGGCGTGGTGGCATGCATCTGTAGTGCCAGCTACTCCGGAGGCTGAGGCAGGAGAATCGCTTGAACCTGGGAGGTGGAGGTTGCAGTGAGCTGAGATCCCACCACTGCAGTCCAGCCTGGACGACAGAGCAAGACTCCATCTCAAAAAAAAAAAAAAAAAAAAAAAAAAGGTTGCTAATGATATCCACCATCACTTATCAAGCACCTACTGTGTCCCAGACTCTAGATCACATACTTTGCATCTGCAGCCTCATTTTACCCTCAACAACCTGATGTGGTAGGTGCAATTACCGTACATATTTTACAGCCAAGGAGCTAAAACTCAAGAGTTTAATAACCTACTTGGCAGAGTAGGTGCTGGTAAATGTTTGTTGAATGAATGAGGATCGCACATCTAGTAGACCAAGCTTAGCTTCCTGGCTACCTGCCTCTCCAAAATCAGTCAGGTTGAGGAGGGAGAGAAGACAGGAGGGATCTCAAATTCCTCCAGAGCAGATACTCTTCTGGCCCTTCTACTTGACCAGTGTGAGACCATGCTGGAGGAGTTTGAAGACGTTGTGGGAGACTGGTACTTCCACCATCAGGAGCAGCCCCTACAAAATTTTCTCTGTGAAGGTCATGTGCTCCCAGCTGCTGAAACTGGTAAGCGTGGGGACTGAACTCCTCTCCTGCCAAGCCGTAGCCTCCCCTGCTTCCAGGACTAATATATGAATTGTTTTCTGTCATCCAATCTAGCATGTCTACAGGAAACTTGGACTGGAAAGGAGATCACAGATGGGGAAGAGAAAACAGAAGGGGAGGAAGAGCAGGAGGAGGAGGAGGAAGAGGAGGGAGGAGACAAGATGACCAAGACAGGGGGCCACCCCAAACTTGACCGAGAAGATCTTTGACCCTTGCCTTTGAGCCCCCAAGAGGGGAAGGGATCATGGAGAGCCCTCTGAAGTCTGCGCTCTCCCTGCTCCACAGCTTTCAGGGTGTGTTTGTGAGTGACTCCACCCAAGCTTGTAGCTGTTCTCTCCCATCTAACCTCAAGCAAGATCCTGGTGAAACAGCATGGCATGGCTTTCGGGGTGGAGGGTGGGGGTGGAGGTCCTGCTCCTACAGATGAACTCCATCCAGCTCCTTAATTGGCAGGTGTATGTGCTGACAGTACTGAAAGCTTTCCTCTTTAACCAATCCCCACACCCACCCAGAGGTCAGCAGTGGCACTGGAGCTGTGGGCTTTGGGAAAGTCACTTAGCTCTTTAAGTGCTAAAGTGCTTTTAGACCCTTCCAAGGAAGAGGCCAGAACGGACATTCTCTGCGATCTATATACACTGCCTGCATCCAGAAGGCTACACACCAGCAAACAGTGAAGGAGAATGGGACACTGGGTCATGGCCTGGAGTTGCTGATAAATTCGGTGGGGTAGATACTTGGTCTACTTCAGATCAGTGTCACCGAGAGCCCACCATATAGTTTCATAGGTGCTAAATTTTCTATATTGCTATTAAACTTTTTTCTTTTTTTCTAAAAACTAGTTGGGCCCAAAGTTTCAAACAACAGCAGGGCACACATAGCTAGCTGGTCAATGAGGCAGAATGGCCGCTGTCTTGTTAAGCTGAAGCTGCAGGCTGAGCAACATAGTGAAACCCCACCTCTATACACACACATACACACACACAAATTAAGAAGACTGCAAGGCTGGTGGTGTAGCGCCTGTAGTCCCAGTTACTACAGAGGTGGAGATGGGAGGATCAGTTGAGTCCAAAAGATCCAAGACCAGCCTGGAGGCTGGTCGAGGTGATTCACACCTGTAATCCCAGCACTTTGGGAGGCCGAGGCAAGCGGATCACCTGAGGTTAGGAGTTCGAGAGCAGCCTGGCCAACAATAGAGAAACCTCGTCTCTACTAAAAATACAAAAATTGGCCGGGCATGGTGGTGGGCGCCTGTAATCCCAGTTACTCGGGAGGCTGAGACAGGAGAATCGCTTGAACCCAGGAGGTGGAGGTTGTGGTGAGCTGAGATCGTGCCACTGCACTCCAGCCTGGGTGACAGGGTAAGACTCCGTCTCAAAAAAAAAAAAAAAAAATTTAGAGGGGCGTGCACGCCTGTATTCCCAGCACTTCTGGAGGCCGAAGCAGGAGGATCGCTAGAACCCAGGGGTTCAAGGCTGGGGAGAGCTATGATGGTGTCCCTATACTCTAGCCTGGGCGACAGGGAGAGATTTTGTCTCAAAAGAGAAAAAGATCAGGTGCGGTGGCTCACACCTGTAATCCTAGCACTTTAGGAGACCAAGCCTGGAGGATCGCTGGAGCCCAGGAGTTCCAGACCAGTCCTGGCAACAGAACTAGACCCTGTCTCTACAAAAAAAAAAGAAAAAATAGAAATCTTAGCTGGGCCTGGTGGTGCGCGCCTGTGGTCCAAATACTCAGGGGGCTGAGGCGGGAGGATCACATGAGCCCAGGCGGTTGAGGCTGCAGTGAGGTCTGATCGCGCCACTGCACTCCAGCCTGGACAACTGAGCATGACCCTTCCTCAGAGCTAATGGCGCTTCATAATTCTGCAGTCCAAGGAAGCTTCTGGGGTCGCGGGGCGGAGAACCGCCAGGAGGCTGGAGTCCAAACGGCCTCCTGTGGCAGACGGTAAAGGCGCCGGAACTACAGCTACCTCCGCGGCGCCGTTTCGGCCGCCATATCTGGGTGCACGGGAACTCGCAGAGGACAAACTCCCACGCGCGTTTTCGATTTCTGCGCTTTCCTCGAGTGAGGCAAGACTTAGCAGAGGCCCAAGGTAGAGCGCGGCTAGGATTCGATAGAGGGGAATACAAAGGATAGCCTTAGGAGAGTGACGGGCAAGGACGTACGTACCGCTACAGGAACGGGGCGGGGGCCGAGGATGCCGAGGGAGGGGCGGGCCCAAGTGTGAGGGGAGGCTGGGCGATACCATCTTGGGCAGGGAGGGTGATACCAACTTAATGGGAGGCGGGTGGCAGAGAACCGAGGCTTAGGGGCAGTGGCGGGGCCGGGCTCGGTGGGGGATCGCAGAGGGATAGGACGGTCGCCCACTGCTCCATTTCCTTTCTCCGCAGCCCGTCCCTCCCTGCCAGGAGCAGCCTCATGCGGACCGAGCCATTGCGCGGGGCGTCCCCTCTGCTGGTGCCCGGCGACCCCTACTCCGTGGTGGTTCTGCTGCAGGGCTACGCGGAGCCCGAGGGGGTGGGCGACGCCGTGCGCGCCGACGGCTCCGTAACCCTGGTCCTACCCCAGACCCGGGGCCCGGCCTCCAGCCACCGAAAGTCCCCGCGCGGGAGTGGCGGCGCAGAGGCCGCCCTGGAGGAGGCGGCCTGTGGCCCCATCCTGGTGGACACCGGGGGCCCCTGGGCTCGGGAGGCGCTGCTGAGGGCGCTGGCGGGGCAGGGCGTGGCCCCGGGAGACGTGACGCTGGTTGTGGGGACCCATGGGCACTCAGATCACATCGGGAACTTGGGGCTGTTCCCAGGCGCGGCTCTGCTGGTCTCGCACGACTTCTGCCTCCCCGGAGGCCGCTACCTGCCCCACGGGCTGGGTGAGGGGCAGCCCCTGCGCCTGGGCCCGGGGCTCGAGGTGTGGGCCACGCCGGGCCACGGGGGCCAGCGCGACGTGAGCGTGGTGGTGGCCGGCACGGCTCTGGGTACCGTAGTGGTGGCGGGAGATGTGTTTGAGCGAGATGGGGACGAGGATTCGTGGCAGGCGCTGAGTGAAGACCCCGCAGCCCAGGAGCGGAGCCGGAAGAGAGTCCTGGTAGTTGCCGACGTGGTCGTACCTGGTCACGGGCCCCCCTTTCGAGTGCTCAGGGAAGCCGCGCAGACCGAGACGGAGGGTGGAGGGAACAGCGAGCAGGAGCCGGTGGTCGGAGAGAGGAGCCCGCCCCGCACTGATCAGCCCAGAGAGGGACTGGACTCTTGTAAGCCCTAACATCCAGGAGTTGCTGGAGACAAAGTCAGAGCAGTCAAGGGTGAGAGCTTCCAGCCCTTCCAGGAGGCTAGTTTTCAAGTGAGGACAGAGTGCACCTGACACTGCCATCACATCGTCAGTATCATTGCCTATCTCTGCCACCAAACTAAGATCAAAGGACGGGCTCAGCTCCCTGTGCATTCTCCCTGGGCCTCAGTAAAATGGGGGAAGGTTCCTGGGAGAGGTCTCCAAAATAAAAATGGAAACTGCATTGAAAATCATAGTGCCCTAATGTAAATGTGAAGCATTGACGGTGATAATCGTGCAAACATGGTAATCTGCAACTGCAGCAGGGGCATACTTTGGCCAGTTGCCCCTTTCTTGTAGGATGGAGGTCGCTGAGAGAAGGTGCAGGGCACAGAGATGACTCTTTAGTCACCTGACTTAACGTATCTGTTCATATTTTTTTGTCACACAGGCTGGAGTGCAGTGGTACAATCATAGCTCACTGCAGCCTCCAGCTCAAGCCATCCTTCTGCCTCAGACTCCCAAGTAGCTGGGACTACAGGCAAGTGCCACTATGCCCTGCTACTTTTTTTTTTTTTTTGAGGTGGAGTCTCACTCTGTCGCCCAGGCTGGAGTGCAGTGGTGTGATCTCGGCTCACTCTGAGATCTCGGCTCACTCCCGCCTCCCGGGTTCACGCCATTCTCCTGCTTCAGCCTCCCGAGTAGCTGGGACTACAGGCGGCCGCCACCATACCTGGCTAATTTTTTTGTTTTTTGTTTTTTTCTTTCTTTCTTTCTTTCTTTTTCTTTTGAGGCAGAGTCTCGCTCTGTCGCCCAGGCTGGAGTGCAGTGGCGCAATCTCGGCTCACTGCAAGCTCCACCTCCCGGGTTCACAGCATTCTCCTGCCTCAGCCTCCGGAGTAGCTGGGACTACAGGCGCCTGCCACCACGCCCAGCTAATTTTTTGTATTTTTAGTAGAGATGGGGTTTCGCCATGTTAGCCAGGATGGTCTCGATTTCCTGACCTCGTGATCCACCCACCTCGGCCTCCCAAAGGGCTGGGATTACATGCTTGAGCCACTGCGCCCGGCCATTTTTTTTTTTTGTATTTTTAATAGAGACGAGGTTTCACCGTGTTAGCCAGGATGGATTTTTTTATTTTTATTTTTTTGAGACACAGTTTCACTCTGCCCCCACAGGCTGCGGTGCAATAGTGCAATATTGCACTACAGATTGCACTGCAACTTCCGCCTCCTGGGTTCAAGTGATTCTTGTGCCTCAGCCTTCCCAGCAGCTGGGATTACAGGCTCACACTACCATGTACAGCTAATTTTTATATGTTTAATAGAGAGAGGGTCTTACCATGTTGGCCAGGCTGGTCTCAAACTCCTGGCCTCAGGTGATCCGCCCACCTCAGCTTCCCAAAGTGCTGGGATTATAGGTATGAACCACCACGCCTGGCCATCAGCTAATTTTTTTTTCATTTTTTTTCAGAAATGGTCTCACTGTGTTGCCCAGGCCGGTCTTGAACTCCTGACCTCAAGAAATCCCACCTTCTTGGGCCCTCTGCATCTTTTTTGAGACAGAGTTTTGCTCTTGTTGCCCAGGCTGGAGTGCAATGGTGCAATCTCGGCTCACTGCAACTTCCGCCTCCCCGGTTCAAGGGATTCTCCTGCCTCAGCGTCCCGAGTAGCTGGGATTACAGGCACCCACCACCAGGCCCGGCTAATTTTTTGTATTTTTAGTAGAGACGGGGTTTCACTATGTTGGCCAGGCTAGTCTCAAACTGCTGACCTCAGGCAATCCACCCTCGTCGGCCTTCCAAAGTGCTGGGATTACAGGCGTGAGCCACAGAGCCTAGCCCTGCCCCTGCCTTTATTCACTAATTCTTCATCCAGTGGATACTTAACCCCTGCAGTGTCTCAGGCACTGCCTAAGTTATGGGATACAACCAAGAGCCCGCTGGACAAACTCCCTGTCCCTCATGGAGATCACATTCTTTTTTTTTTTTTTTTTTTTTTTTTTTGAGACGGAGTCTCGCTCTGTCGCCCAGGCTGGAGTGCAGTGGCCGGATCTCAGCTCACTGCAAGCTCCGCCTCCCGGGTTTACGCCATTCTCCTGCCTCAGCCTCCCGAGTAGCTAGGACTACATTAGCTGGGACTACAGGCGCCCGCCACCTCGCCCGGCTAGTTTTTTTTTGTATTTTTTAGTAGAGACGGGGTTTCACCGTGTTAGCCAGGATGGTCTTGATCTCCTGACCTCGTGATCCGCCCGTCTCGGCCTCCCAAAGTGCTGGGATTACAGGCTTGAGCCACCGCGCCCGGCCGAGAGTGGGCTCTTTTATTTAGGGTGTCAGGAAGAGTCTTCGTGAGGAGATGATGTTTGTTCAGAAAACCAAATGAGAAGAAAGCCAGCCATGTGTGGATCTGGGAGAAGGTCATTCCAGGCTCAGGAACAGCAGGTATAAAAGCCCTGAGACAAGACAGCTTGACTCACTGGAGCGGCAAGAAGACCCATGGTAGGGCTGGATGTGGTGGTTCACGCCCATAATCCCAGCACATTGGGAGGCTGAGGAGGGAGGATCACTTAAGCCCAGGAGTTCAAGACCGGCCTAGGCAGCATAGTGAGACCTCATCTCTATAGAAAATTTAAAAATTAGCCAGGTGTGGTGGTGCCTGCCTGTAGTCTCAGCTACTCAGGAAGCTGAGGTGGAGGCTCACTTGATCAGGCTACAGTGAGTTGTGATCTTACCACTCCACTTCAGTCTGGACAACACAGCAAGACCCTATTTCTAAAATTTAAAAAAAAAAAAAAAAAAAAAAGGCTGGCACAGTGACTCACGCCTGCAATCCCAGCACTTTGGGAGGCTGAGGTGAGCAGATCACTTGAGGTCAGGAGTTCCAGACCAGCCTGGCCAACATGGTGAAACCATGTCTCTACTAAAAATACACACACACACACACACACACACACACACACACACACACACACACACACACACACAAGCTGGGCGTGGTGGCAGGTGCCTGTAATCCCAGCTACTTGGGAGGTTGAGACAGGAGAATCATTTGAACCCAGGAGGCGGAGGTTGCAGTGAGCCGAGATCGCGCCACTGCACTCCAGCCTGCGCAACAGAGCAAGACCCCGCTTTCTCAAAATAAATAAATAAATACATAGCTGGGCTTGGTGGCATGTGCCTGTAGTCCCAGCTATAGGTTGGAACATCCATGTACTCCCATGCTTCAGGAGGCTGAGGTCCTTGTCCCCAGACTGACTTCAGATTTGGGTATCCTCATGCAATATATGGTTCTACAATCCTCAGCATGTTTTTTTGTTGTTGTTGTTGTTTGTTTCTTTGTTTGTTTTTTGAGACAGAGTCTTGCTCTGTCACCCAGGCTGGTGTGCAGTGGCATGATCTCAGCTCACTGCAACCTCTGCCTCCCGGGCTCAAGCAATTCTCCTGCCTCAGCCTCCCGAGTAGCTGGGATTACAGGCACACGCCACCACACCCAGCTAATTTTCTGTAGTTTTAGTAGAGATGGGGTTTTACCATGTTGGCCAGCTGGTCTTGAACACCTGACCTCAAGTGATTCACCTGCCTCAGCTTCCCAAAATGCTGGGAACACAGGCTTGAGCCACCATGTCCAGCCAGGTGATTTTTATTTTGTTAAATTTTTTTGTATCCTTTCAAATTTTCTACAAGAAGCATATATTACTTTTGACAATTAGGAGAAATATTTCATTTTACATATCAGCACTTAAGAGTCTATATATATATACACACACACACACACACGTAGTCATCCTTTCCAAGAGGGTGGTTCTGATAAACTGAAATGCCATCTATCTCATATCTTTGCAAGGCTTGTTGATACCCTAAATGGAGACTCGAACATAAAATGACAGTTGTCACATGTGCTGGTGTAGAGCTGTGGGCTCTGTCCCCCACCCTCATCTCAGCACTGCTTTACATGTGGGAACTAGACCTCTATCAGGCTTCCCCCTCCCTTCACCTTTCCTGCCACCATCCATATCCCAATTCCTTTTTTTTTTTTTTTTTTTTTTTGAGAGTTCACCCACTGAAGTGCAGCAGTGCAATCATAGCTCACTGCAGCCTCAACCTCCTGGGCTCAAGCAATCCTCTCGCCTCAGCCTCCCAAGTAGCTGGGACCACAGCACATGCTACCATGCTGGGCTAATTTTATTTTTTGTAGAAAAGGGGTCCCGCTGTGTTGCGCAGGCTGGTCTCAAACTCCCAGACTCAAGCGGTCCTCCCACCTCGGCCTCCCAAAGTGCTGGGATTACAGGTGTGAGCCACGGCGCCCAGCCCCACATCCCAATTCATGCTGGTAGATCTTATGGACTTCATGAGGCAGAGGTAGGAAAAGAGGTCCCAATAGCTGAGCAAAAAGGCTTCCAGGCTTAATGGTCACACTGGCTTTCCCATCAGCACAGCCCTGGGACCCCCAGATGCACTCAGGTGGGACAGGTGAAAGAAAGGAGCAAGTCCACCTTGTTGTGGACAATGAGCAGGCCTGGGTGGATGCTGTCTGGCAGGGCCAGGCTGGAGGTCATTTCCCAGTCACCTGTAAAGGCCACAGGGAGACGAGCAAAGGCGGCTCGGAGGAGCTGGTTCACCAGGAGGGTGAACCAGTCACTGCCACACACAGACTTATAGCCGGTGGTGGCCAGTTTGATGACCCAGAAGCGTGCCGGCTTCCCGGGCCAGCAGGGCTGCCATGGCCACCTGGATCCCTGCCAGTCATCGCACAAAGATGGATGGAGGGAAGGTGGTAAAATGGGCACCCAAGCCCAGCACCACCACCATGTGGGGTCCCCTGGCCAGGCCCCTCAGCTCCCATGCCACAGACTGCAGGGAGGCCACTGGTTTACGGGCCAAGCGTAGGGGCCAGTCGTGGGAGTGCCAGTGCAGCATGATGTCCTGAGCGGTCTCCGCTGCCATCAGGGGCCCCTTCTGGTATGTGGCATGTAGATTCACTGGCTTCAGGGCTGTCGGGAGGACAAGGAGTGGAGATCCGGGGTTAACATAGAGCTGTACTTCCTGTTTTAAAAATACATTGGCCACGCCAGGCATGGGGGCTCACACCTGTAATCCCAGCACTTCGGGAGGCTGAGGTGGGCGGATCACGAGGTCAGGAAATCAATACCATCCTGGCTAACACCGTGAAACCCCATCTCTACTAAAAATACAAAAAAAAAAAAAAAAAAAAAAAATTAGCCGGGCATGGTGGTGGGCGCCTGTAGTCCCAGCTACTCGGGAGGCTGAGGCAAGAGAATGGCGTGAACCTGGGAGGTGGAGCTTGCAGTGAGTTGAGATTGCGCCACTGCACCTCTAGCCTGGGCGGCAGAGTGAGATTCCATCTCAAAAAATAAAAATAAAAATACATTGGCCAGGTGAGGTGGCTCACACCTGTAATCCCAGCACTTTAGGAGGCCAAGGTGAGTGGATCACCTGAAGTCAGGAGTTTGAGACCAGCCTGGCCAACATGGCAAAACCCCATCTCTATTAAAAGTACAAAAAATTAACCAGGCATGGTGGTAGGCGCCTATAATCTCAGCTACTTGGGAGGGTGAGGGAGGAGAATTGCTTGAACCGGGGAGGTGGAGGTTGCAGTGAGCTGAGATGGCGCCATTGCACTCCAGCCTGGGCAACAGAGCAAGACTGTCTCAAAAACAAAAAACAAAAAACAAAAACAAAGGATGGCTGGGCGCAGCGGCTCATGCCTGTAATACAACACTTTGGGAGTCCAAGGTGGGAGGATCGCTTAAGGCCAAGAAATTTGTGTGTGTGTTTTGAGACAGAGTCTGTTGCCCAGGCTAAAGTGCAGTGGTGTGATCACAGTTCACTGATCCTCCTGCCTCAACCTCCCAAGCAGCTGGTACTACAGGTATGTGTCACCACGCCCAGCTAATCTTTGTATTTTTTGTATAGACAGGATTTCACTATGTTGCCCAGGCTGGTCTCAAACTCCTGGATGCAAGAGATCCTCCCACTTCGGCCTCCCAAAGTGCTGGGATTACAGGCGTGAGCCACCATGCCTGGCCCTCCCAAAGTTCTTATTTTTTATTTTTGTAGAGACTGAGTCTTTCTGTGCTGCCCAGGCTGGTCTTAAACTCCTGGGCTCAAACAATCCTCCTGCCTTGGCCTCCCAAAATACTGGGATTACAGGTGTGAGCCACCGCATCCAGTCACTCTTACCACTTTTATCTCCTAAGAATAAATACCAGAACGCTGTGTGAAGTTCTGACATCTCATTTCAAATCCAGTCACACATTTTCAAATGCCCCATCCACACGTTCCACTAGAAGCCCCCTCCCATCTCTTTAACCCATTTAGAAGAAGTATGAAATAAATCCTCGGGCTGGGCGCGGTGGCTCACACCTGTAATCCCAGCACTTTGGGAGGTCGAGGTGGGTGGAGCACAAGGTCAGGAGTTCGAGACCAGCCTGGCCAATATGGTGAAACCCCCGTGTCTACTAAAAACACACACAGAAAAAAAGTTAGCCGGGCTTGGTGGCGCATGCCTGTAATCCCAGCTAATCGGGAGGCTGAGGCAGGAGAATTGCTTGAACCCGGGAGGCGGAGGTTGCAGTAAGCTGAGATCGCGCCACTACACTCCAGCCTAGGTGACAGAGCAAGACTCCGTCTCCAAAAAAAAAAAAAAAAAAGAAAGAAATCCACATCTTTTTCCACTCTACTGCCTCATTCCCAGTTCAGACACCCCTGTGATTTTCAGTTTGAATCACTCTGTGGTTGTCCAGAGTTGTCTGGTCATCTCCAGTTATTCCAGAACCAATCTGTAAACAAGTATTGTCAATCTCCAGCAAACTTCCTTTACTGCCAGCTCCCTGTTTCCTTACCAGTTTAGCCTCTCCTCACCTCACATGTTGACTCCGCTGTTATAACTGGGCTTTGTTCTTTTTTGTTGTTGTTGTTATTTATTGTCATTTTTTGAGATAGGGACTCACTCTGTCACCCAAGCTGGAGTGCAGTGGCCCAGGCTGGAGTGCAGTGGCATGATCTCGGCTCACCGTAACCTCCGCCTCTCGGGCTCAAGCCATCCTCCCACCTCAGCCTCCCGAGTAGCTGGGACTATAGGCGCAAGCCACCACACCCAGCTCACTTTTTGTATATTTGGTAGAGATGGAGTTTTGCCATGTTGCCCAGGCTGGTCTCTGTGGTTATCTTATAACTGGGCTTTGGTCTTTTTTATTTTGTATTTTTATTGTTTATTATTATCATTTTTCTGAGATGGGGACTCACTCTGTCACCCAGGCTGGAGTGCAGTGGCCCAGGCTGGAGTCCAGTGACTTGATCTCAGCTCACTGCAACTTCTGCCTCTCGGGCTCAAGCCATCCTCCAACCTCAGCCTCCTGCGTAGCTGGGACTACAGATGCGAGCCACCATGCCCAGTTCATTTTTTGTATTTTTAGTAGAGACAGGGTTTTGCCACGCTGCCCAGGCTGGTCTCAAACTCCTGGGCCCACGTTATCTGCCCACCTCAGCCTCCCAAAATGTCGGGATTACAGGCATGAGCCACTGAGCCCGGGGAAAGCAGGCTTTGCTCTTTTTAAAAATTGAATCTGTCCAACAAACTGAAAACTCGACTTAAAAACATGGTGTCTCCTACTTGTCACAACATAACCCCCTAAATCCTAGTTTCTCTACAACTCATTTTAAAATTTTTATTTATTTTTTAGAGAGCAAGTCTTGCTCTGTCACCCAGGTTAGAATGCAGTGGCACAATCATGGCTTACTGCAGGCTCAAACTCCCGGACTCAAGTGAGCCTCCCACCTTAGCCTCCCCAGTAGCTGAAACTACAGGAGCGCACCACCACACCGGTGCGCCACGACATCGGGCTAATTTTTAATTTTTTTCTAGAGATGGGGTTTTGCTATGTTTTGCCCAGGTTGGTCTTGAACTCCTGGCCTCAAGGGATCCTCCCACTTCGGCCTCCCAAAGTGCTGGGATTACTGGTGTGAGCCACTGCGCCCGGCCTACAATTTTTTTTTTTTTTTTTTTAAGTCTTTTGTTGCCCAGGCTAGAATGCAATGACACAATCTCGGCTCACTGCAACCTCTGCCTCCCAGGTTCAAGCCATTCTCCTGCCTCAGCCTCCCCAGTAGCTGGGATTACAGGCGCCCGCCACCAGCCTGGCTAATTTTTGTATTTTTCGTAGAGACAGGGTTTTAGTAGAGATGGGGCTTTGGATTTTTAGTAGAGACGGGGCACCGTCTCTACTAAAAGTCCAAAACCCCATCTGTACTAAAATACAAAGATAAAAACCCCGTCTCTTCGAAAAATACAAAAATTAGCCGGGTGTGGTGGTGGGCGCCTGTAATTCCAGCTACTGGGGAGGCTGAGGCGGAAGAATTGCTTGAACCCGGGAGGCAGAGGTTGCAGTGAACCGAGATCGTGCCATTGCGCTGCAGCCTGGGCAACAGAGCGAAACTCCGTCTCAATAAATAAATAAATAATAAATAAATAGATAAATAGATAACATCCCAACTCTATTCCTCCAGTACCCCCCAGCAAAGCCTCGGTTCCAGTCACGGTGATCTACACTCTTGCTCTCCCATAAGAGCCCCCGATCATCTCCTTCCGAGTTGAGATTAGGCACCGTCTGCACACTCCATCTCTCAACCCTTCCCCTGCCCCAAACCCAGGTGTCCCGTCCCTTCACTTCACTCCCCTGACATCCAGGCATCTTGCCCCATCGGCGCGATAGACGTTTTCCGCCTCCTCACCGTTCCTGTTCTCCTCTTGTTCCTCAGAGGCCCCACTCCCTCCCTCATGAGTGCTCAGAGGGCACGGTGTTACACAGATACTGCCACCAGTGCCCCAGCGTGGAGTCCCCCATCATGTGGACGACGTGGCCAGCCAGGCAGCCCAGGATGCTGTTGATGGTGGAGAAGGAGCGGGTGGAGCAAGACAGCGAGTGCCGCACATCGTCGCTGTGGTAGAAGCCAGAGGACTTAGGGGCCGGGAGCCCCCCCCACACCGGGAGGCATGGTTGTTCAGGGGATGGAACTGTAAGCAAAGCAGTCAGTGGGTACAGAAGGGGCGACAGCCGCGGGTGTGGAGTACATGCTGCTCTTTCTGCAAACCGCACTGCCACTTACCCAGGCTCCTGTTTCTCGCCTTGGCCCCCTGGATTGGAGAAATGCTCTGAGAGAGGGCCTTGTCTGTCATATTCCTGAAGAGAAACCGGTGGGCAGGAGGGGAGGTTTTCATGGAAGTGCCTGGGGGGAAGGGATCCTGGGCTAAGGCAATATGGGGGTTCTTAGAGGAAATGAGGTTCTCAATGTGAAGGGCTTTCCTATTCCAGCATCAGACTCCTGATGAGGGATAGGGAGGAGGAGAGGGGTTGGAAACTGGATTTCAGGGGTCCAGTTCTTTGAATTTTCGTGCCTTGGGGATTTCTTTTTCTTTTTTCTTTTTTTTTTTTTTTTTTGGATACAGAGTCTCACTCTGTCGCCCAGGCTGACGGGTGTGGTGGTAGGCACCTGAAGTCACAGCTACTCCGGAAGCTGAAGCACAAGAATCACTTGAACCCGGGAGGCGAAGGTTGCAGTGAGTTGATCATACCACTGCACTCTAGCCTGGGCAACAGAGCAAGACCCTGTCTCAAAAAAAAAAAAAAAAAAAAAAAGAGGAAGGAAGGAAAGAAAATAAAAAACATACTTAATAACGTAATACAAGAAGATACTGGAAGTCTTTTTTTTTCTTTTTTTCTTTTGAGACGGAGTCTCGCTCTGTCGCCCAGGCTGGAGTGCAGTGGCATGATCTTGGCTCACTGCAACCTCTGCCCTCTGAGTTCAAGTGATTCTCCTGCCTCAGTCTCCCGAGTAGCTGGGATTACAGGCACCTGCCACCGCGCCCGGCTAATTTTTTGTATTTTTTGTAGAGTCAGGGTTTCACCATCTTGGCCAGGCTGGTCTTGAACTCCTGACCTCATGATCCACCCGCCTCAGCTTCCCAAAGTGCTGGGATGACAGGCGTGAGCCACTGCGCCCAGCCTACTGGAAGCCTTTTGTAAGAAGTCTTAACTCGCCTCTTGGTCTCGCTAAACCCACTCCGTCGGATTCTCACTCCCGCTTCTCCCAGAAATGGCTAGACCTAGTGTCAGTTCTCAGCCACAGTCATTGCTTGCGGCTGAGCTCAGTGCTCCGTCCTCCCTGAGACACACTCTGCAGCTCGTTTCCTGGACACCTCACTCTCCTGGCTGCTGCTTTGCGATTCCTCCCTTCCTCCTCAACCTCTTTCTATTGGAGTGTGCAGGCTCCATCCTTGCTTCTCTTTGTATTTACATTTACTCCTTTAGTCTCTCGTTGCCTGATGACTTTAACTTCCACGTTTATCTCTCCAGCCTGGACTTGTCTGGATGGACTTTAAAAAAAATCCAGATTTTTTTTTTTTTTTCTTTTTTTGAGACAAGGTCTCCCTCTGTTGCCCAGGCTGGAGTGAGCACAGTGGTGTGATCTTGGCTCACTGCAACCTCCACCTCCCAGGTTAAAGTGATCCTCTGGCCTCAGCCTCTCGAGTAGCTGGGACTACAGGCATGTGCCACCATACCCCGCTGACTCGTATCTTTAGTAGAGATGGGGTTTCACTCATCGTGTTGGCCGGGCTGGTTTCGAACTCCTGACCTCAGGTGATCTGCACACCTCAGCCTCCCAAAGTGCTGGGATTACAGGCATGAGCCCCTGTACCTGGCCAATAAATGAATCACTTTCATCACCTCGACTACTACAGCCTGAGTCCAAGACACTGTCATCTCTTGCCTTGAGGGAAGAGAGAGACCCTCTCATATTGTTTTATATTGTTTTATACTCAGTACCTGTTTTAAGAAAAAACAAGGAAGTGAAACCAAAGACAGGCAGCCCAGCGTCAGGCCCAAAACTGGGCCTGGGCCTGCCTGGCCTAAACCTAGTAGTTAAAAATCAACTTATGACTTAGAAACTGATGTTATCCATAGATTCCCGGCATTGTATAAAAGAACACTGTGAAACTCCCTGCTCTGTTCTGTTTCACTCTGACCACCGGTGCTTGCAGCCCCTGTCACGTACCCACTGCTTGCTCAAATCAATCACGACTCTTTCATATGAAATCTTTAGTGTTGTGAGCCCTTAAAAAGGACAGAAATTGTGCACTCAGGGAGCTCGAATTTTAAGGCAGTAGCTTGCCGATGCTCCCAGCTGAATAAAGTCCTTCCTTCTACAACTCAGTGTCTGAAAAGTTTTGTCTGCAGCATGTCCTGCTACAGCCTGATTACTGAAGAGCTTCCTACTTCTCATTCTCCCTGCTTTTCCCTTCTCCAGTTCATTCTCATTTTTCCCCAATTAAAAAAATTGGGATTAAAATACATATACATATAATTAACCATCTTGACCATTTTATAATTAACCGTCTTGGCCTTCTTTTTTTTTTTTTTTTTTTGTGAGATGGAGTCTTGCACGGTCACCCAGGCTGGAGTGCAGTGGCGCAATCTCAGCTCACCACAACCTCCACTTCTCAGGTTCAAGTGATTCTCCTGCTTCAGCCTCCCAAGTAGCTGGGACTACAGGTACATGCCACCATACCTGGCTAATTTTTGTATTTTTAGTAGAGATGGGGTTTTACCATATTGGCCAGGCTGGTCTTGAACTCCCAACCTCATGATTCGCCTGCCTAGGCCACCCAAAGTACTAGGATTACAGGCATGAGCCACCGCGCCCGGCCTGATTTACTTACTGTTAATGTTTATGGTTAGTCGTCCCTTCCTCTTGTCCTATAGAGACTTTACCGGATCAGAGACCTTTGTTTGTTCACTCTGTATTCCCAGTGCCTAGAGCAGGACCATGTAACAGGTGCTCACGATGCATTTGCTGAACGAAGGAATGGACTGATTGGAGAGGTTATGTCCTAGGAGGAGGAGGGGGAAATTTGCTATTGGTGTGTGTGAGGGGATGTATTAAGGAATATTCCTGCAATCTGGAAAGATGACCAGGCATGGCCTCCCCTAAGAGTATCAGGGTCCCGGCCGGGCGCGGTGGCTCAAGCCTGTAATCCCAGCACTTTGGGAGGCTGAGGCGGTGGATCACGAGGTCAGGAGATCGAGACCATCCTGGCTAACATGGTGAAACCCCGTCTCTACTAAAAATACAAAAAACTAGCCAGGCGTGGTGGTGGGTGCCTGTAGTCCCAGCTACTCGGAGGCTGAGGCAGGAGAATGGCGTGAACCTGGGAGGCGGAGCTTGCAGTGGGCCGAGATCACGCCACTGCACCCCAGCCTGGGTGACACAGCCAGACTCCGTCTCAAAAAAAAAAAAAAAAAAAAAGGAGTATCAGGGTCCCAATACCCTGTAGAGGTGACAGGAAGCACGTGCAGGAGAAGCCCAGGGATGCTGGACCCAGGTGGAGATGCCTGCCCACCCAGCAGATGCCAAGACCACACAGGTTTGCACAGTGGGCACTTTGGGGTGACCACCATGGAGAGAAGACTAAGGAAGGATTCCTGATGGTCAAGTTGGGTTTCTTTGCAGGGTCCAAAGTGAGGAGCATCCTCCCCACCTGCCTAGCAGCAGAGGTCCTCAGAATTGGATTAAAGTTGATGTAACGAGGCCGGGCGCGGTGGCTCACGCCTGTAATCCCAGCACTTTGGGAGGCCAAGGCGGGCGGATCACAAGGTCAGGAGATCGAGACCATCCTGGCTAACACTGTGAAACCCCGTCTCTACTAAAAATGCAAAAAATTAGCCGGGCGAGGCGGCGGGCGCCTGTAGTCCCAGCTACTCGGGAGGCTGAGGCAGGAGAATGGCGTGAACCTGGGAGGCGGAGCTTGCAGTGAGCCAAGATCGCGCCACTGCACTCCAGCCTGGGCGACTAAGCGAGAC